>NW_020837945.1:71103144-71307619 GCF_003676395.1 Aethalodelphis obliquidens
ATATACACACACACAGACACACATATATACAAAACAATCAAAAAATGAAATATTAACTTACAAGTTCTGTTAAATGTCTGAGATGTCCAATTTCTTCTGGAAGTGAGACCAATTTGTTATTACTAGCAATTAAGACTTTCAATGGTAAATCACACAAGTGTACTGGCAATGTTGACAGCTGGTTTCGACTAAATGGGTAAGTAGAAAAAGAGAAAAGTCAGAGCCCACCACTCAAGGAAAAAAACTGCCATCTTTCTCATTCTATACTAAGTATACTAACAAAGTTAAGTCTTGCAAGGAACAAACAGGATATTAGATTTGAGTTCAAGTCTTCATTTCCTCACTTGTCAGCTTTTGTGTTTTTAGGCACAGCATTTAATTTATCTGCATCCTACACAGATTCCTCAGCTGTAAATCACAGGGCTTACAGGACTCTTGCACCACAAAACTCCTTTGTAAATAATGAAGTGCCATATAAACAAAACATATTATTATTTTATTAAATTTATATAGGAAAAAATGATTTTAAAATAGGGTAGATAACTAACATCCTCTCCTCTTCCTTCCAAAGAGTTATATACAAAGTGTCTGTAATTTACTTCCCTCATCATTACATTATTATAACCAAATGTACATAAACGACCCAAATATAATTCTATGGGAAATAAGGGACAGATTGTGATTTCAAATATATCATATTAACTGAAGGATAGGTAAGGAATTTTTATTTATACAAAAATATACAAATCAGAACTGAAAGTAAAAAACACATCTATCATTAGGATAAAAATAAGTTAAAATTTTACTTATGCAGATTTAACATCTTAATCCTTAGTAACAATTGCCCCCCGTTTTCAAGATCTTTGATGATTTTACTAACACAGATCATAAGCCTTTAAAACTTTTAAAATCTAATAATTAGACATTCACATACAAAACTGTCTACTAGTGCTACTTTGATCATGGGAAAAAACTGAGAGAATAAATATCCGAGAGGGAAAATGAGTTTCAGAAACATATAAACTGTACATTAAAATGATTACATATAAAAATATTTCCAAAGGATATTTAATGAGAAGGGGAAAAACTCATTTAAAAATTTGACTAAAAGCCTACAAAAAAGTAAAAGTTCACCTATAATTATATAACTCAGACACAACATTTTGATGAATTTCCTTTACTTTTCTACATTTGTTTATCTTCTCCAGTCAACATTTATAACTTTTATAATGAAATAAAATAACAAAAGAATTTTTGTAAGATGTGAAAAAATGGAGTAGGTGAGTTGAATAAATGCATTTATATATTCAGAACTTAGTACACAAAAATACATAATCACAAAAACCAAAGTAATTTCAGATGTACTATTCTCATTTGATGAAGCTTACTTGAAAATGTAATCGGAAAACCACTGCTACGAGACTGCTCCAAGTCTATTAGACTAATGTCTCTTAGAGTTTGTTAATTATTACAAACACAAAGACAAAGGGAGAAACTAGAGGGATATAGAAAATACTGCTAATTTAGTCTAAGAATATGTCGAGATACTGCTGATATAAACAGACAATATAAATTTTTTTTTAATTATTATTTTTATTTTTTGGCCGCATGGCATGTGGGATCTTAGTTTCCCAACCAGGGATTGAACCCGTGCCCTCTGCAGTGGAAGCATGGAGTCCTAACCACTGGACCGCCACGGAATTCCCCAGATAATGTAAATTTTAGTGAAAGGGAAGAGGAAAATTGAAAAGATCACACAAAACTAAAAATTAAAAAGAAAAAATCCTTACCTAATATTTAAGAACGTTAGAGCTTGCAAGTTTAGAATTGCCTCTGGTATATACCGAATACAATTTTGGTATAAATTGAGATTCTCAAGAGAAACGAAGTGACATGCTTCTATGGGAATTTCTGAGAGGCGATTTCGTGACAGATCTGAAAGAAAAAATAAATTAAGTTTAAAATCAATCCTTGGAACTTATTTTACTGAAATTTTAAATAAAAAAGCAGGTTTCATAATTGTTTGAATTTCCTAGAGCTCCTATTGTGGAGACTGGTCCAGATTAAATATTCAAATATTGAATGATTGAATAAACCATTTTAACATATGCCTCTATACCTGTTGCTGGGAAACGCTGATTCCTTTTGGGTCTCTACACATACTAAAAAATAAAACCATTATTCTTTGCAAGTAACATAAATTGCAAGGAATACCAGCTTAAAAATTACATCACAGATCATGCTAAGTACCAAATATCCTAGAAAACAAATGGATCCGTAAAATCCACCTTCCCAAAAGCTCAGACAACATTCTAAGGTTTTCAGAAAAGCGAAGCAAAACGAAACAAAAAAAAATATTGTCCCTTTCTTTACGGAGCAGCTAGGCCCGTGAGCCATGGCCGCTGAGCCTGCGCGTCCGGAGCCTGTGCTCCGCAACGGGAGAGGCCGCAACAGTGAGAGGCCCGCGTACCGCAAAAACAAAAAAGTATCACTGTCATGTCAAAAGGACTCAGGAACCATCTTTGCTCCCACTGGCTAAAGATGAGATAATCTGAGCTTCAATAAAGATAATAATTGCAGCGAAAAACAATAATAATAATTGCAGCGAATTGAAATCTATCACATATTACTGAATTTATCCTCCCCAAAAGATGATAAAGAACCAATTAATTACCTTGTAAGCTGATAAAGAGGGGGGGGAAGCAAACATTTACCTTGCCTTCCCTATGTGAACTGTATCACTGAGTAACCAAATAGATAAAGGGAAGCATCTTTATATAAGTGTTCTAGCTATAAATGAAAAATAATGCTAGAATATAGCATTTTGCAACTCTCAATGAATTAATGGATCCAGGATTGAGTATTAATGATGTTATCTTTACAAAAAGATAATCAGAAAGTATATGTCCCCCATTAGAAGAACAGAACATCATTTATGGTCTTGCCAAAGGGACAGAACCTGAGTCAAATCAAGCTTTTCCATCAGCTGCAAACTTTCAGAAAATGAAGAGGACAAAGATGTATGCTGAAATACAGTCACTCTATCATTAACCATTTAGATTTAATTAAATACACTGTGAGATTCATTTGATCTCTACCGTTTTCTCTCTTCTTCTGCCTCTTAAATTCTCTGTTGAGAATTATTTGGTGAGAATCCTTTAACTTTCCCTAGATGGAGGATCTGAATTCCTGCACATCTGCAAGTACCTTGCTTTCACCATAACAAGTGAATGATATTTCAGCTAGGTATATATAGACAATTCTTTTCTTGGTAATCTGTAGACGTTATTTTACTATCTTCTAGTTTCCAGTGTCACACTGAGTAGTCCAGCACATATCTGATTATTTTTCCTTTGTAAGCAGCTTGTTCTTTGTCTCCCTCCACCCTTAAATTAACACTCTGGTCCAGAACTCAGTTGGTTCTTTCAATCCTTCTTTAAACCAGAGAAATTCTCCTCTATTATACCTTTAGTTGTTGCATCTCCTCCATTTGCTCCTTCTCCTTCTTTATATTTTTTTTCTGTTTTGATATACTCTTCCACTTAATGTTCCAAGCCACGAATCTGAGTCTCAACAGTAATCATTCTCTCCTTAAATTAATATATAGAAAAGTTTTTCCCCTCACTTTTTAATTCTTTCATGCTATGATTAGAAGCATGTCACCCTGTTTCTCTTGAGAATCTCAGGATAATTTAGTTTTGTTTTGTTTTGTTTTAATTGAAGCATAGTTGATTTACAATGCTGTGTTAGTTTCTGGTGAATAGAAAAGTGATTCATAAAACTTGATATATATATATATTTTCAGATTCTTTTCCGTTAGAGTTTGTTACAGGATATTGAATATAGTTCCCTGTGCTATATAGTAAGACCTTGCTGTTCGTATCTGCTAATCTCAAACTCCTAATTTATCCCTTCCCTCCCCTTTCTCCTTCGGTAACCATAAGTTTGTTTTCTACGTTTGTGAGTCTGTTTCTGTTTTGTAAGCAAGTTCATTTGTATCACTTTTTTAGATTCCACATATAAGTGATATCATATGATATTTGTCTTTCTCTGTCTTACTTCACTTAGTATGATAATCTCTAGGACCATCCATGTTGTTGCAATGGCATTATTTCATTCTTTTTTATGGCTGAGTAATATCCCACTGTGTGTGTGTGTGCGTGTGTGTGCACACACACACACATACATACATACACACACACCACATCTTTATCCAGTCATCTGTCAATAGACATTTATGTTGCTTCCATGTCTTGGCTATTATAAATAGTGTTGCTATGCACGCTGGAGTGCATGCATGTATCTTTTCGAATTAGAGTTTTCTCTGGATATATGCCCAGGAGCGGGATTACTGGAACATTCTGTTTTGTTTTATTTGTTAAACTTGTCATCTATCTCTTCGAATAGTTCTATTTCATTGAAGTCACTTCTTCTAGATGTAATCCATGTTCATCCTCTCTGGCTGCTGGAGTTCCTTTAAATGAATTATCTTCCTTTGCCAATTCATGGCTTGCCTCATCTTTGGAGCTCAGATCAAGCTGCTAGAGTACCATGAATGGCATTCAACATCAAAACAGTGGAAGCAAGCTCCATGATGCACTGGAACTAAGCTTCCCCTCTGGGGCACAGTTCTTCCTGAGAACTCAAAAGTTTTGATAACTGCCATAGGTTTTTGTCTCTTATTTTCATTTGGATCCCAGTATATCCCCCAGACTCACATATTCCCTACAGGTCCCACCAGCCTGTGAGCCTCCAAGTTGCTTCACTCTGAAGTAGTAGTTAGTAATTGAAGTTGGGAAAGACCACCATCTTACCAAAATGCCTCCCCATATTGTATTCATTAGGAAAAAGTTAAAGCCCAGGTAACAGAGGGCATCAAATATTTACAAATAAAAATTTCCTACAGGGCTTCTCTGGTGGCGCAGTGGTTGAGAATCTGCCTGCCAATGCAGGGGACACGGGTTTGAGCCCTGGTCTGGGAAGATCCCACATGCTGCAGAGCAACTGGGCCCGTGAGCCACAATTACTGAGCCTGCGCGTCTGGAGCCTGTGCTCCGCAACAAGAGAGGCCGCGATAGTAAGATGCCCGTGCACCGCAATGAAGAGTGGCCCCTGCTTGCCACAACTAAAGAAAGCCGTCGCACAGAAATGAAGACCCAACACAGCCGTAAATAAATAAATAAATAAATTTAAATCATATGGGCTTCTAAGAAGACCTCTGCTTAAAAAAAAAAGATGCAGCTGTAAACTGTCACCCACGCTTGCTGCCCTCCCTTAAAAAAAAAAAAATTCCTACAGAATCACATGGTAAATAACTTATTTAATACAAAATACAACAAAAATTATTTTATAAATTCCTATTTAAATTTTGTTAGTATGATTTTAAAAACTGAAGAAATGAAAGAAATTAATTTCAATTACAAACTGCTCCTTAGGGACTTCCCTGGTGGCACAGTGGTTGAGAATCTGCTTGCCAATGCACGGGACACGGGTTTGATCTCTGGTCTGGGAAGATCCCACATGCCAAGGAGCAACTAAGCCTGTGCGCCACAACTACTGAGCCTGTGCGCCACAACTACTGAGCCTGTGCACCACAACTACTGAGCCTGTGTGCCAGAACTACTGAAGCCCAGGCGCCTAGAGCCCGTGCTCCACAAGAGAAGCCACCGCAATGACAAGCCTATGCACCGCAATGAAGAGTAGCCCCCACTCGCCACAACTAGAGAAAGCCCACACACAGCAACGAACATCCAATGAGGCCAAAAATAAATAATAAAATAAAATAAATAAATTTATTTTAAAAAAAGTGTCAGCAGAACTTCATTCTTTCTGGAGCTTCTAGGAGAAAATCTGTCTTCTTCTTTTTCCCAGCTTCTAGAGTCTGTCCACATTCTTTGGCTCATAGCCCCATTCCTCCATCTTCAAGTCAACAATATCAGGTGGAGTCCTTCTGATGCTGCCATCTCTGTGGGTCTCCCTCTTCTGCCTCCTTCTTCCACTTTTAAGGATCCTTTGATTTGCCTATCTCTCCCTGCTCCCAAATAATCAACGATAATCTTCCTATTTGAAGAACAGCTGATGAGCAACCTTAATTCCCCTTTGCCATGTAGTGCAACATATTCATAGGTTATAGGGATTAGGATGTAGACTAATCCCTACACCCTACATCCTAAGGTGGGGGGAACATAATTCTGCCTAGCACACCTCTCAACTTTCTAAAAGTAGAAGCATACTTTATGTGTTTTCTTTTGTGACCTTCTCTCAACATTTGAGATTCATTCATGTAGTTGCATACTGCAGTAGTTCCTTTATTTTCACTGTCTTCATGCTATTCTATATGAACGTGCTACAATTTATTTACTCATTCTACTACTGATGAACATTTCGATTACACACTGAACTAGGAGAGAAAATGCTGTGTAATAAGATTTATGTATCATCAACTTCAAAAGAGCATGCCAAATTGTTTTCCAAAGAGGTTGTACCAATTTACACATTTACCAGCAATGTACAAAGAGTTCTTGTGGCTTCATATCCTTGCTAATACTTGTTATTGAGATGTTTTAATATTTATTATGTTTTAAAGATTTTTATACAGTGGCATTTCATTGTGATTTTCATTTCCCTGATTATCAATGAGGTACAACAGCTTTTCATATGTTTATTAGCCATCTAGATTTCTCTTTTTGTAAAGTACCAGCTCAAGTCTTTTGGTTTGTTGGACATCTTTATAAATTCTGAATATGAGACTGTTATCGGTTATATGTGTTGCAAATATGTTCTCCCACTCTGTAGTTTGAAGTTTCACAGTCTTTGTGGTGTCTTCTGATGAAAGTCTTTAATTTTAATAGAGTAAAATGTTTCATTAATCCTTTCCTTTATGGTTAGTGGTATTTGCAGTTTTAAAAGAAATCCTTCCCTACTCCAAGGTCACAAAGATATTCTTTTCTAAAGGTTTTAGAGTCTGACATTTAATCTACCAGGAATTTATTTTCTAGTATGATGTGAGGTAGGAGGCCAATTTCATGTTTTCCTACAGGGATACCCATTTATCCCAGTGACAGTTATTGAAAAGATCATCACCTCCCCCCCCAACTATTTCCCTATAACACCTGTCATATATCAGGTGCCTACATTTGTATGGGCCTGTTTGGGGGCTTCTCTAATCTGTTCCATTGCACTACTTATATATTCTTATGTCAATATTACACAATCTTAATTACTATAGCTTACAATGATTCCTGAAATCTAGTAGAGTGATGTACTCCTACATCACTTCTAGTAGGACAGGTATTCCTTCCTCTTTGTAGTTCTTCAAGTGTGTCTTGGCTTTCTAGGTCCTTTGCATTTCCTTATAAGTTTTAGAATGAGCCTGTTATATCTCATAAAAACACTTGTTCGAACTTTTACTGAGATTGCACTGAATCAAACATCAATTTGGGAAAAAATGACACCTTTACTTGATTTATTCACAGGTCCTTATGATTTTATAAATGATATATATTTTTCAAGTTTTATTTTCTAACCATTAGTTACTCATAGAAATAAAATTGATTTCAATATATTGATTTTGTACCTGGCAACTTTGATAAATCTTTTTATTAGTCTATAAAATTTATCTGTAGATTCATTTGGATAGCTCCAAATCCACGATTACCTAGTTCTGTGAATAATGAAAGCTTGTTTCTTCCTTTCTGATATGTACGTACGTACGTACCTACCTATCTATCTATCTATCTACCATTTAATTCCCTTACAGTGCTGGCTAGGACCTCTAGTATAATGTTGAATAAAAGCAGTAATTGAAGGTATTCTTGTCTTGTTCCCAATTTCAAAGGTTTTCTGTAGATATTGTTTATCAGATTAAGGAAATTCCTTTCTATTCCTAGTTTGCTAGGAGTTTTTTATCAGTAACAAATGTCATATTTATCAATCTCTTTTTCTCCATCTATTGAGATGATCATAGGATTTTAATCTTTTACTACATTAATATCGAATTTTACTCTTTATTCCACTATTATTTATTCCATTAGTGTAGAACTGATTTTTTTCCTTATTAAAACTTTATTCTATCAGTATGATATTAAATTTACTTTCTAATGTTAAATCTTGTATTCCTGGGATAAAATAAATTTAGTCATGATGTATTAGTTTGGGGGTATTCCCTCTTTTTCTATTGACTGAAAGGATTTATACAGCTTTCAAATGATTTCATTTTAAAAGCTTCTTAGAATTCACTGGTGAAGCCACCTGGGCCTACGTTTTCCCTAAAGGAAGATTTTTCACTATTGACTGAATTTCTTTAATATTAATAAGACTATTAAAGTTTTATATATATTTTCTTGAACCAGTTTTCAGTTATTACAGTCTAGGAGTTTGCTATTTTCATCAGAATTTTCCATTTTATTAGCATAAAGTTGTTCATAATATCTTCTTTAGTTTACAGCATCTGTGGGGATGGCTCTATTTTCATTTCTGACTTCGGTTTTTGTACCTTATTTCTTTCTTGAGCAATCTCATCAGAGATTTGAAAATATCATTAGTGTTTTCAAAGTATCCATTCTGGCTTTGTTAACCCTATTCATTGTACAGTTTTTATTTTGTTAATTTCTGTTCTTACCTTTATCATCTTCCTTTCATTGGGGGAGAGGGGTTGTGCTATTCTTTTCCTAATTTATAGAGATGGAGGCTTAGCTCAATAATTTTTAGACTTATTTCTTTCCAAAAATATGCACTTAAAGCTTTTATAAAATTCCCTTTAAGTGCTGCCTTAGCTGTGTCTCATGAGTCTTTATATATACATTTTTTAATTAGAATATTCAATTAGAAAATATTTCCTAATTTCCGTTATGACTTCATCTCATTCTGTTATAAATGAATTCCTTAATTTCTGAACATATAATGATATTCTACTTATCTTTTTTGTTAATGATTTCTAACAACTGTATATGGTAAAAGAACATGCTTTATGTGATTTCAATCCTCTCGTTTGTTTATTTTCTTTACGGTCCAGCACATGGTCCATTTTTATACATATTCTATGTGAGTCTGACAAGAATATTTATTCTACATTGGCATAATGTTCTAGTTATGTCTACTAGGTCACATTTGTTTAACTGCATTGTTCAAGGCTCGTCCTTACTGATTTTTTTTTGGTCAGTTTTTTCTATCAACTGCTGAGAGAGAGGGGTATATTAGTCTTTCATTTTTATTGCTATGTGGAGAGGGGTATATTAGTCTTTCATTTTTATTGCTATGTATCTATTTCTCTCTTTAATTCTTTAACCCTTTATGTATTTTGAACTTTTGTTATTAGGTACCTACAAAATTTTAAATTATTATTATTATTATCAATTTTTTTTTTTGGCCATGCCGTGTGGCATGTGGGATCTTAGTTCCCCCACCAGGGATCAAATCCGTGCCCCCTGCAGTGGAAGCATGGAGTCTTAACCACTGGACCGCCAGGGAAGTCCCCCAAATTTTGAATTATTACCTTCCTGATAAATCAAACTTTTTATAATTCTTAAGTTACTTCTTCCATTCCCAGTACTGTAATTTGCTTTGAAATCTCTTCTTTTGGTTGTTTTGGTGGACTTACTTTAATGTGACTCCCATGATCCCTTTTTACACCCTTGTATACTACCCCCTCCTCCACTTGAGTGTAGGTGGGACTTCAAAAGTAACTAACTTGCTCCTAACCAATAGAATACGGCAAAGATGATGTGATGTCATTCCTGTGGTTAGGACTGTCTATCTGATCTGTCCTATCTCTGTTGCCAAATTTGAAGAAATAAGCTGCTGTGAATTCTACAGTTGCAAGGAAATAAATTCTGCCAACAACCTGAGGGAGACTGGAAGCAGATCCTTCCCCCGTCACACCTCGAGATGAGGACTCAGGCCTGATCAACACCTTGACTGAAGCCTTGCAGCAGACTAGTCTAAACTGTGCCTAGACTCCTGATTCAAAGAAACCATGAAGTTCCTTAAGCTGCTAAGTTTGTGTAACTTGTTATACAGCATAGAAAACTAACACAGTCAATATTTCTACAGAGTACCTTTTCCTATTCTTTAATTTCGACCTTTCTGGATCATTACACTTTGAATGTGTTTCTTATAAACAGCACATAGGTAGATTTTGCTTTCTTTTCATTGTCTGACAATCTTAATCTTTTAACTGAAGCACTCTATATTTAACATAATTACCCAATATATTTGGACTTTTTAAAAGGTCATGTTATTTATGACAAATGTAGTTCATTGCCCTTTGAATATCTATGCTCTTTCCTTCCTTCTTACTATCAGAATCTCAATTGTGTTGAGAACAGCAAAGGGCTCAGCTAGACCACTGACTGATATTTCCAATTTTATTAATCATTAAAGTTCAAACAAAGGAAATAAAGACTGATATAAAATTTAACCATATTTGTCCTGGTAACTAAATTGATGTAGGAAATTCTCATTTATAGCCAGTGTCCTGAGTTTGTATGTAAACTGAATGCTTTGAAACTACCTCATGTTTTTCCATAGAGGGAAAAAAGACTTCTTAGCTGTTGAGGGCTAACTTCACACACAATGCCAATGCCAATGCCAATGTTATATATTTGCAAATATATTCTTTTTCCAGTATTTCCTGTCTCAGTACATGATGCTTTTGTCTATCCAGTTGCTTAAGTCAGAATTCTGGAAGCATCCTGACACCTTTCTTTTTTTCCCCTAATCTAATTCTATTAACAAACATTGTCAGTTTCTTGGTCCAAATATATCTTGGGCCTCTCCGTTTCTCTTCATCTCTTTGTCACTGCCTCTTAGAATTGTTCTAAGAATCAAATCAAACAATGCATGGAAAATTACTTCATATACTGTAAAATGCGAAGAGGCACACACGCATAAAGCCAGTTTCAAAAGGCTGACAGCCATACAGCAAAAACAAATAACACCCATCCCCCTAATTTCAGGGTATTGTACTCTGCAATAAAATATTACAGAGTACAATACAATAATTTATGATCTTTGGTCACCAAAAAGAATATTGCTTTCAGTATACTCTACTTTTAAAAGGCAAAAAAGGTAGAAAACATTTATTTAAAGATTTACATTAAAATGTTTAAAATAGTTCCTTATCTTTCAGTGAGGTTAAATAAGCAGAGAGGTTACTGTATCTTTGTGTCACTAGAGTAAACTTGCTTTCACACATACAGGTAAGACTAGTTATTGCCACACAAGCCCCCTAAATTTCCATCTCTGTGTCAGTGTAGTCAGTTGTAGGCTGTTTTCCAGATTGCAAGCTCAACTGAGATTTGCCAAGTATTGTAACCAGCCACAAACTGGATAATAAGCAACTATGCAATTAAGCTATTAAGTTACTTCTATGTATCATATCCTGAATGTGGCCTTGGTCTTGCACCAGCCATCATCTTTTCTGCTAATGCTAGTAATATGAGCCAACAACTATACCACTCTGGCATAGCCCTTGGATGTATTATTCAGTTGAACAAAGCAGAAAAAGCCTATTTTGGCCTGATAAAAATATGAGAAAAATTTTCGCTAAAAAATGTACCATGGAAGTTTCAATTAACTAAAAGAAATATTTCAATGGAAAAAGTTTTAAGACATTTTGTTTGCAATCAAATGCCTGATTATTTTCCTAATTTACAAAAAAGTTACCCTCAAAGTTAAACTCATCTCAGATCTAGTTTAAGTTTAAAAATAATATGTCTAAAGAGAAAAGTCTAAAAAAATAGTAAAAAGAATCTTTAATATTAATGGGGGGTGCACAAGAATGATCACTCTAGATTCACATAGCAAATATTCACTGAGTAGGGACTATGTCTGTTTTGTTCAACCCTGTATAGTTGGCACTTAGTAGTGCCATAGTACATAGCACATAGTAGGTACTCAATAAAATATTTATTTAAAAAAAAGATCAAATAAATGAATGAAACAAAAACTCCAGAATCAGAAATGAGTAAGAATCCTGTCCTCCATCTTATACAGCTTCATCTATGGTAAGACTAATAACGTAATTAATATACTGATAAAGGACCAAATCACAATTTTACCTTTATGATTTTTTAAAAAATACTACATAACCTGGATTGAAAATTTATTTCCAAAAAAGAAAGCATTAGATAAAATGAATCAAAGCCAACTCTTGAGGGAAAAACTATTATGTGTATCAAACCATAGATAAGTATTTATAATTAAAAAAAAAGCTGAGATAGGTTACAACCATAAGAAAGAGTGGTTAAGGTATATAAAAAATGACATCGGGAGGCTTCCCTGGTGGCGCAGTGGTTAGGAATCTGCCTGTCGATGCAGGGGACACGGGTTCGAGTCCTGGTCTGGGAAGATCCCACATGCCACGGAGCAACTAAGCCCATGCACCGCAACTACTGAGCCTGCGCTCTAGAGCCTGCGAGCCACAACTACTGAGCCTGTGTGCCACAACTACTGAAGCCCGTGCTCCTAGAGCCCGTGCTCTGCAACAGGAGGGGCCACCACAATGAGAAGCCTGTGCACCACAACAAAGAATAGCCCTCACTCACCACAACTAGAGAAAGCCCGTGCACAGCAACGAAGACACAACGCAGACAAAAATCAAAAAAATAAATTTATTAAAAACAAAAATGACGTTGAAACTTTTTTCCATTTTGAAGTACAAAATGTTTTTAATTTATACCTACCTATTTTAAAAAATAGATGTACATTGATTTATTGACTTGTTTGCTGCATAGACTCATGGATTTTCATTTTATTCAATGTTATAATCCATTATGACCCAGACCTGATTAGGAGATCTCCCCTTTAAACTAGCTCCTATAGCTTTTTGATACGCCATCTTCATTTTTTTTCACATTTCGTTTTTTTTTTTAATTTTATTTATTTATTTTTTGGCTGCGCTGGGTCTTTGGTGCTGTGCATGGGCTTTCTCTAGTTGTGGTGAGTGGGGGCTACTCTTCATTGCAGTGCATGGGCTTCTCATTGCAGTGGCTTTTCTTTGTTGCAGAGCATGGGCTCTAAGCATGTGGGCTTCAGTAGTTGTGGCATGCGGGCTCAGCAGTTGTGGCTCACGGGCTCTAGAGCGCAGGTTCAGTAGTTGCGGTACACGGGCTTAGTTGCCCCGCGGCATGTGGGATCTTCCCGGACCAGGGCTTGAACCCATGTCCCCTGCATTGGCAGGCGGATTCTTAACCACTGAGACACCAGGGAAGTCCCTAGCATTTCCTTATATTCTGACACAGCAAGATGTTCCAGGCTTATCTTGCAACTTCTGTGCCCCAGTTCTAGAATCAGCTATTTTTCACCCTCGTGTAACAGCAACATCTGTGGCATTAGATTTGTGGGGTAGGGGGCAAAAGGGAAAACCACCAATCCCAAGGGAAGTTTCAGAATTAATGACCGTTGGGCTTTTTTTGTAAGCCACTAAGCTTTGTAGCGGTCTGTTATACAGCAACTGAAAAACAAAACAGAAATTGGTACCTGGAAGTGGTGTGTAACAATAAAACATCTGGCACTGGCTTAAAATGAGGCAGCAGGCAGTGGCCCTAAGGGGCCTCCCAGTGCCTGTTAGTGGAGGCTGGAGGGCAGTGGAAAAAAAAAATGCTATTGAAGGCTGGAGAAAAGGGCACCCTAGTTCTGCTCTGGCAGAACAATTAAAGAAAACTATAACCTGCCATATCATGATAGGTACAGATTATCTAAAGGATTTAAATCACCATAAATACATGTGGCTATCTGTAGTGAAACATGTTAGTTGAAGAGGTATATGACAATAAAGATCACTAAGTATTAATCTTAAATCTTGATAAGAAAGGGCATATATATATTTACACACATACATGTGTATATATTCCTGTAATTTTCTAATTAAATTTTTCTCCCCTCACTTATTTTTACATATCATTCAAATGTATTACATAGTTTTCCTTTTCAAATAATGCAGAGAAGATTAAAAAAGTCAACCAACTTAAAAGACTCTCTTTGCTCACACAGGAAAGAACATGAATTTCTGCCTAGAATGGATTCTGGTTTTAGATAATATTGGAAAATAAACTCAATTTTAGAGTTTACAAAGACCATCCTTAAAAGTGTTATCCAATTCTCATAATATTTTCTTTCATCTTGAAATATGGCTCATTACATACCCTGCCAATAAAAGTTTTCAAAACTACACCCCAAAACAATGCAATTTAGAGAAAAACTATTATCTTAAATGAGACCTAAGATATAGCCAGACTTCAGCCCTAGCTCTACCATTTATTATATATATCTTAAGCTCTACAACATTTCAGAATCTTTTTCTCTAACACTTTCACTGAGATGTTTTCAATTATTTTACTTTTTTTTTTTCAGGTAAAAAGCATGTTAAAAGGTACTTTTTTCTTAAGTCTATTTCTCCCATTAACTGCTCAATAACTTTATGATTTTATGAATTAGGAGTACTTGATTCCTACTTTCGGGGGACAAACCTGGAGCCCAAAGATGACAGTAATGTAGCTTCTTAAACTTGAAAAAAGTTTTTGGGAAACACTTATTTAACTGATGTGACATTTTCCTCCCAGCTAACTTTCTGACTTCCTATTTCTGTTTGAGGCTGTGAAGGTCACAAGGTCCAGAAAAATAATATAATTATTTTACTAATATGATATTGCTCACTCCTCATAAGCTGGCAAAAAGAAAAAAAAACCCTAATTCTTTATAACACAAAAACTTGTCAATAACTTAAAATAACTTTATAAATTAAATCTCTTAAAAGAAAATAATTATAAATATCTAAGTAGTGTTTCTGTGTTTAGTTCAACAAATTCATTCTTTGCTCTTAAAGAAGTCTGCTCAATTTTGCCCCTTCTTTCAGATACAGTCAAACTGTTACAATCACCATTCTTCTTCTTTTTTTTTTTTTTTTGCGGTACGCGGGCCTCTCACTGTTGTGGCCTCTCCTGTTGCGGAGCACAGGCTCTGGACGCGCAGGCTTAGCGGCCATGGCTCACGGGCCCAGCCGCTCCGCGGCATGTGGGATCTTCCCGGACCGGGGCACGAACCCGTGTCCCCTGCATCGGCAGGCGGACTCTCAACCACTGTGCCACCAGGGAAGCCCAATCACCATTCTTGATTCTCCTTAGTGCTGCAGGAGGCACCCTTCTTTTTTTTCAGACCAGTGTCTGACTTTTATAATAAGGTGCCTGAGATCATTTCCTTTGACCCATCAGATCTAATATCGTACTCTCCTCTACCTGTCTATTCTTCTCCCTATTCTCATGTAAGCTATCAGAAGAAAAAATGTGGTGACATTTCCATTAAAAGGAACCACCTATTTGAATCACACCCAAAATAAGTTAAATTCATTCAACCAATTAATGCAAATATTTTAAATTAAAACTTAAATAACTGTACTTATTCATTTCTACTGACATATAGTGTTCTTCAGTGTTTCCAGCTCTTATGCATGTGCAGGTTACCTAAAGCACACAGGAAAAAGGGGCCAAATCTCTCATTTAAAAAAATAGATGTTTTAGCCATTGTGTATTGCTTATTATCATAAATGTACATATACAGTGAGACATCTTTAGGATGTTTGCTCAGCTCACAATGTTCTTAATTTCTCCCTTTCATCCACAGGGGCTGGCTCTCCTTCCCTCCCAGCTTTTCAGAGTCATATATACCAGTAACATTTACCCTGGGAACCCTCTCAAAGGAAGTAACACTGAATTCCAGGGCTCTCCTCATTCTTGATACCCTGGTAAACTCCTGCCCCTCCTTTAAGAGCCATCTCAAGCATAATCTCATACTTCCCTTGACTTGTCTAGGCACTCAAAGGATTTGCCCACTGTGTTTCTATTACTCTAGTGTAGCAATTATCACACAGCAGGGTAATTCTTCATTAGATTTTAAGTTCCTTGAGACCAAGAGCTTTGTGTCTTTAGCATCTAACACAATATCTGACTTATTAAAAGGTCAAGTTTATTTGCTAGAATTAAGTTAATTCAGTGTGCCAACACTGGATATATCATGCTGATCAACTCTCTAATCAGCTATTTTTAAATTAAAAATTGGAAAATTAATTATTTCTGAATAAACAAAGTTTGGTAGATAATTAATTAATCTTTAAAATGCGGGCTCCATGAAGGAAATCATAAGAAAAGATCCTTAATAGCAGTAGAGGAAATATAGGAGAGATACCTACAGACCAGGTCAGATTACACCCACACCACCACCAATCCTCTGCAACATGAATTAAAAATAAAATGGGTAAATCAATGATAGATTAATATCCAGAATGAATATTATACACACACACACACACACATATATATATATCTAACACTCAACACCAAAAAACAAACAACCCAATTAAAAAATGGGCAAAAAATGGGCAAAAATGAACAGACATTTTTCCGGAGAAGATATACAAATGGCTAAAAGGAACATGGAAAAACACTCAACATCACTAATCACTAAGGAAATGCAAATCAAAACCACAATGAGATACCACTTCATATCAATGAGGATGGCCATTATTATTTTTTTTTAAATAAATTTTATTTATTTATTTTTTACTGCGTGGGGTCTTTGTTGCTGTGCGTGGGCTTTCTCTAGTTGCGTCGAGCGGGGGCTATTCTTTGTTGCAGTGCGAGGGGTTCTCATTGCGGTGGCTTCTCTTGTTGCAGAGCATGGACTCTAGGTGCACGGGCTTCAGTAGTTGTGGCGCACGGGCTTAGTTGCTCCGCAGCATATGGGATCTTCCCCAACCAGGGCTCGAACCTGTGTCCCCTGCATTGGCAGGCAGATTCTTAACCACTGTGCCACCAGGGAAGCCCGAGGATGGCCATTATTAAAAGCGAAAGCCAGAAAATAACAAGAGTTGGTGAGGATATAGAATAATGGAACCCCTGTGCATTGCTGGTGAGAATGTGAAGTGGTACAATTGCTATAGAAAACAGTAGAGTGGTTCTTCAAAAAATTAAACATGAAATTATGTTTATGATCCAACAACTACACTTCTGAGTATATACCCAAAAGAACTGAAAGTAGGGACTCGAACCGGTATTTGTCTACCAATATTACAGCTACGTTATTCACAATAGGCAAAAGGTGGAAACAACCCAATGAACAGTCCAAACGTCCATTAACAGATGAATGGATAAACAAAATGTGGTATATGTATAAAACAAAATACTCTTCAGCCTTAAAAAGTAATGAAATTCTGATACATGCTACAACACGGATGAACCTTGAAAACACTATGTTAAGTGAAACAAAACAGACACAAAAGGATAAATATTGTATGATTCCACTTATATGAGACACCTAGAATACTCAAATTCAGAGACAGAAAGTAGAATGGTTACCGGTCGTAGAGAGAAGAGGTAATGGAGAGATTAATTGGAGAGATTAACTGTTTAATATAGTTTCACTCTGGGATGATGAAAAGGTTATGCAGATGGATACAGTGGTGATGGTTGCACAACAATGTGAATCTACTCAATGCCACTGAACAGTACGCTTAAAAATGATTTAAATGGTAAATTTTGTTACCTATATTTTATCACAATAAAAAATGTATAGTACTCAAAGTAGAAAATAAATGTAATCTGCCTCTTTTTAGTGATATGTACGTTAAAAATCTTCCTCCAAAATTATGGACTTTTCTAAAATCCGTATCTTATACCTTGGCAATAAACCAAATAATACAGAAATTAAAGAAACAAAAATTCAAAGTATTCTGGGTACTTCCCTAGTGGTCCAATGGTAAAGAACCCACCTTACAATGCAGGGGGCGCAGGTTCAATTCCTGGTCAGGGAACTAAGATACCACATGCCATGGGGCAACTAGGCCCATGTGCTGTAACTACTGAGCTTGCACACCTCAACTGGAGAGCATGCATGCCACAAGACTACAGAGCTCATGCACTCTGGAACCCACACGCCACAACTACAGGGCCCATGAGCCCTGGAGCCTGCACATCACAACTAGAGAGAGAAAACCCGCACGCCACAACTAGAGAGAAGCCCGTGCATTGCAACAAAAGATCCTGCATGCCTCAATGAAGATCCCGTGTGCCGCAACTAAGACCCGGAGCAGCCAAAAATAAAGAAAAATAAATAATAAATAAATCTTTAAAAAAACCCCAAACCACAGAAAGTATTCTGTAATCCCAAATCTCAAAAAGTTAGCTTCATAACTGTGTAAAAAAAAATGTAAATTGTTTATTATCTCTTTCCTTCCTAACTCCATTTCTCTTTCCCAGGGAAAAAAAAAGTGTTTGATATTTCATTCTATTCAGCTTTGTAATTATAACAGTAGAACTTATTTCTTTAAATCTCTAAAGCTAAGCCAGTCCAAACACAAATTAATGTTTTCAACTGTATGGCATTTATTAAGAAATGCTAGTAGTTAAAAGTTAAAAGTCTTATGTTCTTCTAATAACTCCTTCAGGCCATCCCACGCAATGACATCATCCTTACCAAATAAAGCCCATTATGCAATACCCACATATACAGTACTATCACTTTGTATGAGAACAGTCACTGTTGTGAATGTTAAAAGGGCCTGAGATTATGACAAATATTCTGTATAAGAGATTTTTAACACTAAGCTATACAAACTTCAGAAGAATATTATAGGGATAATATCCTTTAACACATAAAGAAATGGTAAATACAAATTATTAAAAGTTTCTAAAATACACATTCAATATGAAATAATACAGTAAGAAATAAAAACTAAAGTTCTTAAGGAAGATCAAGTCCCTAAAGAATTATATAAAAGTAATAACTTAAAATATGATTTGGTAACTATTTAACAAATCCCAATGATACTGTTTAGGGTGCTTCCCACAGGCTAACAAATACCAAGGAGAAAGAACATAAACATTTGCCCATTAAATGAAGATACTGTGATGGCTGATAAAAGTTTGTTACACTTTTTAAACTTTCTCTTTAAATTTGCTCCAAAATTTTAAATCCAAAAAACACTCTATATTTAGTTATTTCCTTTATGCTTTCAACCACTATGCCATTGACATGAAAATTTTGAGAGAATGCAATAAAAATCATTTTATTTTAGCTATTAATTATACAACCCAGAAAGGTCAGAAATGAGAATACTAGACCTAATGCTTTTCATTTTAAAGTCATATTACTTACATATGGATATTCTTTTTAAATTGTTTTTAGCTAAAGGTAGTAAATTTATATAATTTTAAATGCCAATCAGTGACTTCTGCTTCCAGGAAGATAAAGCAGATGTACTTTTCCCTATTACTAAACTAAAAACCCTGGCAATCACATCTAAAACAAACATAAGATTCTAGGGCTTCCCTGGTGGTGCAGTGGTTGAGAGTCCGTCTGCCGATGCAGGGGGGCACGGGTTTGTGCCCCGGCCCGGGAAGATCCCACATGCCGCGGAGCAGCTGGGCCCGTGAGCCATGGCCGCTGAGCCTGCGCGTCTGGGGCCTGTGCTCCGCAACGGGAGAGGCCACAACAGTAAGAGGCCCGCATACCTCAAAAAAAAAACCTCCCAAAACATAAGATTCTAAAGGGTTAAAACAAGACACCTAAGGACTTCAAGACCCAAGGAATGACATGGTGATCAGTTCCCTGGGTTTTCTTTTTGCCTCATGTATCCTAGACTTGGAGCTGACATCTCCAAGTTGGCAATCCAGAAACACCAATGGGAAGAGACAAAAACAAACAAACAAACAAACAAACCAACAAAAGCCTGCTTTCTCTGTCCAAAGGACCAGGAAAGGGGCAACTTAACAAGACAGAAAACTTTTAGACAGTAACCACCCTACTTCAGCCAAACATCTCACAAAAAAATTGTGGCCTCATCCCACCCATGGAACAAAGGCTAACAGGGAGCCTAAACTTCCACCCTTGCAGAACTGTAACTTAACATTTTAGTGGCTCCCCACCAGTCTCCACTGGTGTGGTGTCAAAGAGGGTCAAGGAAGGAGCCGGGACTTATATGCCTACTAGAAGGTAATGTGGCCCCACTCCCCATCATGTGGGATCAGTGGAGACATTATGGGGAGCCTGGACTTCCACCTCTAACCAACAGTAACGAGGAGCCCTCTGCCTTCCTGCTGGCGTGAGGTCAGAGAAGGACTAGGAGAGTCAGGACTCTGACCACTGCCCACCTGTTGGAGAGGCAGAAAGAAAAAAACAAATGGTCTGTCATAAGATTGCTCTTCCTTTTCAGAAAGCAAGGACCTTGAAGAAATCTCTTGATTCCTTAGAGGAAGAAAATAATGGGAAGTGTATAGGGTATGTAGCAAAAACTTCAAGGACTGAAAAAATTTCAAAATCTCAACACGATGCTAATTTTAATTTCTACATTAGAGTATAAAAATTCAGACCACCATGAATGGTGTCATTACTAAGAAAAAAAGATTAGGCACGTTTTAAAAGGGAGTGCCACTGACCTATCTGACTTCTGAGTGAAGCAAATACTTTAATAAGATCCAATCTCTATAATTAACAATCCCCAAAGTCAAAAGCAATGTGAACTAGAAGGGCCCAGGAATTCAATAATAGGGATGTTGATAATCAGCAAAAATGAAGTAGACTGTTAAAAATAAGTAGAGAAAATCCATTAATGTCTTATTTTTGTTTATAACATTGGAATTCATACTGAATGATGACCACCTGATATGACTAATTCAGGGAATACATATTTTTTAATGAAAGTTATGAATGTGACTATCACAACTTATTTTCCTTATTTTTACTTTCACACAGCAGCATTTACAGAGATGCCAAAATGAGCCTTATTATGAGGCAGATCTTGGTTTTAATCAGTTACAAAATTGAAAGTATAGATTATGATCAAAACAGTCAAATTTTTAGATGATACAGTGATATCTTATTATGTTTCTCTCTAGCACCTTAAAAGTTAAAACTTCATAAACTCTTTGAACAAATTTATTATAATCTCATCACAACAAACTTTAACTGCAGCATGTCTGGCCTTCCCTAAAATTAGGAAATCTGGCCATGGTACTATAAAGAATTTCTTTACAATAAGGTTTAATTTGTTGTTAATAGAAGATCACCAGGTTAAATGAATGCACTGTCAAATCTTTTTAACATAGTAACATGCTACTAGAAAAAAAAATTGTTAGAAGTAACTTGTTTTCCCATCTTAAAATATATGACTATTAATATAAGACTTGCATATATAAACCTGAAAAGGTAAAATATAGAAATCTAAGAGTTTCTATGTATTCCAAAACCTAAGGGTTTCTATATATTATTCCTTTTTCATTAAAAGATTAATGCCTATTTTTTTTTTTTGTAGTTATACAGATTGACCAATTGTCTAGATTAAAATACTGAGACCAGTAACTTGTTACTAGTACAAGTGAGAAAGGGAAGAATTCCTAATAAACTGCTAATATTTTTAAAGTGTATGGGGTTTAATTTTTGATCTCTATTGAAATGTTTAAACCTACTTCCAGGCCCATATTTATACTTAATTTCACAGAAACGTCTTATTAGGTATATTATATCCTCAACAAATACCATAAAATGAAAATATTCAGTTGACTGTTTATTCAAAAATTTTTGACAATTTCAGTGTAATGAAAGAATTTCAACTTTGAATTTATAATTTACTATGGTGGGGTTAATTTCTGTCAGTACTTGAGATGTATCATCAGCCTTCTTTCACAATGGAATCCCTTTACTGACTTAGTATTTACTTTGAACATGTATTTGTCTTTCTTTTTTTAAGTGCTTAGCCTAAATTTATTTTTAAAAGCATGAAATAGCACTTGTTTAAAACTTAACATTCTTGTAAAATTCTCTGCAAAATGTATGCAGAATTTAAATTATGGCCAAGTGTATTATCATTACCCTATTTAAAATTTTAATCAGCTTTCCAGAAATGGTTTCTTCATAGTGTAATTGTTAAATCAAATTGAGGATTTACTGGTAAAAATAACAGGTTATTTTATTCACCAAAAGGATGAAGACAAAGTGATACTCAAACAACCTTTTTATTCTCCAATTCAGTCATTCCATAAAACCAATTATAGTCTTAATGCAGTTTTTAAATATCGCACTGGTAATCTTTTTCTTTTTCAGGTGTGCAAAATTAGAACTTTATTTCTCTTTAACTGAACTTAACACTTGTTGTGGATTGAATTTTGTCTTTCCAAAAAGATATGTTACAGTTCTAATCCCCCAGTACCTCAGAATATGACCTTATTTGAAGACAGGCTCTTTACAGAGGGAATCAAGTTGAAATGAGGTCATTAGGGTGAATCCTAATCCAATTGATCCATGTTGTTACCTCAAGGGGAAAATTGGACACTGACATGCACTCTCTGGGAAAACACCACATGCCAATGAAGGCAGAGATCAAAGTGATGCTTCTAAAGCTAAGGAACACTAAAGACTGCCAGCAAACCAGCAGAAGCTAGGGCAGAGGCATGGAACAGTTTCTCTCTTGACCCTCAGAAGGAAGCAACCATGTTGATACCTTGATCCTGGACTTCTTCGCACTGGTAATCTTCTATACCTTAGCTCACTAATGATGACAAAAGTTTCCTAGCCTCCTACTGGATAGCAATTTGGTCTCATTGTTAATACTTGAATGTTCAAATCCCAAACTTTTATTTTACAGAATATGTGTAAAATTGCTAAATACCGATTTTATGTAAATGCTTTTGTTGATCATTATTTCTTCACAACTTAAAACAAGATGTTTCTAGCAACTGTCTGAGATTTTTTTTTTTACTATCTCAAGAGGCTCCCCCTAACCCCAAATTAGTACTTAACTTTTAATTACTGACAAGAGCAATGCCATGTATTTTTAGCACAACTAAATCTAGGTAAATGGATTTTTAGTTTTCATTGCAACACTCTATATTTTCATTTAAACTATGATACAGTTGCCCCTTTTTCTCTCCTGCTTGGAATGCTGTCTCCCAACACATTTTAAAGAAGAGAACTAATTCAAAAATAACCAACTACATACTTTGCTTATTAATATGAAAGGCTATTTAGAGCAAAAACAAATTTTGTTTTAGAAATGGCCAAGTTTTAAAAAAGCAGCAACTATTTCTGCATTCTCATAAAGTCTTTTAGATGAGCTTGACAATCATCAGCTTTTGAAACGTGAATTCCTATTTCCAGAGTAAAGGTCTCATTTCTATAACACCATGATACATTGAATTTTTTCCAGCCCTTCTATCCACCCTCTGTCCACTGCCTGGAGAGGCTCCAGGGCAGTCAGTTTGGAACTGAGCGCTGAATAAACCAAAAAAAAAAAAAGTCTTACTGGAAAAGCTATCAAGGATGCTGAAGTCTAAGAAGGCCTACACACCATGCTTTACAACTTTGCATACATATTACCCAGGAAAAGCAATAATGTATACTGAATGATTTGGAAAAATAGCTCCCCCCGCCATTTTTGTTTTCCACATATCCTAGGAGTGTGGGAAGCTGAAAAATGTATGTAGGTTGATAAAATTTTGGTACATATTTCTAAAGCTGGGCTATGATAAAAATATTAAAGAAATTTAACAAGAAGGGTGAAAAATTAAATCAAACTTAGAACTCCAATTTAACTTAGTTAAGAGAAATATCTTTGTAGTCTGGAGACCTGGGTTCTAATCTTCTTTTGTTGGTGACATATGCTGCACTGGGATGATAAAGTCACCTTATTTTGAAATGTGAAAATTGTGTAATGAAAAAGGATGAGAACTCTGTTTTTTGAAAAAGGACATTGTATATATTTTACAAATATAATTATTAATGATGGAAAATTTGCAGCCAAACATAATATTTTTATTTGATAGCTTCTTACTTTAAGTAATATAAAATCTAAAGATAACTAAAATAAAGAATTTCTCCAGAAATTTTAAAAGAAATCCTTAAAATGATAATCCAAAAAGTCAAAGTAAAATGAAACTTTTAAAGTACAATCAGAAGGAAACTAAATCATACATTAAAAAAATGACTTCAACAAAAAACTCTGGGAAAACATGATACCAATTACCAGTAGTAACCAATCAACCATCTTTATCTTCTATATTGGGGGCCACATGTCCGTTTAGAACCATGGCAGTACAATGTATCAATTTAATCCTGTTATATATATTTTATGACTCCATAATGAAATGTAAAATAAGACTGAAAAAATTGAAAACATTTTGTAACAAACTGGGGTTGGTTTATTTTAGATTCAATATATATTTAAAAAACAATCTCTATATATTTTAAAAACCTAGGGACTTCCCTGGTGGTCCAATGGTTAAGACTCCGTGCTCTCAATGCAGGGGGCCCAGGTTTGACCCCTGGTTGGGGAACTAGATCCCACATGCCACAACTAAGAGATCCCGCATGCTGCAACTAAAAAGATCCCGCATGCTGCAATGAATATCTTGCAAGTGGCAATGAATATCCAGCGCGCCGCAAATAAGACCTGGTGCAGCCAAATAAATAAATATTAAAACAAACAAACAAACAAAAAAACACGGGGGAAAAAACCTATATCCATTCCTAAAAGAGTGCCTGAGACATAGGCACAAAATACATTCTTACCAAATAAATATGGCACTGAATTAAACAGGGGAAAGAAAGGAGAAAAAGAAAGGAAGCTAACTTTTGCTGAGCACATATAAGCACTAGAACATTTGTTAATTGTTCCATATGGCTATAATCTTGTTTAATCCACAAAAATATCCTTACAGAGGCAGGCATTGTCCTGATGAGGAAACTGCCATTAGGAAGGTTAGGAAACATGCCTATGGGTCACACAAAGTTAGTAAGTGAATGAATTGAAATTCAAACCTAGATATCTCTGAATTCAAAGCCCATGAATAAATATACTTACACAAAACATTATCATACTATAAATTACTATTTTAAACTGCTGAAAAACAGGCATACGATTAATAGGCAACATCATTAAGCTAGTGAAAATCAGGATTTTTAAAGAGATACCATTTAATACATAAAAGATATCATACAGCACCATTAAATTACTTCTTCAGACAGAGACTCTTACTAAATATTACCTTTAAGATCCATAGGGATTATAGATTATATAACTACAGTATACTTATACCCTGCTGTGTCACTGGACTGGATTTTCCTTCACATCTTAAAATAGGAAGGCTGAAAATTATAACGGGAAGCGATAGGGGTTACTTTTCTAAGTCTTACTCATGCTCCCTGGCCTGCTTTTCAGTATCTGTTGGAATTTTTATTCCTTTACACTGGGGGGGAATGGATTATTATAAATTTTAAGAGGTATTTAATAAAACTTTTAATAAAATGTTTTTATATTGTGATCAAAGCTTTACTCCTCCCCCACCACTCAATGGTTTCTAAAAAGCAAAAGGCAGTTTTCCAGTTTTAACAATAAGTATGGTGGGGGAATGATATAACAAAGTTTCCATATAGCAGCAAGCAATGCACTAGGACTTCCTATGCAGAGTTGTAACCACAAAGATTTTAAAATATTGGCCCTTCAAAATTGGAACTTTAGAATTTAGATAAATTCTTTAGTTTGTGAACTGTTAAAAATAACTGATGCTCTGAATTTAATAGAGAAGTTTTAGAAATAATTATATAATTACTATGAGATTTTCTATGTTCCATGGCAATGCCTATCAAACTTTAGCATGCATCAGGCTGACGTGGAGGGTACGTTATGACACAGATTGCAAGGCCCTATCCCAAGAATTTCTGATACTATAGGTCTGGGGTGAGACACAATAATATGTATTTCTAACAATTTCCCATGTGATGCTGTTGCTGCTAGTCTAGGAACCACACTTTGACAACCGGCGCTCTACGGGAAGCTAGGGTAAATCCAACAGACTTGTGTATTGGTAGAGCAGGGCTAGGATTTCTAGTCCAAGACAATAATTTGAATGTTTGCAACTAAGAGCAATATGATTTTTCTTCTTTCTATTTTCTCAGAGAAGCTAAATGATTGGTATTCTGTAATTATCTCTGTTTCTGTGTTTGTCCGCATTTGGAAAATATACTAAGAAACTTGAACACTATATTACTATGAAGTTGCAACTGCGATATATTTATGTTGCTGTAAGGTTTCTTCCTCCAGAAGAAACTGGAGGAAGAAATAACTCAAACTTTTGATACGTACTCTAAGGATAATAGTTGATACGTACTCTAATGATAATAGTAACACAACAAGTTAAAGAAAAATGGAAAGTTCTGAGTCATACCAAGAACCCTGGCAAAGTAAAAAATTATCTTTTTGACAAGGCAGCATAATGTAAGACAGCAAAGAATATACTGTATTCCGCAAAAACCATCACTTGCTGAGGCACAGAGTACATGAAATAATTCAATACTATTTATTCTTGATCATAATATTATTTTACATTGAACTTAAGTAATGGTTGTTAAATTACTTAGTATGTTAGTTTAAATACATTTTGCTAGAAAGTCATTACGCATATGAAATATTCCTTTGTTTAAAGAAAGAAAATAAATCTTTGGTGAAATTGGTCCTGATTAATCTACTGGATACACATAGGAAATCAGACTAACTACACTGAGGACACTAAGGAAGTTAAATTCAGGAGCCTTCAAAAATATGGGTTCAGTGGCACCATATACATGAGATTTATTGAAAATGAGCAGTCACAGGTGACATTTAAATGTCAATATTTCTGAAGCTTTTGATAATACTTTCACTCAAAATATAGCTTGGTATAACAATATATAGTAACATGGTACATAAAATATGACTATACTGGTATGAAGGAAAGGAAAAGCTGGTAACTCAGATTAGAACATAAGTGAGACTCAACTGAAGAGCTTTAATACTAGAGTAAGAAAAGAATTTGGTCAAATAGGAGTTAAAATTATCCACATTCATGACTTTGAAAGGTGCCTACTCCTTCACATAAAGTATCTAAGTTGTTCCTGATGCCATCCTGTCTGGTATCAGCTGTCATGTGAAATGATATAAAAGGAGGCTCCAGTAGACAGATTGTAATCTTGTATCCTATTGCTCACTAGAAGGAACCAAGACTGCTTAAAGATAACAAATGCTTTATTTGGGGGAAGGGGGGAAACAAGATGGATCTAGAAAATCTTTTTGTTCTTGGAATGCAATTTTCAAGTTCTCAGCAGCAATGCTGGGATGGGGAAAGGCTTGCTCAAGAGGAGGGCTCCCACATGGGAAGGGTTTAGGCAGTGACATGCGAGTATGGAACACAACAGATAGAGCCAGTTATAAACTTCTTGAATCTCTAAGAAATCCTTAAGTCCAGAAGGATCCTAAAAAGCAGAGATAACATAAAGGGTGCTGTGAAGAAATCTATACCTATTATGAAAAACTGTCTTTCTTTTGTGACAAAAGGAGAGGATAATCAAGATACAGATTCTATAGAAAGTAAGTCTTTAAGCTGTGTTTGTCATTATGTTATGTTGGAAAATAAAGAAGTGTTTACAAATTGCAAGCACTATGATAAGACAGCAAAATTAATAAACTTATGCTGGTTGCTGCTGATCTGACCTCAAGAATATTGTTTCTATTGTTACTAAACAGTGTCTTCATAAGCAAGATAAACAACTGAACCAGTAATAATTAGGCTTCTAAAAGCAAATACGAGAAACAAATATCCAATGAGAAATAAAAACCTGCTTACGGTATAACAATTTTGGGTAGAAAGCCCCAATCCTCATAATAGAAGTGGGGACCAAAAAACACAAGAAGATTGAGCTGTGGACACAGGTTGGGGTTTCTGCACAAGCTGGCATCCTTACTACACCTATAGGATGACATACTAAGGCTTTTTTTTACCTTTTGAGCATAACTTTGGCAGTGGCCCAGCTGAGCCAAGGCACAGTCCAAAAGGACTTGTTAACATCACATTTAATTCTAGCCATATACATATCCATGATATGTCCAGATCATGAGCATATCATATCCTGGAACAAAGTAACTGGTGGCATAACTTTCTTCTTTGCCTAGTGCACCTTTCCCCTTTTTTTTTTAACAGACTGGTGTTGAGGGTGCTCAATTTGGTTGACCTCTGTGGCATGGGGTTAGAATAACTGGGGTCAACTACTTACTAAGCTCAGAAACCCTCTGGGAAAAGAAGAGCAACCTCAATTACCTGATTACCTGTAGAGCAGTGCTTCTCAAAACTGTAATGTTCTCATAAGCACCTGGGGGTCTTATTAAGATGCAGACTCTAATTCTGGGATGGAGCCTGAAATTCTGCATTTCTCATAAAATCCTAAGTCAGGGGTCCCCAACCCCCGGGCTGCGGACCGGTACTGGTCTGTGACCTGTTAGGAATCAGGCTGCACAGCAGGAGGTGAGTAGCGAGCAAACAAAGGTTCATCTGCCGCTCCCCATGGTTCCCCATGGCTCACATTACCACCTAAACCACCCCCACCCCCCCACACCACCCCCCGGTCTATGGAAAAATTGTCTTCCATGAAACTGGTCCCTGGTGCCAAAAAGGTTGGGGACCACGGTCCTAAGTGATGCCACACTGCTGGCCCATAAACCACACTCTGAATAACAAAACTTTATAGACCCATAGATCATACTTGAAAATTTCAAAAGAAGATACTATGTAATAATAGTACCCTAGGAAAAGCAAGTCATAACAAAAAGAGTAATTATGACTTTGAATAGTATTTGTCAACCAAGAAAACAGAAAAACTTGTGTTACTGAAACCAAATAACAACCAAGAATTTTTCAATCCACATATGCAAGAGGCTCTGCAAACCTCAAGTAGGACACATAAGGAAAGCCACATCAGGGACTTCCCTGGTGGTCCAGTGGTTAAGAATCCGCCTTCCGATGCAGGGGATACAAGTTCGATTTCTGATTGGGGAACTAAGATCCCACATGCTGCGGGGCAACTAAGCCCGCACACCGCAACTACTGAGCCTGCACACTCTACAGCCCACGTGCCACAACTAGAGAGAAGCCCCCATTCCACAATGAAGAGCCTGTACGCGGCAACAAAAGATCCCGCGTGCTGCGACTAAAGACCCAACGCAGCCAAATAAATATTAAAAAAAAAAGAAAGCCACATCATAATCAAGCTGCAGAAAATCAAAGACAAAGGGAAAACAATCTTAAAAGCAGTCAGAGAAGAAACATCTTCTTACTCCCAAAGTAACATTGCCCCTACCCTACTCAACCCCACCCCTTCAAATCCATGGGAGCAGCTCAGCCCACTTCATATACACAATGGTTTGTTTTGTACATGCTATAAAAGGAATCCCTCGTCATCTATAGCATCGCTTCAAGAAATTCCTTAAGTCTCTGTCTTCTAATATCCTTCCTTTTCAAGAGGTCACAGCTCTCTACCCTTGGGTTCCATACTTCAGACGGTCTCTTATTTCCCATATTGCCTCAAAGTAGGGCCTAGAGTGCTTTCGGATATTTAACATTAAATTCCCTTTCTCCAGGACTTCCCTGGTGGATCAGTGGTTAAGAATCTGCCTACCAATGCAGGGGACACGGGTTCAAGCCCTGGTCCGGGAAGATCCCACATACCGCGGAGCAACTAAGCCCGTGCGCCACAACTACTGAAGCCCGCACGCCTAGAGCCCGTGCTCCGCAACAAGAGAAGCCCACGCAATGAGAAGACTGCTCGCCGCAACTAGAGAAAGGCTGCGCGCAGTAACGAAAACCCAACACAGCCAAAAATTAAAAAAAAAAAAAATTCCCTTTCTCCTACTGAAAGATCATGAAGAGGCTAATCACTGTCTGAATCACAGCAGTCTTCAAAGGAGGAATGTGAGCCTACTAGCCAGGGGCTACATCAAATGATCCACTGGAGTGTGGAAGAAAAACATTAGAACTTTTATTTCTATTTATGCTTAAGTTCTCCTTTAAATTTTATGTTTCATGTCTATTTTATAATACATATAATTTTAGTATATTAGTATATGCACATAATATATAAATAAACATTTGTTGTCAAAAATTTCTTACTATGGGGCGAAAATGACAATAGAATACTGTCCCTAGGTACTGGGATTTGGGACACAGCAGACAATTGAAAGGACAGGAGGTAGGCAACACTGTTCATCCTTCTGAAATTAATGCAGCCTTCAGATCTTAAAAAGACACTGAAGGTACTCTCAGAATTAAAAAAAAAAAAAAAAAAAAAGGAAAACTGAAGGTACCCCTTGAAAAGAGTCAATTAATAATCTTTTCCTCCTCTCCCAACTGAACCAAGCAATAGAACGTTTAGTTGTAGAAAAGTTACACTAATTACAATCGGTAAACTACCTATCGTCACATCATATATATTGCTTACTGTGCATTATGATAATTATACACTCCACTAAAGGCCTGACTGGTTACCTGATTTTAGTATTAAATACAACTTGTAGTTAGACACATGCCATTTTTTTAGGCTGCCCAGGATCTAAACACTATTCCTTTTCTGAAACAAGAGTTCTTACCTCAACAGAAGCTGAAAAATGCCACACAGTATGCTTGCTTTCCCAAACTCTCTTGCAGCTAGAGGCACAGGCACATGATCTAGGTTCCCCCAAGTAGACACATCCTCCCCTAACCTTGAACTGAAAGCAGAATGGAAACAATACATCCCAATTTTCACAGGTAGTGGTGGCAAATGCTCCAGTGCTGGTATAGAGTTATCCATTATCATTCACTGGTGCTAGTGGTGCAAGTTGAGGTATCTGTCCCCAGGTGGCAATGCTTGTGGTGTCTTCACAGGATAAGTTCTGGCACATGATTTTGGGCATTATTCCTGGTTACTTATCCTTCCAGCCTGGTTCTCCAGTCCTCCCAGAGATTTCGTGGGCTACTCATAACCACAGCTGGTTTCTGCTGCTCGTAACTAAGACCCTGACTAACCATACATGCTCAATTTTCATAGTTTATTTCTTCATGTAAATTGGTTATCTATTTGTAACAACACAGTTCTTCAGTGACACTACCTTTAAAACAAATAAACCAACCTTTCAAGTGTTTATTCTACATCAAAGTACCCAGTTTTGCAAAATAAAGTCTGTATTTTATACTTAAAAAAATTTGTTTTCAATTGAATAAAATCTTTGGCTTACCTAATCAAGATATCTTTAGGAAGTGAAAAATTACTATTTTCCTAAATGAATTTTAGAGTAAAGTAGCAGAGTCTATAGAAGAATTTCTTAAGTGGTAGCTCTTAGGCCAACTGCACCTAGAACTAACAGGTTGCTTGTTAAAAATGCAGCTTAATGGACCCCACCCCAGGTCTCCTGAATCAGACTCTCTAGGGTCTGGACTCAGGAATGTACATGTTTTTAAAATTGCAATGGGGGATTTTATGCACACTGAAGTTTGAGTATGGTCTGTCACTTGATAATAGATGACCAGAAATCACAATGTTATTGATCTAGAAAAAGGATCACATATTTACCAGGCTAAGAGTCTCCTTGGATATCTGAGCCTTACAAAAACTTGTAATTATCAAAGTTATAAATACTGAATATACATGGAAAGCCTACTTCACTGTAAGGAGTTTAAAATTTGTTTTACTTCTTTTATTACCAAATCAAGGTCCTATTTTGAAAATTTTCAAACACCTAAAAATTCTCAATTGCTACTGGTTATATTTTGGGGTACTTACTCTTAGCACATGTATCAATAACATCATCACTCTTATCCTCTAGACACCAATTAAAGAGGGTCTGAATTCCTGATTTTTGACATAAAAGGGAAGTATATTCACTGGTATTATGCTTGAGAATGTTTTGATTGAATCCTACTGTATCATTGAAGCGCCAAGGGTCCTCATTAAACCCAGTCACACAGTAGTCAGTTGTCACTCTTTCCTAAACTAAGAAAGAGAATAGGCTCTTCATTTCCTGTTTTTGCCCTCTCATTCACTCACCCTCCCATCCATCCATCCACGCATCCAAACAATAAACACTCAAAGGATATTTGGTATTGTCCTAAGTGATGTACAATAAAAAGAAAGTGAGACAGAACCGTCTATGGTGGGAAGAATCCTGAATTGGCCCCCAAGATCTCCCACCCTAATCCCTGGGACTGTTAATATGAAATATACACTGATTACATTCCTTATGTGGCAGAAGGAATTTTGCAGATATGATTAAGTAATTACTAATCAACTGACTCTGAATTAAACAAAAGGGAGATAATCTGGCTAGACCCAATCTCATCAAATAAGTCCTCTGGCTGATAGCAGAAGTCAGAGATTCCAAGCAGGACACACCACTGTTGGCTTGAAGGTGGAGGCGGCCATGTTGTAGGAATGTGGATAGCTTCCAGAACCTCAGAGCAGCCCCAAAACAACCAGCAAGGAAATGGGGACCTCAATTTTATAACTGCAAGGAACTGAATTCTGCCAATATCTGAATGATCCGGGAAATTCTTCCCCTAAGACTCCAGATAAGAGTTCAGCCTGGCCAACACATTGATTTTGGTCTTGTAAGACCATGAGTAGATAACTCAGCTAAGTCCAGTCTTCTGACCTAAAGAGATGTAAGGTAATAAATGAATGTTGTTTTAAGCTGCTAAGTCTATAATGATTTTTTTATTCAGCAAGAGAAAACTAATATACCTTCTTTAAGAAGCTCCCAATCTAGTATGAAAAAAGACAATATTGTTCATTGTGACAGTAAAAAATACTGTTCTTTGTGAAGCAAGAAAAGTGCCTGACTGGGGAAGGGGGATGGTAAAGAGAGGAGATGGAAAAAGAGAAGGTAAAAAAGAAGAGGTGCTATGAGTAATACACGAGTTAAGAATGAATAAGTAAGCCTAAATAAAGAAGTACATGAAAAAAGTAAATACACCATAAATATACAATTTTTAACATAAGTATACAGTGAACAACCATATAGGTGATGAATGTAGGTTAAAGAAGAGAGTATTTTCGGGCTTCCCTGGTGGCACAGTGGTTAAGAATCTGCCTGCCAATGCAGGGGACACAGGTTCAAGCCCTGGTCGCGGAAGATCCCACGTGCCGCAGAGCAACTAACCCCGTGCGCCACAACTACTGAGCCTGTGCTCTAGGGAGCCCATGAGCCACAACTACTGAGCCCACGAGCCACAACTACTGAAGCCCACGTGCCACAACTACTGAAGCCCACGTACCTAGAACCCGTGCTCTGCAACAAGAGAAGCCATCGCAAATGAGAAGCCCGTGTACCACAACGAAGAGTAGCCCTCGTTAGCTGCAACTAGAGAAAAGCCCTCATGCAGCAACAAAAACCCAATGCAGCCAAAAATAAATTTATAATAAAAAAAGCAACAAGTAAATGGCATAGAAAAAATAAAGTTATAAAGGAAAAAAAAAGAATATTTTCAGTACTTCAGAAATACACGCACCTTTAACCCACTGCCTCCTTTCCTCTAACGTTTTCCCTTTCACCTACAAGTAACCATTATCCTAACTTTTATGGCAATCATTTCCTTGCGCTTTTAGTTTTAGCACTTATGAATGATTATGCTTGTTTTTGAACTTTATTTAAATATATTTGTGCTGCATATATAGTCTCATATACTTCACTTGCTCAACATGTTTCCAAGGTTCATCTATGTAATTACATGCAGTTGTAGCTTATTCATTTTCACTGCTGTGAAATCACATAAATATACCATAACTGATTTACCCATTCTATTGATGATCATTTGGGTTGTTTCTATTTTGTCAAATACGAACAATGTTATGAACATTCTTATACATATGTCTTGGTGTACTTCTACAAGTTTCTCTGGGGTATGTACCTCAGAGCCTGGAATTTCTGGCTTACAAAGTATGTGTATTTTCAACTTTACTAAGTATGTTTCAACTCCCACTGGCACTGTATGAGTGCCCCCAATTCTCTATAGTCGGCCCTCAGTAACTGTGGGTTCTGCATCTGCAGATTCAACCAACCTCGGATTGAAAATATTTGGGGAAAAAATTCCAGAAAGTTCCAAAAAGCAAAACTTGAATCTGCTATGCACCAGCGACTATTTACACAGCATTTACATTGTATTAAATCTTACAAGTAACCTAGAGATGAATTAAAGTATATGGGAGAATGTGCATAGGTTATATACAAATACTATGCCTTCTTTATATAAGAGAATTGAGCATCCGTAGATTTTGGTATCTGTGGAGGGTCCTGGAACCATTCCCCTGAGGATACTGAAGGACAACTCTACTTTCTTTCTAGTACTTGGTACTGTCAATCTGTGAGAAGTACCTCAGTTTGGTTTTATTTTCCATTCCCTTGATTACTAATGAGATTGAGCAGGTTTTCACATATTTATCGGTCATTTGTAATTCCTCTTTAGTGAAGTACCAGTTGAAGTGTTTTCTCAGTTTTCTATTGTGTTATCTTCTTGTTTGTAGAAATTCTATACATATTCTGGATAGCATTTGTTTTTTGTATTTATTAGAAATCTCTTACTCTGTGGCTTATATTTTCACTCTCTATGATTGTAGGTCATTTTTAAAAACCCGTTTTTAATGAAAAAACTCAATTACCTAGTTTTTGTAAGAAATATGTTTAACCAGTTAAAATCCTTGGTTTAACATTTCCTTCAAATAATAAAAATCTACAAATTTACAGGAGCAAGGGAGAAAGTTAAAAGTAAGGAAATGCCTTAAATTTTTAGGACTGGTTTTATGATTCTAAAATTAGTAGCATTGCATTTGATATCACTGGCTACCTTAGGAACTCAAAATAATGTTCCTTTTGTGAATCACCATATTAACCATATATTTTCTTCCGAGCTTCAGTGGAATAACTGCTTCATAAATGAACTGAAAAAATAATGAACACGTATGTTACTACTTAAAAGTCCTATTTCACGTTATAATATGCGATAATATTAACCATCTAGCCCCCAAATACAGCCACGGTAAAAGGAAATGAACCCTAGGAAACAAATCCTTGGCCCCAACACTGCTGCCATTCTTCTAGTCTCAACATTGATTTTGTGATGATCTATAACACATCTTCTCACCCCTCCTAAAGGCACCATCCTACTATTTACCCTTCCTATTTAAAAAACAATGCCAGTACAGTTGAGGTCAGATTTTTCCCCAAAGATAAATTTAAATCTTATTTCAGATGGCTTTATACCCAACAGCCATGATCTTCCCCATGGTCTCTGCTTCTCTTTATAAAACATGTGTCTGTTGCAGGAGGGGAGGGGAGTGGGGGTGGGGAAGGACACAAGTAATCTTTTTAAGTCTCTTCCATTGTGTCAGTACAATATAAAAATTGTGCTGTTCCACAAGCAGAAGAGAAAGGAAGAAGCATGTGGATGAGACTATATTAGAGCTTTAGGATTTCTCATTCCAAACAGGAGGTAAAGCTATAAGAGGGGAGTTATAAATGTTGTTTCCTGAGATGTGTTCTTAGCATCCCACATTGCAATTCAATATGCGTATTTCCACAGAAACCTTGTTATAAAGAGTAGTAGTATATACAATATTATATCTATACTTGTGGAACTAGCATACTGGGGGTGGTGGGGGGAGAGGTGGATTACAGAAAGCAACAGAATAACATTATAGAAACTTATTTGGTTTGGTCTTCCTTAATGGTGGGTAATTTGAAGCCACAGATTTGTATTAAAACAAGCATGAACATATAATATAGGGTAGAATTCTTAATAAAATTCCAAGCCTTCAAATTTCAAGTTCCCTATTAAGGCAACTTCAAGTTCTATACCCCAGATCTTCTCTGAGATTAGACGTACTTCAATAAAAATTTGTGTCATTAACACACACTCTTCATAGACAGAGAGAGAGAGTGAGAGAGACATGTGGGAGATCATGGTTTTTAGGTATAAAGAGGTATGAAATGTGAGTTAAGCTGACTTTCGTGTTTAGAAAAAAATTACTTTTTTTGTGGGTGGCCTATAAACCTAGTTGAATTACATACAATATGCAACACTGTTTCTATGAGTAACTGCTTTTGTAATTTTGTTTGTAAATTATGTTTACTTAACATTTTAAAAGTTGCATATAATTTGTTAGAACAATTTCACTTCTAGGAATTTATCCAATAAGAGATAATAATGAGAGATGTAAGCAAAGAGTTATATATATAAAGTGTTCATAGTATTATTTATAACAATAAAAAATTAGAAATAGTCTAAATGCCCAATAAAAGGGATCTGGTTAAGTACAAAGATACAATTAAATACTCTGCAACCATTACAATTCTATGATAAGAAAATGTTAATAGATATGACAATATTTCTAATATACTATGAAGTGGAAATAAGCAAACCACAAAAAGCTGATACCAGGTTTTTCAATATATACATACATGCATTAAAAAAAAAACTTGGAAGAATATGTCAAAATGTTCACAGTGATTTATCTATGCAGTAGTATTATTCCTTTTTTCCTTTCTCTACCTTGTGTATTTTGTTTTTCTAAATTTTCTATAATAAATATGTGTTACTCTTACAATTACAAAGGAATTCAAATTAAATATACAGGAGTTTATATACTTGCACAAAGAGCTTCTGATCGTTTGTCATCAGCTGGTTCTATGACAAAAGGACATAGAAAAAAATAGAATATTTTCCCCTTGTATTTATATACTACTTTCTTATTGTAGTAAAAATTACACTCCTCAAGATGCACTGAATACAGAACAAGGAGATATTATCTCTCATCTATCAGACGGACACAGATCAAAAAGAATAAAATCAGTGGGTGCAAAGTAAAGACAACTCATGTACTACTGGTATAAATCTAAGCTGAACAACCCTTTTGGAAGCACAATTTTACAATCTGTATTAAAAAAACCCTAAAACTATGCATCTTTTAACCAATCAGTTATATTTCTAGGAATTTATCCTAAGGAAATAATTAAACAAGTCTGCAAAGACATACGCACTAAGTTACTCTCAGCAATATCATTTGTAATGGTGAGAGTCTAAACAATCCCGAAGTGTGTCACGAGGGTCAATTAAAAGACAGTATATCTATAGTGGACTACTATTAAAAATTATGCTACAGATCTATATTTTCTGATATTGTATCTCATGTAGTGAAAAAATATTAGATGATAAAACAGCCTTTGTATGATCCCATTTTTAGTTTTTAAAAAGTGAGAATGTGTGTGTGTGTGTGTGTATATATATATATATATATATATTTTTTTTTTTTTTTGGCTGTACGCAGGCCTCTCACTGTTGTGGCCTCTCCCGTTGCGGAGCACAGGCTCCGGACGCGCAGGCTCAGCGGCCATGGCTCATGGGCCCAGCCGCTCCGCGGCATGTGAGATCTTCCCGGACCGGGGCACGAACCCGTGGTCCCCTGCATTGGCAGGTGGACTCTCAACCACTGCGCCACCAGGGAAGCCCCGAGAATGTATATTTCATGAAGAAAAAGTTTGAAGACTTCAAACCAGTTTTCATTACCAGTTGTCTCTGGTAAGTGGAATTACAAATGATCTTTAGTGTCTTCTTTATAACTTTTTGTACTACAATGAGCATGTACAACTCTTAATATCGGAAGGAATGATTTTTAAGTATACTAAATTGAAAGTCTGATTAATCAAATAAAATTAGCTTTGGTGTTTTCTACTCTTCTCTTATTGCTAAGGCTCTTAGAAGCTTCCTGATTTGAACACATAATACTCAGTGGATGATAAATGTGTCAGATATATAGTTAATGCCCCTATTAACAAAGATGACATGCTTTAACAGCAGCCTTTAACAAGATATTTCTAAAAGAAAAAATTATATATCCCCTCCCAGCCCTGAGATGCTAGCAAAGATCTTGTAATTATGATTGAGCCCCCATTTGCTGCTACCTCCTCCCTTTGCCTCTGGCCTTCTCAAACATATTTAGGTGTTTTCATTTCTAGTGACCATGGTGGCTTATTGTATTCACGGATATAGAAAGACACTGCCCAAAGAAGTATGACTTATAAAATAAATAATGCAGAAGAAAATTTCAATTCTATTCAGGGCAGTATGCCCCAACATCACTGTCCAATATAACTTTCTGTGATGAAAAAATTCTATTATTTGTGCTGTCCAACATAACAGACAATAGGTCTGTCTAATGTGCTGTCCAATATGACACATGTGGCTACTAAGCACCTGAAATGTGGCTAGTACAACTAAGGAACCAAATTTTTTTTTAATTTTTAAAAACTTATTTTATTTATTTATTTATTTTTGGCTACGTTGGGTCTTCATTGTTGCGCACAGGCTTTCTCTAGTTGCGGTGAGCGGGGGCTATTCTTCGTTGCGGTGCGCGGGCTTCTCATTGCGGTGGCTTCTCATTGCAGAGCGTGGGCTCTAGGTGCGTGGGCTTCAGTGGTTGTAGCACGCAGGCTCAGTAGTTGTGGCTCACGGGCTCTAGAGCGCAGGCTCAGTAGTTGTGGCACACGGGCTTAGTTGCCCTGCGGCACGTGGGATCTTCCTGGACCAGGGCCTGATCCCATGTCTCCTGCATTGGCAGCCAGATTCTTAACCACTGCGCCACCAGGGAAGCCCAGGAACAAAATTTTTAAATTTTAACTTATTTTAATTTTAATAACCACTTACGGCTAGTAGCTACCATATTGGACAGCACTGTTGTAGAAAAATTCACGGTACATATACTGTGGTTGATACAAAATATACATAAATAAGGATCCAAGAAAAATATGATTTCCACTTAAGACCTGGCATTCCAGTGCATATTTCCAAGACTAACAAAACCATAATTTTGTGGTTTACAGATTGCTTTTTTGAAAAATTAAATGGCCTTCAGGCACTCCTCATTCTTCTTTACATGGGAAATAAGTACCCAGTTCTTTTTTTCTGCCCCCACCCCCACCCCCCCGCAATTCTTTAAAGCCTTAACGCTCACGGCTTCAATAAGACTGTGTTACCCTGGCTCACCCACTACATCTCAATTTGTTTCCTTTTTTTGTGTAATCTTAGTCTTCCCCGTCTGCCATCAACCACAGGCTTTTTCCCAAAGCTGAATCCTTGGTTCCTTGTTTTCGATCTTCCATTCAGAAAAGATTTCTTACACCTTCGACTATGACCCTATTTGCCTTCTGTAAAACAGCACCACTTCACTACATATAATCTTAAACAAAGTCTTAATCTTTGAGACTGCTTCTCATCTGTAAAATAACTTAAGATGGTTACTACGGTTCCTTTGGCTTTAGGATTCTCCTAATTCTAGTACAGGCCTGGTTACAAAACTTTGTTTATGGTTTTTTCTCAGGCTGATTCCTCTTCTTGCCTTTTTAAATGCTGGTGTACCCCATGGTTACCAGTGACCCTCTTTCTCCAAGAATCAGATAAACTCTTCATTATGACTGTCTCAAATTTATGCTATAGTTCTAACTTCACTCTTAAAAGTTCCAGATTTACATTTCTATTTGCTGCTAAAGATTAACTAGATGCGCTACCAGACACTTAAAGTTATCAGGCAAACTAAAGAAACTGTGTAGCAAACTTCTTTGTCAGTGGCTTAGTTATCAAAAACAGAAGTTTCAGGATCAGATGTATCTGAATTTGAATCCCAGTTCTGTCATTTATTAGCTGTGTAACCTTGATCAGATTAATCTCAAGTCTACATTTTTTCATATGTAAAATGGGGTTAAAACTAGTACTTACAACTCATGGTTTTTTTATGTGCATTTTATATATACAGCTTAGTACAATACCTGGAATATGCTAACAGCTCAATAAATGTTCACTATTATTATTATCAGTAGCATTACCACCTTCCTAGTCCTACAGGTTTAATAGCTCAGTCAACTTGATGCATTCTGTCTCTTTAAAAAAAATAAATTCAGTCAGCATTTGTACACTTTTATTTTCCAATGTGATCTCTGTTTTTCATTCCTGAATTGTTATTGCAGCCGGCCAAACAAATTACTAGATTTTTAATGCTTACAGGTTAGAGTCTCTTCTTGTTTTTGTTTCCACTGTATCATCTAGCATAATGCCTTACACATAAAGTTTTGCTATTATTAGACAATTCAAATAATCTTTACATCTATTTATTCTATTTCATTAGATCCCTTAAGTTCTTTGAGGACAGGGAGTGTCTTGGTCCTCTTTGTATATCTACACCTGAAAATCCCTTAGTCAATAAATGTTTGTTGAATGAATGACTGTTGACTACTCTCCCTCTCTCCAAACCTATCATCAATCTAGCTGCCTCAAATGCAAAAGGTAGCTCTCATATTCTCTAATCCAACCATTTATTCTGATCAAGCTGACCTCCCCACAACTTCATCAAGAGCAGTCTCACTGTATCAGTCAGGACTCCTATTTTGTTTCAAAAAGTCTACTCAGAATAAGCAATAAAAGAATTTTATTAGCTTGCATAATTTGAAAGTCCAAGGATACCGCTAACTTAAGGCCTGGCTATTGATCCAAAAGTTCAAAGGTTACCATCAGAACTTGGCCTCACTCTTTCCATCTTTTGGCTCTGCTTTCAATTTATTGGCAAGCTCCAGGTTCACATTCTATTCTCTCAGCAACCCCAGAGTTCAAAGCATGCCTCTTTCTCAATAGTTCCAATAAAAAATTAACTCTCTCATGTGCTGACAGGAAAATGTGCCTATCTCTGAACCATCACTGTTGCCAGAGGAATGGACTACATTGACTGGCTAACCCTGAATTATGTGCACACCCTTGTGTCGGGGTGGGACCCATTCCACTGCCTGGAATGGCCTTCCTTCTCATTTCTGCCTCCCCAAATCCAAGCTACAACCTTTCTGCCCCCAAAAGTCTTTCATGATTTCTTTTAAGATTTTCCTTGTTCACTGGATCAAGTAACTCATTCCCAAATAAATATTTCCCTTTTTCTAAAGATCTACCTTTTAAAACAAACAGGAGGGGAAAACCTCAAAAAAATGCTGCATGATGAATTCTAATCATGTCAAGTTATAAATGGTATGGGTAATATGTGCTGTTTCTTAAAATGTAAGGACAGCAGCTCTACCAGATACATTCTATACATTAGGAAAGAACAGACCGTGTGGCAAGTTTAATATAACATTCAAATAATTTTTTTGGCTTTAAATTTTCTATAGGGCCCAAACAAAACATTTTAGCTAACAAAAGTTGGGTCTGAATTCAAAGTACCCTGTGTAACAGGTAGTCTATGGTTTTGGAGTTACCTCAAACAGGATTTCAGTTAGGCTCAAATCCCGGCTAACAACACCTTCCTTGGCCTTTAGCTACAGGTCTTTGAGCAAATTATCTTTCTCTCCCAACCTTGGTTTCACTATCTGTAAAAACAGGAATGGTAATATCTATCTGTACGTAAAAAGGCCGTGTGGCTTGGTGGAGAGAAAAGAGTAAGATGGAACCGGGCTGAAATTCTGCCACTAATATTATTTATATGATTCTCTCTGAGTGACTCATCTGTAAATTCTGAGTGACTCCTCATGTGTAAATGAGGGATAATAATATTTAATCCATTGGTTGTTAAGCATTTAACAAGGCAATGTATTTTAAACACCTACCAATGAATAGTAAACAGTGAAAACTCAATCAATGATGTTATCCACATCAAATCACCTCTTTAAAATAATTCAGAGAATATTTCAGTATTTTTGTACTCACCAAGGTCTGCCAAAAATTTCTTACACTTAATAAGTGATATTTCTAACATGCTAGAAATTAATCTAGTCTAATAGGTTATAAAGTACCTTGTAATCTTTTTCTTCCCCTCTACACTTTTTCTGGCCAGATAAAATGTCAGCCAACAAAAAATTTGGTTTATAAAGAAACTATTAAAGTAATAAAAATAAGTGTGGATAATAACAAATTAAAAATTCAGGGCATAGTAAGGAAAAAAATTCATTGAGATTACTTATTATTCTTCATAAATGCCTTTGGGTTTTGTTAGTTAAAAAAATATTTCTTAAAGGCGAAACACACTGGTCCTAGAACTATTTAAAAGCAGGTAAGATAGTGAGCCAGATAAACTCCTGTGATCAACGTATTCTTTAACTCCACGCTTAATGTACTAATACTGAAATGATTCATGCCCATATGAAATCACTATGCTATCCATCTCCTGAACAGTCATATGCCATATAGCCATCTCCTGAACAGAATCGCGAAATCTGGGGTATGAATGACAATTTTAGATGTTGTCTCTCAGAATACATGCAAAAGCCAAGTGGCTGCTCATATTTACATCAGCAAGAAAATTTAATCGTAATGTCGTTCACTAAAAAATACAAACTATATTCAGTACAACTGTTTCCAAAAAGATTAAACAAATAGGTATTTGATTCCTTCCATTTTACACTAGAGCAAAAGTTTCTTTGGAAAGAATAGTTTCTTGAAGTAGTGTAACAGTTTTGCTTATCTTTCTAAAATAAGTGAATCATATGTAATACTTAGCAATCTTTAATGAGTGCACAAACATAGAAGTTAACACCTTAGGAAAGGTATATGAAAATAATTACATCATACCACACTATATATAAGGGGATTGACTGTTTTTAATCTACTCCCCGAGAAAGCTATATTTTAAACACAAGAAAAACATATTATGTTGAACACCTCAGTAACCAGACATTGTTCTCTACAACTAAGAAAACCAAATACTACCTAATTTATTTTCTTTTCTGTGTTAAAAAAATATGTATAAGGCAAACTGATGTTTGTTTTTAAAAAGCATTAAATACAGATACGGTAGGCAACCTATGCATCTTTTCTAAACAGTTTTCTTCCTTCAACTTTTTTTAAGGGGGCCTGAGGAAAGAGGAAAGGAGTGAGAGTCTGAAGGTGGGCTCTCGTTATTTTTGCAAGTACATTTGGTAAGTCACCTAGACGAAGGGGAGAAAGAAAAGTTAAAGCGTTCGGGTTCACACTAAAAACAACAACTCTTGAAAAAAATCGCCTATGCGGGAGTCATGCTTTCCTGACAATGCAGCGACCAATGCGACTCCGATTAAGAGCGTGCTACAAACCTAAATCTTAGTAAAGTCAATTTGGCATCCCCAATACGAAAGGGCCTGCAAAAACCGGGGCGGAGCAAGGGTCTACCTCAGCAGCGGCACAAGTTAATTTTCTAAGAGAGTAAAACACTCCCCATCAGTCCCCTATGGCCCTCTTTCTCAAGAGATGCTGCTGTCCGCCTCGCCCCAGGCTCGGGGTCTGGCCCGCAGGCCCCAGGGCTGGGTGGGTTGGGGCAGTCGGCTTCTCCCCGGTACCTGGGTCCAGACCAGGAGTAATGGGACCAGTTAACGTAACGACCCGCGATTCTCCGCATCGGCTGCGGCGGCCTCCGACCGCGCCCCGGGCCTCCTGTTGGCAGGGATACCCCCCACCCCACTCACCCGCCCGGGTGGTGTCCGTCAGGTCGTGGTTGGCCGCTCCCCGGGGAAACTCCCTCAGTTTCCGGCCGCTCAGGCTCAGCACCCCGGTTACCGCCGCCTCCTCCAGCGCTCGGTCGAGGGAGCGGCTCCATGAGCCCGGGCCAGGACCTGGGCCTGCCCCGGAGTTCGGGCCGCAGTTAACAACGGAGAGGTTACCTCCCGACGCTACTGGGCCAGAGTACTCTGCAGCAGTAGCCACAGCGACCAAGCCCGCGGCCGCCATTTCCCAGCCGACAAGTCTCCGGCCCGCCGGCTCAGCGCATGCGCGGCCAGATGATGGGTGGGCGGGGAAAGGGGCTTACAGACCCCGGACGGGTCCCTTGATGGGCAGGGCTTCAGTGCAGCCCCGCACATCCAGGCGCTGGCCTCCGCCCACGTGAGGTTTCCAAGGGAAATTAAAACGGAACTCACAAATCTGGAGCAGCTCCCTACTCTAGGCTCCCAGCAGCCTTTCTAACATGCCTCAACAAAAAATCTTCCAGACAACTGTTCTCACCAGAATTTCTCTACCTTCCTTCCTCAACACTGGAGGATTAGAGTAAATATTAAGGCTTAACACCGTTGCTGCCAGAAACTTTGGCAGTGAGAGGAGAAACGTTCGACTTCGGTCATTCTATAAGCCAAATGATCCTAATGGAGACTTGTGGATTTATTAATTATTATTGCCTGAGGGAAAAAGAAGTGTTAACCTGGGTCCCAAACTTCATAATTCTCATTGAAAGGGTTGTATAAACCTTCTTCCTTGTACAAAATAGCTTCTTAAGGAAAATAAAACAAACACCCTAAATAGTACCTGTTCTTTAAGCAAAATTTTGTTGAACAAAGCTGGGTGAACGGCATTGAAGTCTAAAATTTTAGTTTGGAACCAAAATTAAGGAAGAGAAAATGATCTGATCATAATCTACATGTGGGAAATATAGAACTGAAGTTTTTTTTTAATCATTCAGTTACTGAAAAAGTAGAAAATACCACTCCATTTGATTAAAAAATTTAAAAAAATTTTTTGCCCACGCCACGTGGCTTGCAGGATTTTAGCTCCTTGATCAGGGATTGAACCCGCACCCTCTGCAGTGAAACAGTGGAGTCCTAACCACTGGACCACCAGGGAATTCCCACCACTTCATTTTAAACCAATTAGACCTTACACATACTGCAACCAGTCTTCAGCATATTCTTGTTTCTTTCACACATTTAAGCCATTCCTGCTAAATGATGTAAATTTCCCCTACAATCAACTAGTATTTTCTGTGGGAAATATTTTCCTAGATTATTATGTAATTATAAAATCCAGACAAATAAGCCAATTAGAGATTAAAACCACAAAAAGGGCTAAGTTGAAGTGGTGGGTATTAGCCATCAGAATTCAGAGAAAAGCAATCTTGTACGTCGAATGAGGTTTTGAAACAAACCTGAAGAAAGGCTGGAAGGTGAGAGCAATACTCTAAATTTAAAGGAATATCAGCATGAACACATCCAGGTATGATTTATAATGGTTCTTGTGGAGAACATTGCCACAGGCCAAAAAGTTCATGTCAGAGAGTGAAAGAAAATAAGGTTAGAGAGATCCTGTCCATTATTCAAGGTCGGGCTCTTCAATGAAACCTTGATTAGCACTTACCCAACTCCTACATGGAAAAGATTGTAAAAATGTTTAATCTCGGTGCCAAAGCTGATTAGTATTGGTTGCTCGGAGAGTTGTTCTGTGAAATTTTTTTTTTAATTAATTAATTTTTGGCTGCGTTGGGTCTTTGTTGCTGTGCGTGGGCTTTCTCTAGTTGTGGCGAGCAGGGGCTACTCTTTGTTGCCATGTGCAGGCTTCTCATTGCGGTGGCTTCTCTTGTTGTGGAGCACAGGCTCTAGGCGCATGGGCTTCAGTAGTTGTGGCATGCGGGCTCAGCAGTTGTGGCTCACGTGCTCTAGAGCACAGGTCTCAGTAGTTGTGGCGCACAGGCTTAGTTGCTCCGCGGCATGTGAGATCTTCTGGATCAGGGCTCGAACCCGTGTCCCCTGCATTGGCGGGCAGATTCTTAACCACGGCGCCACCAGGGAAGCCCTGTTCTGTGAATTCTTGATACTCTGCTCTAGTTTCCTTATCGACAAGTTCCTCATTCAATGTCTCTTATGAACATGGTCATCCCTGGCAAGTAACGTTTATCCAATGCATGAGTTGGTTTCTGTTATTCTGGACTCCTAAAATTGTTCTTTTACTCTTAGAAAGACTTTAGGCTATTTAAAGAGCAGGTCCTCATTTTATATTTTTTTAGAGCTATTTCAACCACAATAATTAAAAGCATAACCATATATTCCATATTAATGTTACAATGCTATAGAAAGTTGCCAGATATTTAAAATGCACAGATGTCATCTATATTTGATTACCTATTACCTTCCACATTTACACCAAATTCTTCTGACAAATTCTCTATAATATGGCCTCATTCTTCCTATCTACCTGCACATCTCATTGTAATTACAACATACCATGCTAATCCTGGTCTCTGAACTTCTGACCATGTTTATAGACTTTTGTCACTTTGTCTAGCCAATTAGATTTTAAGGTCCTTAATATGTTTAACTCTATATAATTATCTTTCATATCCTAGACTGAGTGTATCAATAGGAGTTTATGTGCTAATACAGCAGAGGAGGTTAGGAGAAAAAAGAATTACAATTTTTGAGAACAGGGTCTCATTAAGGCCAAAATATCTGTAGACATTAAGTGTGTAGATATTTGAAGGCCAAAACAGAGGCCTGTGGATACAAGAAAAATGAAGATGCTATATATATACTATTATTAATATATGAGAAATAATCCTACATAAAGGCTGGAAGAAAAGATAGATCAAGAAGTTAATTTTGAGCCTTCTAAGGATTTGTAGTTTCATCTACAAAGTAAAGGTAGAATATGAGGGAATTCTCATCCTACTCCCTCAATATTCTACATAAAGCAAGGGACAAGATCATCTTGTGAGAATGAGGTAAAGGAAATGGAGTCATTGTAGGGCATTCACCAGAGTCTAGTGATGAATAAAAGAAGTGATGAGAAACAGCTGCAAAAGGGCTGTGAGGGGGTTTCCCTGGTGGCGCAGTGGTTGAGAGTCCGCCTGCCGATGCAGGGGACACGGGTTCGTGCCCCGGTCCGGGAAGATCCCACATGCCGCAGAGCGGCTGGGCCCGTGAGCCATGGCCGCTGAGCCTGCGCGTCCGGAGCCTGTACTCTGCAACGGGAGAGGCCACAACAGTGAGAGGCCCGCGTACCGCAAAAAAAAAAAAGGGCTGTGAGCAAAAGGGATACAAGGATTTATAACTTATTCCACTACTGCTCTGTGGTCTGGAAGCAGGAGATGAAAAAATAGGCAATGGGGGTTACTGAATGTTAGGAATAATATAGAGAACTTCCCTGCTTCTTCTTGTGTATTTTACAGGCTGAAAGTTTACTCATTGAACACTAGGGACAAGAGTTTCACTCCAATCTCAGTAACTCTCTCCAGCTCTGCATCTCCCATCATGCAGAAATAAAGTCCTTTCCCTACCTTCACTCACTAGAAATATATTATGGCTACTCCTTTAAGGTCTCACTTTATAAACTCAAAGCAGTAGGATTAAAATCTTGGTCAATCCCATTCTCTTCAAATATAAAGCACAGAAACTGGTTTGTTGAATATATTCAATAAATGTTTGGTCTTACCCTTTCTGACTCCTTTAATAAGAATCACTAATAGTTGACTTTTTAAAACTTTATACAAGAAAATTTAGACAATGTGATTTTCTTCTTAGAGGAAAACAGAAGTGGAAGTAGAAATTAAACACATACACACTAGGGAAACAGTTTTCCTATTCATCTTTAAACAATAGTAAACCTCATCCAAATACATTGAGAAAAAGGAATTTCAGTTCCAGAATGGTATCACATTTCCTTGTTTTATCAAGCTTTTAGCTGAATAGATTTCAGATAGAAAGTAAACTGTAATGGCAGGGAAAAAAAGAAACATTCGAAGCCAACAATTTATAAACAAATCTTTAAATCCCTATTAATGGTCTGCAATAGTCCAAAATTCTTGTTGTAAATGCTTTGGGTTTTTTGTTATCATTTCTAAAAAGGGGCTAACTCCAAACTGATTATGCAAAAAGAACCTGATTTTAAGGAAAGCTTAAATCACATGCTTCATTTTTTTTACAGTGGCAAAAAACAAGTAATCATGTAATTCTGATGAAACTTTGAAGGTAGACTGATCACAAATAAAGGAATCATTTTCTGCTCTAATACTGCCTGCATTCAGAATGTATGGTATTCATTCTCTGTAGTGCAAAGTCAGCTATTTCCTCTCCTCTTATCTCCTTAGAGTAATATAAATCAGAACAAAAGTTACCCTGACACTGTGTATGCTGTGTGAATTACAAAGCTATTGACAGCAAAATATGATATACGTATCTATTATAACAAAAAATAACCACTGGGCAATAAAGTCTAAGTTTCTTCATACTTAGAAGTGTTTTTTTGTTTTCGGTACGCAGGCCTCTCATTGTTGTGGCCTCTCCCGTTACGGAGCACAGGCTCCGGACGCGCAGGCTCCGCGGCATGTGGGATCTTCCCGGACCGGGGCACGAACCCGTGTCCCCTGCATCGGCAGGTGGACTCTCAACCGCTGCGCCACCAGGGAAGCCCAGAAGTATTTTATGATTATAATTAATCATATAATTTATAATTAAAATTGTGGCAAAGTTTATGCCTATTAGAAAAAAATACATAATGTTTGATTAGGAGCACTGGCCTTTTCTAATAGGTCTACCTAACTGGAATACCAAAGTGATGAAATCTCATAATCATCACTGGCGAGTGTATTTACTTACAGTGCTACAAAGGCTAAAGCATGGCTACTACCAATTCTTAGGTATCTGACAAGCCGCACACAATTCCACTACTTTCTGTGGGTGTTCAATTCACAGGAAGTTTATTATGAACTGATAATTAAAAGATCTGAGCTTAAAAAGTGACTCTACCACACACAAGTCTTGAAAAGTTGGGTCTCACTGAACCAAGATGTAAAAAGAGGGGTTAAGCTGGATGATCTCTAAAGGCTCATTCAGCCTAATATACTGCATTCTAAGTAAATTCAATTCTCTATTCTAACTCCTCCTGGCTACTTCCTATTGGAGCTATGAATGAAATAGTCAAAAGGTAGTCAGTGGGAGGTCAATATGAGTCTAGATTGATTTACCAATTTAATCGGTAGGTAGCTTTTCAAACGCTAAAAATTATAGTCATTACAAACTTCTTTGTAACACAGAACAATCTAAAAACCACAACTCAATCTTTATAGCTAAGAATAAACCATGTAAGACCTGTAATATTTTATTTGTTAAAAATGAACAGCTTCAGAATAAATCTAAATGCAACTTTTCCAAAAAATGCCAAAAAGTACAGTGTAAAGCATCTCCTTATTAAATATAAACTTTCATTTTGTGATGCACTGCATCAATGTTTTGGATACACCTTGATGCAAAGGGAAATTTAAGTTGCATCCTGTTAAAAAAACAAAAAAAAGCTTTAAGAATTGAAAAAGGATAATTATAACCACATTCCAAGAAGGGAAAATTTTCCTCCAAAAAAGCATATTCTTTTGTTTATATACATGTTAGCACTCAAGAATTTTAATTTGGCTGTAACAAAGGCAAGATTCTGTATTTAAAAAGAAAATGGATTACAGATGCATGAAGAGCAAAAGTTTAATATACCAAAGACACTTTGTTTGATACACTTAATATCAATATTTGGGGCAATTTTTAAGATTAAAAAAAGGCATTAATAATAGCTCTGTACAATAATATTTAAAATAACAAGAAAACGAAAACATCTTTATACCATATTTTCACAAACTGTTCTAAAGACAGCAAACTCGTGCTCAGTTGTTTTTCCTTTGCTTCAAAATAAGTTACCAGTAATTCTCAACCAGTCTAAAATGTATTGTTCATAGATCGAATCTAAGCATTCATACTTGCAAAAACGTTTTGCACTGAGTCCTCAGCCTATGGAGAGACTACAGTTTACTTTCAAATTGTATGACTGGCTTCCAATAATCCCTTATCAGTAGACTTACACGCAAAATACCAGATATTAAGGATCAGATTTAATTCTTTGGTATAAGCAGGAAACTGTTATTGATAGCTTTCCGTGGCTAGCATAAACCAAGTAACCCAAGGAGCATAAGAGACAACAATGAAGTCTAGTACACACCGCAAAGCAGGCAGGAGCCATGACTTAATGTTTCGTGTTTTTTTAACAGGGAAAATCAACACTAATAATACACTGTTTGGAAACTAACACCTACTTAGAGGTTTCAACATTATAGCAAACCAAAAAGTTAAGCTTCAAAATGACCAAACTTGTAACGTGTAGTCTATTTTGCTGCGTTTTGGCATTATACCCTAACTTATAATTTACAACCATCTAAGGACGTTTAGCACTAGCTTGGCACAATGAACTAACTCCTCCTAACCCTCCAGAGTGTGGGGGGAAAACCCTCTTCTCACCCTAAATACCTGAACTTTATACAAGAAATCAGAAGCAAAGGTACAAAACAAGGTTATAATGTAACTCTATTATCATTTTGCACTTTTACCTGGTGACATATACATTTTTATTTTTAGAGCTGTATACTGTTTAATTTAGCAAACTTAAAGTTTAACTTCTCTAAAAAGAAGTCTAGGGCTTTATGGCTAATTTTACTATCAAAATATTTAAGGGACTCAATCCATTTTAAAATTATAATTATTCTAAATATCATTTGAAGAATTCTTTGTGGACACTAGACTCAAGACTACACTAAATCCAAACAGTATACCTGTGACCTAGGTTTTAAAGTTTTTCTCCTCAGTTACCTGTCTTCCACCTGCTACTTCCTCTCATGCTTTCTTCATTTCCTAAACACAAATTATCAGATTTTTACACTAGACTTTCCTCAGAGGAGGCTCTCTATCAGATAACCTTGTAAACACCCATTTATAGCTTTCAAACACTAAAAACACTAACATTTTAAACTGAGCCTATGCCTAGAGTCACATTTCTTGTTAAAAGTTCAGCATTAAGGATTTACTTAATCCTTAAACTCTGGAGGATTAACCTAACATTTGAAAAATGAACCAAGTTCAGATATTCCCATAAACCTTAAACCCCCAAACTGGAATTCTAATAATTTTTTTATATCCCTAATGAAGAAAAGTCAATTGCACTTATTACATCAACACTATTAAAGAATAAGTGACAGCAACAAAGGGACCTACTTCAAATCCTGAAGACCAAGATTTACCATGGCAAAGTGTAAAACAATGGGCAAAGGTGATGAGATCCTAAATACCACTATCATAAAAATAATCAATTTCTATCTTTCCGCCTTCTTTCTGCTGCATGAGAAACCAAAGAAGTCAAATAGAGAATTGTTCTGTCTGGGCCAACCATGAAATCTTTAAGAACATATAGGTATAGTCCCTGTTTTTCTTTCAGGGCATTATTTATACATGTTAAAAAAAAACAACAACTTCAAAAATAAAAAATAAGAGTTATTTAGCCTTGTGAATATTTTGAAATAAAGTTTCTTGAATTTCTGTGATGCACTCTTCAAAGAATTCGATTTTTAAAAGAGTCATCACTCAAAAGTCCCTTTGACATGGGACCTATCCCACAGTTACAAAGCGGCTTCCTCCTTTGTTGAAAGTGAGAGTGGCTCTTTGTTCCTTCAGGATCCCAAATCGCTCATTTAAAGTCATCCCTGTCTAGAGAAAACGAAACAAAACAAAAATTAACAACTTGACTGTAAGCCACATTTGCTTTGGAAAAATAATGTGATCATAATGGTGATTCATAGTAAAAACAGCTAACATTTCCTGAATATTTATATGTATGAACTCCTTTAATTCTAACAAACACCATATGAAATAGGTGAATTTAGTGAAGTTTAGAGAGGTTAGTTAAGTTGCCTACTTGCAGCTTTAGAATTGAAACTGACTCAGAAACCCTATCTCCTAACCATTATAATATTATGTACTATATAAAACACATACGCTGTAATGCTTACAAGTATATACCCAAAGATTTCTCTATTTGAATTATTTTTAGGGTCTGCAAACACTGCCACCAACTCTAGTGATGCCTCTGATAAAAGTTATTTAGATTTGTGAATATTTTGAAACAAATTTTCTTTAATTTCTGAGTTCATTACAAATACTTAAATCAAATTCAAATCAAAATCTGGTTTTGATTAATAGCAGAAAAAGCACCCCAATTATACTTCATTTCTGAAAGGAAAGTAACAAGTGACAAAATAAAATAAAAATCAGCAAAATAAATTTGGTCGAATTTCCTTCCATACAGAAATTCTTATCTTCAGTTCCAAAGATTCTTATGTCAATGACAAAATGCAACAAATAAAAATTCTCAGCAAATTACAAATAGAAGGGAACTTCCTCAATCTGATAAAAACAACCTACTGCTAACATCATGCTTAATGGGGAAAAACTTAATGCTTTCTCCTCAAGCCTGGGAACAAGGCAAGCAAACATGCTCTCAACACAGAACTGAAGGTCTTAGCCATTATAATAAAGAAGAAAAAGAAAAGGTTTAAGGACTGGAAAGAAACTCTAAAATCCTAAGTAATCTATAAAATTACTAAAAGTAGTAAGTGAATTTTAGCAAGATTACGAGATACAAGGTTAATACAAAAACTGTCAAAACCATGGTGAGATATACCACTTCACCTGCATCTGAATGTCTAAAATCAAATGATAGATAATAACAAATGTTGGCAAGGACATGGAAATATTTAGAACCCTCTTACATGCTGGTAGGAATGGTTCTGCAGCTACTTCTCCAGAAAACAATCTGGTACTTCCTCAAAGGTTAAACACAGAATTACAATATGAACTAGCAATCCACTCTTAGGTATTTACCAAGGAGAAATAAAAACATATACTCATATACAAACACACAAATGTATGTGAATGTACAGGTTTTTGTGTGAGCATATGTACATGAATGTTCAGAGGAGCATTAATCACAATAGACAAAGAATGGAAACAATCCAAATGTCCATCAACTGATAAATAAATAAAACACAGTATATCCATATGGTGGAATGTTATTCAGTAATAAAAAAAAAACACAACTGATATTCATTATGGATAAACCATGAAAAAAGCCCATCACAAAAGTTCACATATTATATGATCCCATTCACATGAAATGTCTGAAATAGGCAAATCTAGAGACAGAAAACAGATAGACCAGTGGTTTCCTGGGGTTGAGGAGCATTAGGATATCCTATTTAATTCATTATACAACATTTGTTTTGTTAATTAAAATGTTTTCAGTGAACAGCCCAGAGAAATACAGGGAAAAAAAATTTACCTGTTTTCCAACACTATTTATGTCAAATTGAAGGGGGACACCTTTAGGAACTTTCTTTACATCAGATTGCTCCCGTTTTGTCAAGAATGAGGGCACAGCAGTACGAGTTAATCGTGGTTTCTGAGTTCTACCAGAAAAAAATTAAAAAGAGACCAGTTTAACAATCAAAAGAAGAAAAATAAATCATTTGGTACATAAGACATCTTGACTTGTACACATGTTCAAATGTATGAAGGCTATTTTATTTACATTCTCAAAAGAAAAAAAAAACCAAAAACCTGGTTCTTTTTATTTTTTAAAGTATAGTTATTTACAATATTGTGTTAGCTTCAGGTATAGAGCATAGTGATTCAGTATTTGCAGATTATATTCCATTATACGTTGTTACAAGATAATGGGTATAATTCCCTGTGCTACATAGTAAATCCTCATTGCTTATCTATTTTATATATAGTAATTTGTACATTAATCCCAAACACCTAATTTTTTCCTTCTCCTTTCTCTCTCCCCTTTTGAGTCTGTTTCTGCATTGTATATACATTCATTTGTATTATTTTTTTATAATAGATTCCACATATAAATGATATCATATAGTATTTGTCTTTCTCTGACTTATTTCTCTAAGCATAACATTCTCTAGGTCCATCCAGGTTGCTGCAAATAACAGCATTTCATTCTTTTTTATGGCTAATATTCCATTGTATACATATATACATACATACATACATGTATGTAGATATATATACATACATACATATATATATATATATATATACACCACATCTTCTTTATCCATTCATGTCTTGACTACTGTAAATAGTGCTGTTATGAACATTGGGATGCACATATCTTTTTGATTTAGTGTTTTCGTTTTTTCCAGCTATCTACCCAGGAGTGGAACTGCTGGATATGGTAGTTCTATTTTTAGTTTTTTTTTTTTTAATTTACTTTATTTTTGGCTGCATCGGGTCTTAGTTGCAACATGTGGGATCTTCACTGCGGCACATGGGATCTTTCGTTGCAGTGTGTGGGCTTCTCTCTCTAGTTGTGGTGCATGGGCTCCAGAGTGGGTGAGCTTTCTAGTTGCGGCATGTGGGCTCTCTAGTTGTGGCTCACGTGCTCAGCAGTTGCAGTGTGCTCGGGCTTAGTTGCCCCACAGCATGTGGGATCTTAGTTCCCTGACCAGGGATCGAACCCACGTCCCCTGCATTGGAAGGCAGATTCTTAACCACTGGCCCACCAGGGAAGTCCCTATTTTTAGTTTTTAAGAAACCTCTATACTGTTTTCCACAGTGGATGCACCAATTTACATTCTCACCAACAATATCCCAACCGTTTCCTTTTCTCCACATCCTTCCCGACATTTGTTATTTGTAGACTTTTTGATGACAGCCATTCTGACAGGTGAAGTGATACCTCACTGTAGTTCTGATTTGCATCTAACAATTAGCACTGCTGAGCATCTTTTCACGTGCCTGCTAGCCATTTGTATACCTTCTTTGGAAAAATGTCTACTCAGGTCTTCTGCCCACCTTTTGACTGGATTGTTTGTTTTCTTGGTATTGAGTTGTATGAACTGTTTGTATATTTTGAATATTAACCTGTTGTCAGTCACATCATTTGCAAATATTTTCTTGCATTCTGTAGGTTGTCTTTTGATTTTGTTGATGGCTTCCTTTGCTGTGCAAAAGCTTTTAAGTTAAACTAGGTCCCATTTGTTTATTTTTGTTCTTATTTATTTAGGCTTGGAAGATTGATCCAAGAAAATACTGCGATGATTTATGTCAGGGTGTTTTCCCTTTTTTCTCTTCTAGGAGTTTTATTGTTTCATGTCTTAAATTTAGGTCTTTAGACCATTATGTGTGTTTTTTTTTAAACATCTTTATTAGAGTATAATTGCTTTACAATGGTGTGTTAGTTTCTGCGTTATAACAAAGTGAATCAGCTATGCATATACATATATCCCCTTATGTCCTCCATCTTGCGTCTCCCTCCCAGCCTCCCTATCCCACCCCTCTAGGTGGACACAAAGCACAGAGCTGATCTCCCTGTGCTATGTGGCTGCTTCCCACTAGCCATCTATTTTACATTTGGTAGTATATATATATCAATGCCACTCTCTCACTTCATCCCAGCTTACCCTTCCCCCTCCCCATGTTCTCCAGTCCATTCTCTAGGTCTGCATCTTTATTCCTGCCCTGCCCCTAGGTTCTTCAGAACCACTTTTTTTTTTTTAAGATTCCATATATATGTGTTAGCATACGATATTTGTTTTTCTCTTTCTGACTTACTTCACTCTGTATGACAGTCTCTAGGTCCAACCACCTCACTACAAATAACTCAATTTCGTTTCTTTTTATGGCTGAGTAATATTCCATTGTATGTATGTGCCACATCTTCTTTATCCATTCACCTGTCGATGGACATTTAGGTGGCTTCCATGTCCTGGCTATTGTAAATAGAGCTGCAATGAACATTGTGGCACATGACTCTTTTGGAATTACGGTTTTCTCAGGGTATATGCCCAGTAGTGGGATTGCTGGGTCATATGGTAGTTCTATTTTTAGTTTTTTAAGGAACCTCCATACTGTTCTCCATAGTGGCTGTAACAATTTACATTCCCACCAATAGTGCAAGAGGGTTTCCTTTTCTCCACACCCTCTCCAGCATTTATTGTTTGTAGATTTTTTGATGATGGCCATTCTGACTGGTGTGAGGTGATACCTCATTGTAGTTTTGATTTGCATCTCTCTAATGATTAGTGATCTTGAGCATCCTTTCATGTGTTTCTTGGCAACCTGTATATCTTCTTTGGAGAAATGTCTATTTAGGTCTTCTAGCCATTTTTGGATTGGGCTGTTTTTTTCATATTGAGCTGCATGAGCTGCTTGTATATTTTGGACATTAATCCTTTGTCAGTTGCTTTGTTTGCAAATACTTTCTCCCATTCTGAGGGTTGTCCTTCGGTCTTGTTTATGGTTTCATTTGCTGTGCAAAAGCTTTTAAGTTTAATTAGGTCCCATCTGTTTACTTTTGTTCTTATTTCTTTTGGCTTGGGAGACTGATCCAAGAAAATACTGCTATGATTTATGTCAGGGTGTTTCCCCTTTTTTCTCTTCTAGGATTTTTATTGTTTCCTGTCTTACATTTAGGTCTTTAGACCATTATGAGTTTATTTTTGTATATGGTGTGAGGGAATGTTCTAATTTCATTGTTTTACATGTGGCTGTCCAGTTTTCCCAGCACCACTTGTTGAAAAGACTGTCTTTTCTCCATTGCACATTCTTACCTCCTTTCTCATAGATTAATGGACCATAGGTACATGGCTTTTATTTCTCTCTATTCTGATCCATTGATCTATGTGTCCTTTTTTGTGCCAATATCATGCTGTTTTGACTATTGTAGTATAGTCTGAAGTCTGGTAGGGTCATACCTCCAACTTTGTTCTTTTTTCCTCAGCAGGTGCTTTGGTAATTTGGGGTCTTTCGGGGTTCCATATAAATTTTAAGATTGTTTGTTTTAGTTCTGTGAAAAATGTCCTGGGTATTTTGATAGGGATTGCATTAAACCTGTAGATTGCTTTTGGTAATATGGTCATTTTAATAATATTAATTCTTCCAATCCAAGAGCATGGGATTATCTTTCCATTTCTTTGAATAATCTTCAATTTCCTTCATCAACGTTTTATAGTTTTCAGCATATAGGTCCTTCACCTCCTTGGTTAAGTTTATTCCTAGGTATTTTTAAAATGTAATTTTAAATGGGATTTTTTTTTCTTTAACTTTCTCTTTCTGCTTTTCATTATAGTGTATAGAAACACAACAGATTTCTGAATATTGATCTTGTATCCCGCAACCTTGCTGAATTCAAAAAAATACTTGGTTCTTGACTGACTAATCTAGAGACTAAAATTTATAAATCGCTCACAGAATACCTCTGTAAGTAGAACTACAAACTTTTCAACAATTTGGAAGGATTGGCGATTTCCAAGTCTTGATCTTCTACTAAAATAAAGCAACCTCTAAAATCGTAGAGAATCATCCTAGGTTTTCATTTCAATCATTAAAATGGCTAGATAGTTAAAAACAAAACTCCATAAACCTAGAAAGTTGAAAAAAAATTTTATTATTTTATTTTATTTTTACAATATGTTCATCACATCTCACAGAACTGATTTCATAACCTACTAATGGGTCACACACATAATGTGAAAAATATCAACACAGAGATATTTTCCTCTGCTGTGTTAGAAGCCTGAGTACGTCTGCAAGAATTTCCAAGAAACTAGCCAATCTGCTAGACTACTGGCTGATACAGGACTTTAAATTTTAAGTATAGAGCTTAGATTTTCATTCCTGATACTTTTTGATGTGAAAAATTTAAGAGTGCCAGTTATGGTCTGGTCTATGGCTAGGTCAACTATCAGGCTGAATTTGATGATATGGTTTTAGAACTTTCTTGAAATGCATCCTTGACCTCCGGCCCTGTGCTTTAAGTCTCACATCTTGCCTGTCAAATCGGGGTTCAGTTCACCCCCCATCCCTAGGCAACATCACTTCCGGCTTCAACCTAGAAAGTTTATAATGCAATACATATAATGGAATGGTTAACTAAATTAAGGTCATCTAGATAAAAGAATACATTATGAAGCCTTTAAAAAGAACGTACATCTGTATGTAATGAAAAGTAAAGAAGTCCAAAGCATACTGGGGGGAGGGGGAGAAGGGAGCAAGTATGCATGGTATTATCTCATTTATGATTATACACAAGAAATAGATGTACATAGTATGTTATATGGGCACCAATTTTTAAATAAATATATGAAATTGTTAAAAGTGGTTACTTTCCTGGCTGTAGAACCAGGAATCAGGGAGCTTTTACTTTTAACTTTTTTTGTTATTTTTGATTTTTTTGTTTGTTGTTTTTGGGGGCCATGCTGTGCAGCTTGAGGGATCTGAGTTCTCCACCTGACCAAGGATTGAACCTGGGCCTCAGCAGTGAAAGCGCCTGCCGAGCCCTAACCTCTGGACCACTAGGGAATCTCCTACCTTTAATTTTATATTATACTATTTCCACTTTATACCACAAGTATTACTTTTACCCTTGTCTCAGTTTATCCTAACATAACCATCATACTCTGAAGAAAAGTCAAATATTTCTCTATTATCTTATAGAGAGAAGTTATAATTTTTGCAAAATCTAAAAAAGACTTACACTGGGCACTGCACTGCTCCTGGATTATCAATGGATACAGTCAAAATTCCTCCATTTGTGGTGGAAGTCCGCCACCTAGTTTCAAAAAACCAAAAATTTCATTAAAATGACAGTTTATGAATCCTATAGTGTATTCCACATTAAAACATACATTTTAAAGTAGCCATTACTTTTTCTTAGTTTTTTAGGATATACAGACACCTGGGCCCCACCATGATATAATTAATCAGCATCCTGGGTGTAAGAACTAGACACCTGAATTTATTAAATATTTTTCAGTGTAACAAATATATGCACATAAAAAAATCAAATAATACAGAAAGGCTTCTAATAAGAAACAACAGTCCTTTACCCCACTATTCTCCCTTTCTGCTCCCCAGAGGCAGCACTTTTAACCTTTCCTGTTTTTCCTGCTTGCTAGTTACTTCCAGTTCACTAAACAAAATGCATATGTAATACTATCTTGCTATGGTAAGGATTCAGCTCATTACACTATCCTCTAGTTTCTCTTCCTACCTCTAAACGTTCTGATGGCTATATCACTATTTTACTTCCATTACAACTTTAAATATACTAAAATCTCTTTTTTTAGTAGTGTCTCTTGACATTATCCCCTACCCACTTTGTATAAACGGATAGTAGCATCTCTAATTCCTTCCCTCCACCTCTTCACCCATTTTGTACCTCTCACTTTTTATCAGCTTTACTTTTTTTTTTTTTTTTTTGCGTTATGTGGGCCTCTCACTGTCGTGGCCTCTCTCGTTGCGGAGCACAGGCTCCGGACGTGCTGGCTCAGCGGCCATGGCTTATGGGCCTAGCCGCTCCGCGGCATGTGGGATCTTCCCGGACCGGGGCACGAACCCATGTCCCCTGCATCGGCAGGTGGACTCTCAACCACTGCGCCACCAGGGAAGCCCCAGCTTTACTTTTATATTTATGTTGGTCAAAATCTGACATTTATATCACACTGTTACCAAATTAAGTATTTTGTGCTTTTTTCTACAGATTGATTCTTAAAGTTCAAAACAAATAAGCTGCATTTACATTATTACAATTATGTAAATACTGTTTATTGCAGAAGCAAATATGTCATGATCATTATTTCCTTTCTTTTGGTTTCCAATGCCTGACTCCTGTGCAAAAGAATATTGCCAGCGTCAAGTTCAAATAGTTGCCTTTCTGACACGCCAATTGCTCAAAATCATGCCCATTATAGATGGCATCATATCTGGACAATGATCATGTTTTATATGCTCTGTTTTCACAGAAGTAGCCATAATTTTAAATGATTTAATTTTAAAACCTGATCATATTGATGGAGTGTTACAACTCACACTTGGGGAGTGCAATTCTAACAGACAAAAATACATTCTTGAAAAAAACCTTCACGGGGTAAGGAGGAAAAAACAATATGTGAAAAGAAAACATCCTATTGTTTTTAAAAATCTATAAATTTTCTAAAAGCGCTACTGGATTTTATTCTATTTATTCCCTGAATTGGTTCATTTGTATGAAAGTAGTTATAAAAAAATAAAGAGCTGTTTCATTAAAAAGGAATAAACAGGCAAGAAAAAAATTAAAATACAGAGTAATGTATTTGGTGCTAAAACTTACAACACTGACATGTGAAAATGAAAAAGGTTTTTGGGGAAAAAACAAAAACAACATAGGATTTATTTATTTCAGGCTCAATGGTTAATTCACTTTGGGTCTCATTTAATTTCTTTTCGACTGGGGTACAAAGTAATTTGGGTCACTACTATTCTGGGAGTTTTGAAATGACATCTTGAAAAACAAATTGAAACTTACTGACGAGTTCTCTTTGCTACTACATCGTCTAGCAGTTGTTCTGAGTTCAACTGGGCCTGAACCTGAAGGGAAAAAAAAAGCAGTAGATCCCATAGAAAGCAGAGGATCCCATAGAAAGCAGAGGATTTGAATCCAAAGAGCTACCCTGCTCTGTAACTTTATAACCCAGTGTGGTGTGTGAATGCAGGAGAGGGGCATGTGCCTATTCTAACAACACCTCTTTGTTCAGGTTCCTGTATCAGAACAAGTAGTAAAAAGTTTATTCCTAAATAACATGTTAAATTCTTATAAGACACTGCCACTGAGGACAACAAAAGAGAAAATAGAAAAAAAAAAAGGAATTAATCTAATGTCATGTTCTCCATATTCTAAACCCAAACCCTACCTCAATCATGGGCCATGTCTATGATTGAGGATTACTAAAGGTGGATGTTCAGGATCCTTTGTTTGGGTAAAAAGAAAACACTACCAAGGGTTTTTTATACCTTCAGGCCTCTCCTGAAAAGAAAAGTTGCCTGACGAGTGTCTTTCTGATGACTTAATTTATTTCCACTCCTGGTAAAATTGGCTGGAATGTTATTTCTGCAACAAAAACACGTACACCATGAATAGTGTGGGCCACTTAACAACTTTCAAACATCTTGAAAAGATAAACAAAAATATTTAAATTCATAGGATGAAAATCTGAGGCACACTAAACACAAAGACTCTGAATTATACCCTTGTTTACATGAAGCTATTGAGATCTGATTTACAAATACCTCCCTCTGTAGCAGACTACATAACAATGTGGTTAATTCTGACCTAATTTTTCTTACAAATATTCAACTGTCTAATATTCTGACATATAAGGTCTCTTCTGAAGACACTGAAATAACATTTTTAATGCTACTTTCTAAATTTGGTAAAAGACATAAATGTACAGATTTATGAACAGGATTAGTACAAAGAAAAGCACACCTAGGCACATCATGGTCAAACCGCTGAAAACAAAAAATGAAGAGAAAATCTTGAAATATAACATCTTTTCCAATTTTCTCTCCTTCACTCAGAAACCTTCATATATTAATATAAATCACACAGAAACTTACACTATTCCACTGTTTGCTCTCTCCTGCTTAGAACATTGTAATCTTAATTATATGTTTGACTTGACTTTCACCAATTCCTTTCTAGTTTCTATAGAAAGTTGGTAAAACATGAGAAAACAAATTTTCATTTCTGTCTACTTATTTATTTTTATAAATAAATGTTTAACAGGTCACCTAATCTTACCTCCAAACTTATAGAAGCTCAAATGCAAAATTTCCCTGCCAGCCCAATTAACATGGGCTCATTAATGGTTCATGTAATTGACAAGCTCTTATTTGAGAAGTTTCCCTTTTCCAAAAAAGTACTCCGAAATGATTCCCAAAAGAAAAAGAGATGACAGTTGAATAAAGCTGCAATTGTAGCCATTCCACTTATACAAAAACTTCATTTCAGGGTTTTTTGCTTTGAATTATCTTCTATAAAAGATGAATAAAAGGCATTTGAAACTGAAATAATAAGAAAACTTTGCAGCCTGTCAACTACTTTATCCTTACAGAGAACAGAATACCATAACGATAGGCCACAATTTTTAAGTTTTGTTATACTTTTTTTTTTTTAATTTATTTATTTGGTTGTGCCAGGTCTTAGTTGGGCAGGTGGGCTCCTTAGTTGCAGCAGGCGGGCTCCTTAGTTGTGGCATGCAAACTCTGAGTTGCGGCATGCATATGGGATCTAGTTCCCTGACCAGGGATCAAACCCGGGTCCCATGCATTGACAGCGTGGAGTCTTAACCACTAAGCCACCAGGGAAGCCCTGTTATATCTTTTTTAAATTAATAGAAAAATAATTTCAGCTTACGAAGCATTCATGCAAAATTCTTTCAGGTTTGCTTTTCCCACAAATAACATACACTGCTTTATTAAGAGCCACTGAGACTATATAACAAATTCAGCTTTCAGAATTCTCAATTTTGAATAATTCTGGAAGAGGTGTTTTTACCAAAACCATCACCTTTTGCAATTTTACTCTGTATGTCAAGAAAGAGAAAGACACAGAGTTATGCTTTTTTAAAACGTTTATAATCAGTTAAATTCATCAATAACACTGGTTCCGAGAGATAATGAAGCTATTACTGAATACTTCCATATTGGATTTTCAAACAGACATCCCAAATATCTGTCTTGAAAATGACTAGATACCTACAAACATCACTGCAAATTCATTTCTTTGAACTCTCAGGGCAAGAAGTCCATCTTTATTTATGATGTATAACATAACACTGTCTTATATTTGAGTACTTACTTTCTATTTAACTGGTTAGGTCTCTTGAGAGCTGCAACTGGTTTTCTCTGTACTTCATTTTGTCTCAGAAGGTTTGCCTTCCTTTTTAACGCTGGAAAATATCGCTCTATATTCTTTCAGAAAGCAAGAAACTATGTTAATTAGATTGCTTTTTGCTCTATACCCTACTATAATAAACATTTCTGAGGCAGAATGGACAGGGACTGACCACTGCTTAGATGTACAGGTTGTGCTAAAACAACTTGAATATTTCCTGTCTAAGTGACGAAAAAGATAACTACATTACACTTAAAATACTTGCAACAAAAGAAGAATTCAAGCAGAAGAATGAATTTTTTTCTATTTTGGTTATGTTCAGTTTGAGGTATTCTGAGGGATGCACAGGTGATGAGGAAACATGGCTCTGGAGCTCAAGAGAAGAACCCTCTAGAGAGCCAGAAATGTAAATTAGGGAATCTTTTATATAAATATGATTTTGATATCAAGTGAAGAGATAAGAGAGCCAAGATCCAAAACAAATGTGTGAGAAGGAAAAAGGGAGGTTGTGATAGCAAAGAAGTCTGAGTAGAAAAACAAGAATTAAGAAAACTCAATGTCATAGAAAATAAGCACAGGAAATGTCCACTTTTTCTCCCTCTACATATATAAATTCAGTCCATCATTAAAGCCTAATTCAGGTTTCCATATTTCCCATGAAGCCTTTTCTAAAGTCTCTGACAATATGGACTATATCTTTTATTTAATCTAGATTCTCTTATATTTTGAGAATCTGACAAGGGATTAATCTCCAAAATATACAAACAGCTCATGTAGCTCAATATCAAAAAAATAACCCAATCAATAACTGGGGGGAAGATCTAAATAGACATTCTCCAAAGAAGACATTCAGATGGCCAAAAAGCACATGAAAAGATGCTCAACATCGCAAATTATTAGAGAAATGCAAATCAAAACTACAATGAGGTATCACCTCACACCAGTCAGAATGGCCATCATCAAAAAATCTACAAACAATAAATGCTGGAGCAGGTGTGGAGAAAAGGGAACCCTCCTGCACTGTTCGTGGGAATGTAAATTGATACAGCCACTATGGAGAACAGTATGGAGATTCCTTAAAAAACAAAAAATAAAACTACCATACGACCCAGCAATCCCACTACTGGGTATATAACCTGAGAAAACCATAATTCAAAAAGAGTCATGTACCACAATGTTCACTGCAGCTCTATTTACAATAGCCAGGACATGGAAGCAACGTAAATGTCCACTGACAGAGGAATGGATAAAGAAGATGTGGTATATATATACAATAGAATATTACTCAGCCATAAAAAGGAACAAAATAGTGCCATTTGCAGAGACATGGGTAGACCCAGAGACTGTCATACAGAGTGAAGTGAATCAGAAAAAGAAAAACAAACATCGTATAATATCCCTTATATGTGGAATCTAGAAGAATGGTACAGATGAACTTATCAGCAAAGCAGAAATAGAGTCCAGATGTAGAGAACAAACTTATGGTTACCAAGGAGGGGAAGGGGGGAATGGGACAAATTGGGAGATTGGGATTGACATATATACACCACTAAGTATAAAATAGATAACTAATGAGAACCTACTGTTTAGCACAGGGGACCTCTACTCAATGATCTGTGGTGACCTAAATGGGAAGGAAATCTAAAAAACAGTGGAGATATGTATACCTGTAACTGATTCACTTTACTGTACAGCAGAAACTAACACAACGTTGTAATGCAACTATACTCCAATAAAAGTTAAAAAAAAAAGAATATGAGAAGTATCACATAAATATTGATTGACTAAAAACCACAAAAATTACGATAGTCTTCATTTTCATGAATGTTTGGAAAAGAAGTAAATGGAGGAATAAAGAATATTAAGAGTACAGAAGAAATGCTATGAAATCAGACTAATGATGGCCCATTCCGAGCTTTGTATTTTGTCTTTAATAAAAATACCAAGGCTCATTTTATAGGTAAATGTAAAAGTTCCTTCTATGATACTACTGCCACATGTTGTTTTCCTTCAAAATACCTGCCATATTACAATCATATAGTTATTTGTGTGATAAATTATTTAATATTTATTTGAGTTCTCCATGAAGACAGGGATTTTCTATTGGGTTACTGCAGAATCCCTTGCGTCTAGGACATACTGAGTATTCAGTCAACATGAAGTAAATGATGAATACATGGACAAGAACTTTAACAATCCATTAATATATGGGGAATTTGTGTTCCATGAATCTAAGGTTTGTACATGTGTATAAAAGTGTTTATAAAAAATATCTAAGGATAAGTTTTTCTTACAGAATTTTGAGATAAAAATTATTCCTTGAAGGAAAGAAATTAAGGTAGTTTATTTTTAATGCTATTTTATTAAAGTAATATTTACATACAATAAAATTTTAAGTGTACAGTTTGATGAAGTTGGGTAATTACATGTAATCATGGAACCACATCATAATCAAGATATAAAACAGTACCCTTACCCTTAAAAGTTTCCCTGTGTCCCTTTGCAGTCAATTTCCTTCCCCCACCTGACTCTAACCCCAGGCAATGACTGATCTGTCACTATAGTTTAGCCTTTTCTACAATTTCAAATAAACAGAATCATAGTACATAGTGTTTTGTGTTCGTGTTCTTTTGCTTAGCATGATGTTTTGAGATGTACCCACACTGTCTTGCGCATTAACATTTATTCCTTTTTTATTGCTGAATAGAATTCCATAGTATGAAGATAAGGTATTTATAAACTGTCAAAATCAGACAAAAGATCAAAACTACCCATTAGCAGAAGATAACTGCTATATATGCAGCAACAACAAAAATTTTTTAAGTTCACAGAAGTACTAAATGGTTTAGTATTATTAGTCAAGTTAAAAGTTCTACAAAACATAACATACCCTCAGTTTTAGGAAACTGTGAACCTAAAACAGAAAAGTTACAGTATTGACATTGACAAGGTTATATATTCCAGTAGAAGAATCCCTTACAAACTTTTACTTGGCAGATATTTTAAGCTGACTTTCTCTAAACAAAAGAAAATTCATTCTTAGAGACAACCATTCCCCTCCAGGCATAGCCATTTGCTCTCTCAGTAATTACTAGTAATGTAAATGAGTATGCTATCTTTCCCACTTAGTAATTCACTTCATAGGTAAGAAAATGTACATTTTTATTGAAATAAAATCTCATTAATTCATATAAACTGTGGAAAGGAAGAGAAAAAGTAACAAAAAGTCTAATTGTGGTCAGGACTTTTTTTATGGTATAAAATTTCTAAGTATATGCAGCAATTCAAGGACAATTAACTTACTTAGGTAATTTGTTTATTGACTAGAAGAGGATGGTTTAAGTTACTTATATGTAAAAAAAAATTTTCTAAACTGCTAGAAAATGATCTGCTTCACAAGTACCACAGTCGATTCTGTTGAGACATTAATCTGTATTCAGGTTGAGAGAAAGGTTCTTAAGAAACAGCAAATTTCAAACCATACCTTTTCCAAAATCATTCAAACTTTAAATAAAAGGATCTCACAATTCAGCACATTCTCTTTCAATTTTCACTATTTTTAAACAACTCAAAAGACTACCACATGTGGTAACTTAAAATTTTTACTGAAGCAAGTTCTGTAATAAAGTTTTAGAGAATAGCTGCTGGTGATAGCAGAATTGAAAAGTTAAGGGGTGAAGACAGTTGTGGTTAACCAGAATACAGATACTTAAGACAATTTAAGAAATGAATGTCCTGAATTTTTGTATTAAAATATGTATTACTTTCATAATCAGAGAAACAAAAGGGGTTAAAAAACAGCAGGGTGGAACATTAAATTCCTTGGTGGCTCAGACTTACTAAACATAAGAAGTTAAAGAAAAACCATTTGTGAAACTATTTTAAGTAATGCTTTATACAGCCAATTCAAAAATTACTCATTGAGATGTAATTAAAAATTCAGTCAAGATTTGAAAAGTAGTTAATTTATGGTGGGTAAATAATTGTAACTCTAATTAAAAGTATCAACTAGGGGAGATAGGTATCCACCCAAGAGAAATGAAAACCTGTGTCCATACAGACTTACAGGCAATGTTCACAGCAACATATTCACAATACCCAAAAAAGTGGAAAAAACCAAAATGTTGTCCATCAACTGGTGAATGGGTAAACAAAATATTCATACAATGAAATATTATTCACTAATAAAAAGAGATGAAGTACTGAGACATGCTACAACATGATGAACCTCAAAAGTATTATGGCTAAATGCCAGCCTACATACTATTGTATGATTCCATTTACAGGCATACCTCGGAGTTACTGGGGATTTGGTTCCAGACCACTGCAATAAAGCAAATATCACAATAAAGTGAGTCACATGAATTTTTGGTTTCCCACTATATATAAAAATTTATATTTATGCTATACTGTAGTCTATTAAGTGTGCCACAGCATTATGCCTAAAAAAACAACGTACATACCTTAATCTAAAAATGCTTTATTGCTAAAAATGCTACGCATCATCTCAGACTTCAGCGAGTTGTGATCTTTTTCCAATAGTACCATCAAAGATCACTGATCACCATAACAAATATAATGATGAAAGAGTTTGAAATATTGCGAGAATTACCAAAATGTGACACAGAGACACAAAGTGAGCAAATGCTGTTGGAACAACGGCACCAACAGACTTGCTCAGTGCAGGGTTGCCAAAAATCTTCAATTTGTAAAAAGACGCAGTATCTGTGAAGCACAATAAAGTGAAGTACAATAAAACAAGGTATGCCTGTATATGAAATATGCCAGAAAGGCAAATTTATAAAATATCTACAGCAAGTAGATTAGTGGTTGCCTGGGGCATATCACAGGGTATGACTGTGAATGGACTTGAGATTTCTTTTTAGAGTGATAGAAATGTTCTAAAATTAATTATTGTGATGATTGTTCAACTCTATAAATTTTCTAAAATTCACTGAATTGTACACTTAAAACAAATGAATTTTATAGTATAAAATTATACGTCAATAACCTGTTAAAAACTGCAGACACACACTATCCCGTTAAAAACTTCACACACACACACACAGGGAAAGGCAAGAACCTCTAAAAAAACTTATATTTGAGAATGTGGAAATTTAGGTATTCTTCATGAATGACAATAATTATTATTTAATTATTGAATTTTTTATATAAGCCCCAAAGTACTATATTAAAAAAACCCAAAATATTCAAATAAAATGCTCTCTCAAGCTCATTCACAGAAATATTAGTACGAATAAAGGAAAAGGGTTTCTTTCTCTTTTTTTAATTGAAGTATGGTTGATTTACATATTGTGTTCGTTTCAGGTGTAGAGCAAAGTGATTCAGTCATAAATATATATATATTTCAGATTATTTTCCATTATAAGTTATTATAAGATGCTGAATATAGTTCCCTGTGATAATACAGTAAATCCTTGTTGCTTATCTATTTTACATATAGTAATTTGTATCTGTCAATCCCATACTCCTAATTTATCCCTCCCCCCTCCCCATCCCCTTTGGTAACTGTAAGTTTGTTTTCTATGTCTGTTGAGTCTGTTTCTGTTCTGAATACAGACTCATTTGTAAGGAAAAGAGTTTCTGACTCAGGATTAGCCATCATCCTACCTTGTCACTTAGAGGTGGTCGATTCATAGGACTAATTCCTTTTCGAATTCCAGTTGCTTTCCTAGCTGCAAGGCCAGTGATAACTCCATAAGGACGTCTCTTTCCAGGCATCACTCTTCCTCTACGGCTCAGACTATTCTTACCAAAACCTGGAGGAGAGGAGGAAAAAAAAAAAAATCAATCTAAGACTGCAACTGAGTGACACACAGGTCACAGGATATTCTATTTCTTAAGTAGGGTGGAGGATATGAGAGTTTTTTTCATTTATTATTATTCATATAATATTTCTTATATTATTATTATATTACTATTTATATAACTTCTTTAAAATTACATAAAATATTTCACTTTTAAAGAGGCAATAAGCTATTGGAAAGGGTTCTGCTGCTGTAATGGACTGCAAAGGACTAGAGGATTCTCACATTTCCCCCCAGCTATCCTCTCTTTGGCATTACTTTCTCAACAAACAGAACAGTCTCAACTTTCCCTGTGCAGCATGGTAGCCACTAACCACATGTGGTTATTGAGTACTTGAAATATGACTAGTCTGAATTAAGATGTAACAAAAGAATGTATAATATTTCATTAATAATTTTATATTAATCATATGTTAGAATGATATTTTAGATGTACTGGGTTAAATAAAATATATTATTAATATGTGGCTCATATTTTATTTGTTGGATGGCACTGATCCAGAGTGGAATCACTATCTCATCTCCTATTTTCTTACGATGTTGCAATCTGGCTTCTTTGTTTTCAGTCTTATTATATTCAAACTGCTTTTGCTAAAGTCTGCAGTAAACTCCAATGGATATATATTTTAATCTCTGCGGCATATGATATTACTGACTTTGCTTTTCCATTATGTATCTTACCTATTTAAATACTTATTTTCTAATTATGAAAAAGTAAACGTGCTCAGTACAGAAATCTTAAAAACATATAAAGTACAAATAAGAATATAAAAGCCACCACCATTAGCCCACCACTTAGAGACAACAACTACTAACATTTTATATTTTTCTAGTCTTTTACTTGTATACATACATCTCAAATTAACACTTTTAGTTTCAACTGTCTTTAAGCAACTCAAAAGACTATCACATGAGGTAATTCACAATTTTGTAGTACCATGTGCCCAGAAAATGGACTGAGTCAATCTTCCAGCAACCACATTTCACTACTCCATATACTACTTTGTAGTCTACATTAACACTGTATTGTGAATATTAATCCTATGTCTTTAATATTCATACTAATCATTTTAGTTACTTCTAATGTTACACTATTATAAATAACATTGCAATAACACTACAGATAACATTTTTATACACATCCATGATATTTCCTCAATATATAAATTTCCAAAGATCAAAATGCTGTATCAAAGAGTAAAGCAAATTCTAAAGGATTTTGATTCATATTGTAAAAAATCCCCTCCAGAATAACTATATTTATTTATATTCCCAGGAACATAAGGGTGCTACTTTTTCTGTATCATTGACAACTTTAAATATTATTCTTTTTAATCTTTATCATTTAGCGTTTGAGATTAAAAAAAACAACTTGTATTTGGTAGTTTACTAGTAATAATGAACACTTTCCATGGGTTTTCTGACTATCTGTATTCTTCCACTCACAAACTATCATGTTCATAAACCAGTTTTCTAGGGTCAAGTTCTAATTTCCTTTGATGCTTTGATAGAAGAATTACTTTAAATTTATAATTAATTTATCAAGAATCAACATTTTACAATATTCAGGAACACGTTACATCTTTCCACTTATTCAAGTCTTCTTCTGTCACTAAATTGGCTCAGTAAAGTTTCAAGCTTTTCCTCCCATAGGTCCTGCACATTTCTTGTTAAGCTTATTACTAGGTATTTTATACCTTTGTTGTCAATCACAAAAAAAGATCCCTTATCTATTAATAATCTTCATATTGTCATTCCTGGGATTACAGAAAGCTACTGAGGTTTTAATTAATAGCTTTTAATCAGCCATTCCACTGAATTCACTTATTAGTTCTAATAGTCTTTCAAATTATTTTCTTGGGATTTCTGAGTGACAATCATATTACCCACAAATGATACTACCTTCTTCCTTCCAATAATTATACCTCAAATTCTTTTACTTCTTAATGCAATGGCCAGAAATTCCAGAGAACTATGCTAAGTAACAATTGTGATATTGGGCATGCTTATCTTAATTCTAATTTGGGGGGGAATGTCTTTAGAATGGAATCCTGTATAATACTATACACCTGCAATGTGGTAACAGGTCTACCAACCTGTTTCATAGTCAAACTAAACAAAGTTAAAATAGTTTACTGTAGGATTTCTCAGGACTGTGTGTGATGAATCTCTTAAGCCATAATCATGTATATGTCACTGTCGAATTTATCTAATTCCATAATGCTTTTTTATGGTGTACCTACTTTGAGACCAGAATTCAACTAGACAGTTAGAAAAACCTGTTATGTTATGATGGTTGAACCATTTACCAATTTATTGCCTTTCAGCTCTCAATTCACTCTTTACTGTCCCACTTCTGTTACTGGAACATCTCTTACCAGCTGGCACGATGTTAAGCTTTGTCAGCAGAGGGCACTGGAGGGACTCTAGAAGAAGAAGGAGCTTCTCTTCTAAGTTCCAGTGTGCACCTCAAGGCTTGCTCCTGTGGCATAGGACACCCAGTGGTACTCATTAGCCCTCCCCTGAAAGCTGAGACTATGGTGAGGCAAGAGAGGCACCTAGGGCATAAAATCTGAGAATGAGTGACACCTTAAATATTAGGCCCTCGGTATCTATCTAGATCTAGTCCTAGGCATCACTCTAATTCTGGCCCTGCTCATCCTCCAGTGAATTAAAGCTGCATCACCCCTATAGATCACTTCCCAGTGAATTCCACCAGCACAGCAACTCAGTGTGGTAAGGAGTTCTTGTAGATTTGTTCCCTTTTTGGGTGCTCTGCCTCAGTACTAAAGGTGCTGATTTTATTACTTTTATAATCAGCAAAAAAGCAATAAAGCAAAAAAGCAATAAAATTAAATATTAGGATCAAATTATTGCTGTTCTATGTGTGATTCCCTTCTAGAATTGCAACCAAACAAAGATTAAGCATGTTGGGGAAACCTGTATATTCAAATTAAATCTACAACTACTTGCTATTTTTATTTGTATTAAATAATGAAGCAGCTACCACTGTGCTGGGCACTGTTCTGAGTACCTTAATTTAAATGAGCACTTGATGAAATTGACGCTAACATCTCAATTTTGCAAGTGAGCAAAGTGAGGCGAAGAACAGTGACTACCCAGAGGGCACAGTTAGAAAATGGCAGAGCCATGATCTAAGTGCAAGTCTGTGGCTCGAAAAATTGAGCATTTTCCAAACTGTTATATATAAAAATTAAAGAATAATAAAAGGTAGAATATAATCTATGGTACATTTCCAAAGAGAAAAACACAGCTATGACAGAAAAAGCAGGCTCTGAGCTAGGTATTACAAAACAGGCAAGATGTGAATAGGGAGAGAGGCATAAAGTGACAAGTACAAAGACATGGGCAACCACAGTGATTTGAGAGACAGTCTAGAGAAAAGGATAAGAAGTGAATGGAAAACTACAATGAGGTATCACCTCACACCAGTCAGAATCGCCATCATCAAAAAATCTACAAACAGTAAATGCTGGAGAGGGTGTGGAGAAAAGGGAACCCTCTTGCACTGTTGGTGGGAATGTAAATTGATACAGCCACTATGGAGAACAGTATGAAGGTTCCTTAAAAAACTAAAAATAGAACTACCATACGATCCAGCAATCCCACTACTGGGCATATACTCTGAGAAAACCATAATTCAAAAAGAGTCATGTACCAAAATGTTCACTGCAGCTCTATTTACAATAGCCAGGACATAGAAGAAACCTAAATGTCCATCGACAGATGAATGGATAAAGAAGATATGGCACATATATACAATGGAATATTACTCAGCCATAAAAAGAAACTGAGTTATTTGTAGTGAGGTGGATGGACCTAGAGTCTGTCATACAGAGTGAAGTAAGTCAGAAAGAAGAAAACAAATACTGTATGCTAACACATATATATGGAATCTAAAAAAAATGGTCATGAAGAACCTAGGGGCAGGATGGGAATAAAGAAGCAGACCTACTAGAGAATGGACTTGAGGTCACGGGGAGGGGGAAGGTTAAGCTGGGACAAAGTGAGAGAGTGGCATGGACATATATACACTACCAAATGTAAAACCGATAGCTAGTGGGAAGCAGCCGCATAGCACAGGAGGATCAGCTTGGTGCTTTGTGATCACCTAGAGGGGTGGGATAGGGAGTGTGTGAGGGAGGGAGATGCAAGAGGGAAGAGATATGGGGATATATGTATATGCATAGCTGATTCACTTTGTTATAAAGCAGAAACTAACACACCATTGTAAACCAATTATATGCCAATAAAGATGAAAAAAAAAAAGACTATACTTGAAAGGGAACTGAGGGGGGGCTCGCTGAATTCATGATCAGATTATAACAGTCTAGAAGCGGTATGTTATACTGAATGGAAGAAAGAGAGAGAAGGCAGTGAAACCATTTCAGATGCTATCGCAACACTCAAACACAACATGATAAGGGACTGGGAAAGGAGCAAAGAAATTTGAACGTATTCCAAAAGAATGAATGAATTAGTAGAACAAAGAGAAAGTTTAAAGAGAGGAGGAGTCCATTATTATACCAAAGTTTGAGGCGTAGACGAAAAAGACTCATGAGAAAATCTCATTAACAAGAATAAAAGGGGAGGGAGAGGGAAGGATTGGGAGTTTGGGATTAGCAGATATAAACTAGTATATATACAGGATGGATAAACAACAAGGTCCTACTGTATGGCACAGGGAACTATATTCAATATCCTATAATAAACCATAATGGAAAGAATATGAAAAAGAATTTATCCATCTATAACTGAGTCACTTTGCTGTACAGAAGCAATTAACACAGCCTTGTAAATCAACTATACTTCAATAAAATTTAAAAAAAAAAACAAGAATAAAAGGAGACAAGTATGGGATAGAATTCTATTCCTGGGTGCCTTCTATTTCTGACTGTTATAGTCATTGTTCCCATACTCATCACCCGTTCTACCATCTTTTTTTTTTTTTTTTGCGGTACGCGGGCCTCTCACTGTTGTGGTCTCTCCCATCGCGGAGCACAGGCTCCGGACGCGCAGGCTCAGCGGCCATGGCTCACGGGCCCAGCCACTCCGCGGCATGTGGGATCTTCCCAGACCGGGGCACGAACCCATGTCCCCTGCATCGGCAGGCAGACTCTCAACCACTGCACCACCAGGGAAGCCCTGTTCTACCATCTTTTCTTTCTTTCCTTTCAGTGGCTTCTTATCCTCTACCTTCTAACAAGCCTAGATCATCCCTTCCTCCTTCCTCCTTTTCTATCTTTGAACAAACTTCACTAGCTCTATCTCAGTTTTAGCAATGGTTGTATTTTTCACGCTGTCACTGTCATGTTTCATGCAATAGTCTTTTCTTGGTTTTCATCCAATCAGCCCCTTTAGAAAGTTCTCGTCTTTCTAGAGTACCTTCATTCTCATTACTTCAACTACTACCTCTATGAAGGTCCTTTCACATTTTCAGCTCCACCAGAGCAGCAGTTTAACACTACTAGCCATGTATGAGAAGGACATATGGAGCTTAAAAGAAAAAAAAAACAAACAAACCCAGGCCCTACTTCTGCAGATTCTGGTTCAGTAGCAATGGAGTGCAGCCAGAGCATCAGTCTAATTTATAAAGCTCCACAGATGCAACCAATGTTGAGAACAACTAAAACTAGACACATGAATTTTCATCTTTCCTTTGAATCGTTAGCCCAATCCCTTCATGAATTTCTTTCACACACACATCAAGCTGCCTAAATAATTTCTGTAGTCTGATCACTTACACGAAGGTTTGAGGGATTTTCTGGGAAATATCATATCACAGAGTGTATGCAATCATATTACTGGCTCCTTTTAAAGAAGCATACAACTATTTCTCTGTCTCCTCTACCTCTAAAAGAAATAGCATCCTCAAACTTTTTGGTCTCAGGACCTCTTTATACTCTTAAAAATTATTAAGGACCCCAAAGAGTTTTTGTTTCTGGTATTTCTGATATATAGGGTTTATGTTTACTGCTATTTACCACACTACAAATGAAAACTAAGACATTTAAAAACTATTTGTTATTTTATTAAAACAACAATAAACTCACAACATGTAGGGCAAATAACATTTTTAATGAAAAATAATTACTGTATTCCTAAACAAACAAAAATATCTAATAGGAAGAGTAGCATTGATTTGCATTTTTGCAAATCTCTTTAGTGTGTGGCTTAATAGGAGATAGCTAGATTCGCATTTCTGCTTCTGCTTCCAATATGTTTTATTTATCACATGTCATGTAGACTTTGGAAAGTCCACTGTACATTTATGAGAGAATAAGACTGAAAACACAATGTCTTAGTATTATAGAAATAGTTTTGACCATGTGAACCCCTTGAGTCTTGGGGATTCCCCAGGATCTCTGGACTTTGAGAACTGCTGTTGTATAGTATTCCATCCCTGAAAGACATTTAGGTTGTTTGTACAAGTATGTATTGAATGACTAAATTATATTTCAGGTACAGAATTAGGAAGACTTTATTCACTTGTCTGTTCAGCCGTCAAAAATAAATTATTGAGGGACTCCTCTGGTGGTCCAGCAGTTAAAGTTCTACACTCCCAATGCAGGGGGCCCGGATTCGACTCCTGGTCAGGGAAACTAGATCTCGCATGCCACAAGTACAAGCCCGCATGCCACGACTAAAGATCCTGCACACGGCAAAGAAGATCCCGCGGGCCGCAACTAAGAACCGGTGCAGCCAAATAAATAAATAAATAATTTTAAAATAAATAAATAAATAAATATTGAGTATTTGCTAAGGGCTCTCTGTGCTACTTATTCCCTTACCTCAAGCTAACATCCTCACTGACATTATAACGTGGAAATCTTAACTTTTACAAACCAATTAGAGCTTAAGAAAATCCCATACCTCTCTGAACATTCAGTGACAGCAGCAGCTGTTCTATTTTAGGCCCTGACACATGTAAGTGGAGAACATACAAGCGCAATTTCAATCTTAGAAAATCCTAAGCTGCCACTGGGTATCCTTTAACTCAAGGCTCAGATTATAACTCCTGTAAAAGGAAAGCTTTTCTGATCCTTCATGAATCAGATCCTATTTCACCTTACCCATTAAATCACCACTAATTTTCTTAGGACAAAATCCCTATCTAAAATCCTGTAGTACAATCAGAATTTCTCTTATGATATGTCTTAACTCTATGTTTTCTACCTTATCTCTGTTACTAGAAATTCCTTGAAATAAAAGAGTGCATCTTTACATACCCTGACAACCTGGTCAGTTCAGAGCATTTATCAGGTATTTAACAAACGATTAGCATAAATAAATATATTTCTGGCTTCTATGAACTCTGAAATTATTTTAAAACAAATCATATATAAAATATGGTATGTTGAGTAACATTTATAAGAAACCTTTAAATATAAATCACTGGAATTAAATATTAATTTTCTATAGCTAAATACCTATTACAAGATTTACTTACTTGGGTTCAGCTATCCCAGGAATTACTAGGGAAGAATAAATTCTTCTGCAGGGTCTAATCTTAGTTACAGGCATATGTTAAGGATATGTTGGTATATTAGCTGTTAAACATAGGATTAATTATGTTCAACCTATTGGAGATTATTTTCTATGGTTTTTAACATATAGGATAAAAATCAACTTAGGAATTAGTTTATCAAACATTTTTTCACATGTGTAAAAAAGATCTAGAGTTTAAAAAATCTGAACAAATGTTTATTCTAAAATGCTGATGTGGGCTTCCCTGGTGGCGCAGTGGTTGAGAGTCCACCTGCTGATGCAGGGGACACGGGTTCGTGCCCCAGTCCAGGAAGATCCCACATGCCGCGGAGCGGCTAGGCCCGTAAACCATGGCCGCTGAGCCTGCACGTCCGGAGCCTGCGCTCCGCAACAAGAGAGGCCACAACAGTGAGAGGCCCGCGTACCACAAAAAAATAAATAAATTAATTAATTAATTAAATGCTGATGTAACTGCTAAAAAAGTTAATGAGTCACATATAATTAATAGTATTCAGTTACTGCCTTAAGTCTATTTTGGAACAAAATGTTATAAATAAATAACCTTCCAGATTACCAAAAATAACTGTATATGTAGAGTTCCAAGATCATTAGACCATATCTAAACCATTCAATTCTGTGTTACCTCTGGAGGATTTAACAAATCCTAAAGGTCCTGGATGATAAGATAAATAATCTAGAGGTCATTTTCTATGCAGAATAGTAGTCTCCACATATTTATAAAAGGTTTTCATACAGAAACCTGTTTCCTATAACTCTATAGAATTAACAGGAAGGCATGATTTAATTCAAATTAAGAGAATTTTCTAGTAAACAGTGCTGTCTCCAATAATGGAATAAGTTATGTTGTGAGGTGGTATGCTCTTTCACTGAATATATTTAAGCTGGAGTTACATAGTCATCCATCAGACAAAACTCTAACTGTGAAGGAGATTAAGACTTCATGATATGTAAGATCCTTTATTATAGTCCTAAATATAATAAAGACTTTATATACTGAGGTTACTTTAAAATGACTTAATGTTTTTAAGAAATAGTGTTATCACCTATTTAAGGAAACCTGAATTTTTACCAGATTGTAAGATTAAACAAAACTCTGAGAGAAGGAAAAATACACATCACAAAGGGTACTGATATACTTCCTCCACGCTTTAAGTATGTATCAAAGGTAGTATACTATGAACCCACAAATAACGGCTCTTTATTAAAGCTTACTTGCAAAACTTACCAGAGTTCTGTTGAATTCCCCATCTTACTCTCATCCTGAATTGCCGGGCACCACTTTGCTGGAGTCTTCTATTTAGTCTTGGGAAATTCTGTTTCTTTCCTTCCTTTCGATTCAATTTGATGATATCATCTGTGATAGACGAAATGTGATGATTACCTTCATTTTAACGTAATGACTCAATTACTCAGTCTCATTTTCTAGTTGATAAGATTTCCTATGTCCCTAACTTCTTTTCTACTTTGAAAGCACTTTGATAAGTGGATAATAATGATATGAACATAAAAGCTCAAATCAGCCAATATATTTGGAGCAATGAACAATGGTTTTGTAGGAAAAGTTGAAGTCAATAGCCCAAAGCAGAGCTACCAACTAATGAAGATTTCTGTTATTCATAGTATTTCTTTCCCTAATAAATATAAATGAGCAAAAACCTGTTTACAAAAATTACTCATACTTACTTTCCATAATCACAGAAGTCTCCAGTTTTTAAAGATGACCACCTTTCAATAAAACCATTGGCAGTCAAAAAATAAATCATTCAAAGACTAAATTTCTAAGTTCACCTAAATTCAGCAAATATTTATTGAGTATATACTATGTGCAGTGAATATATGTGGTAGGCTGTGCTGTAACAGAAACAAACAAAAGTAAAATATGATCCCTATTCTCAGTAAGTTTAAAATTAATGGTGGAAACAGTCATGTAAATAGTAAACAAAAAATTAAACAAGTACCATAATAAAGGTATAGTACAAAAAGAAAATACTGTTGGTTCTTTGCTCATTTAGCAAAGCAATTCAGGGTTACCTTAATTTTCTTTCTACACTGTTCTCTCTCTCTCTCTCCCTTTTTTTGGCCGTGCTGCACGGCACGCAGGATTGTAGGATCTTAGTTCCCCGATGACCAGGGATCAAACCCATGCCCTCTGCAGTGGAAGCGTGGAGTCCTAACCACTGGACCACCAGGGAATTCCCTCTACACTGTTCTAAGTCTTATTATTTCCCAAAACACTTCCAGACTGTCCCAAGGTAATTCACAAACATCACATTGCTCTAATACCACAACAGAACAATGTCAAGATCAGAAAACTAAACGTACTCCAGATCCCTATTTACATCTGTTTAAAGGAGATTACTAGAAGACAAAAAATACTCATTTAAGAATATCCAAACACTTTCTCCAAAGTTCCAACTCCAATATTAATTTTGCTGACTGAAAATACAGTAAACCAAATAAACTGAACATCAACAACTTCTTAATAAAATTAACAAAACTAACCTCAGTTGTTTTTTTTCCCAAACTACTCTAAATACAAATAATCTAACAACTATATCAATATAACTAGTCTTTTCTGAAGTCAAAGAAGGAAATATAGATTACAGGGATCCTTTCTTATATATTACTACTCTACCTCACTAATCTCTAATCTTTTAAAAAATTTATTTATTTATTTATTTATGTCTGCAGTGGGTCTTCGTTGCTGCTTGTGGGCTTTTTCTAGTTGCTGCAAGTGGGGGCTACTCTTCGTTGAGGTGCACCAATCTCTAATCTTTAAGACTCTAAACGACATTTAAATATTCATAGAAAATAATTCAAATCCCTTCAAAGTAGTTTGTTATCTTGAGATCCATCATTCAGCTACAAAAAAGTTCATCAAAGACACTCAAGAACAGTTTTTTACAAAATACAAAGATTTCACAAATATCAGAGCCATGAACATGTTAAATTCTCAGTAAGCAGAAAGGGAATAGTTAGACACCACTTTCAAAACACTACTTTCCTCTAACAGGGTGCTACTTATTCTTCACCAGAAGTCTGAGATCTCAGAGCCATTAGAGTACCCCCAAAAAATGAACTTGGTCTGGGGAACCACAAAATAAAAAAAGGCAGAGTATAATTTTGACTAACCAGGCTGATTTAAAAACAGAGCATTATAGAGTATAAACATAACTAAAAATTAAAAGTAGAAAAGCATATCAAACATAATATTATGTTTTCTATTTAAACATTTTATTATCTAAATCCTCAAGTTAAAAGGAGCTACCATGACAGAGAGGATTCTTCCAATCTAAAAGAAGATAATGGCTTTCTCCTAATCAAGGAGTAGACAGGGTAGGTAGGCATCAAAAATAAAAAATAAAATCCACTATGAGCTACTTTTATAAAAAACTAGGGGTATACACGTGATAACAATAACAGTAATAGTAGTAACTGAGTACTAATAGGATTGTTCTGAAAACATGTATTCATTCAATTCTCACAATAATTCAATCATTCAATTCTCACAATTCAATTCATTCAATTCTCACAATAATTCTATGAAATAACTATTATAATACCCATTTTCAAACTAAGATACTGAGGGACTTCCCTGGTGGTCCAGCGGTTAAGACTCTGTGTTCCCAAGGCAGGGAACCCAGGCTCCATCCTTGGTCAGGGAACTAGATCCCTCACGCCGCAACTAAGAGCCTGCATGCCGCAACTAAAGGATCCCCGCATGCTGCAACTAAAGATCTGGCACACAGCAACGAAGACCCCGTGTGCCACAACTAAGACCTGGCACAGCCAAAGAAAGAAAGAAAGAAATTTCTTTTTTTTAAATTAAGAAATTGAGCCACAATGAGGCCAGCTATTGGTAACCTTGGTAGATAATTCCATATGAATATTCACATAAACCTGATAGAGTCACAATTAAAAACAAAACAAAAAATTAGATTCTAAAACCTATGCACACTGGATAAAATGGGATATTCACAAAGCATAATAATTGCTTAAAATACCTCTCTCTTCATCACATCTCTGTAAAATTCTCACTAAAACAAAACAAAGCACCTAAAAAAAAAAGGGCACCTGACAGAATGCTGTATGTTCTTAAGGGAGAAGAGAGACCAATCTCTTTTAGCTATCCGCTGCACTTCACTTCTATCTTCAAAGAGAATTATCCCTCAGTTTTCTTCATTTGAACATCCTAATCACTGAACAAAATACATACAAAATCTTAGAAACTTAAGAAATGTAATGCTTATGACACTACATGGTTAACACTTCCTACATCTAGAGCTTGGTGCTCTAGAACCAGACTGAAATCCTGACTCCATCACTTACTTGCTGTATGACTGTGGGCAAGTTACTTAATTTCTCTATGCCTCAGGTTTTGTAAAATGGGAATAACAACAACGGCTTATACAGTCTGTGTGTGTATATATGTAAATATGGTGCTTACTGTGTACCAGGTACTGTTCTGAGCAGTTTACATTTGCTTATTGACTTATTTAATACTTACAGCAACCCTCTGAGGTAATATCTCACCTTTTTACAGATGAGGCACTGAGAAGCAATTTGCCCAAGATCAAATGGCTAATAAGTGTCTGAAGCAGGATTTGAACTGAGACAGTCTGGGATTCAGGATTCCATGCATGCTCATTATCATTAGGAGTAAGTACCTCATAGGGTTATTATCGGGATAATTTAACACATATAAAATGCTTAGTCCAGTGCTTGGCAAGTAGTAAGCACTCAATAAATATTCATTATTATATTTTTTCTTGGCTTTAATTCAAAAGATTTCTCATTTCTCATTTCTTTAGAGGTCACTACTGACTAGCAGTAGTAGGCAAGACTTGAGGCCAAACCTATGATTTCTGATGATTTGCTTAATTCACATCTTGGGTTCTAACTTAAGACAAACACAGAAACCAAGAGGTCTTGACTTTTGACTACGAACTTTGCAGAAAAACCACAACAAAAAAGAAAAATATCGTCCTCGGAAAAGTTACACCTCTGTATCCCCTAGTCGGGTACTTTTCAAATATCCGAAAAATTGTAGGCCTGAGGCAGAGCTAACCACATTTAATACCAAAACCTGAATCCCGACAAAAACGGAATTACTTTTAAACCAACCAAGCCAAACAGAGACTAGTCCCTCAGTGGTGTTAGGTCTGAATTTTTAATTGAATCGCCAATCTCCCTGCTTTTTACCTAATCGTCACCAAACCACCCCACTCTTTTAGATCCTATGCTTTACTTGGCTTCCCATCAAACCCTCCTTCGGTTTTCGCTTCGTTTTTTTCTAATTTGCTAGCTTGAAGGACTCGATGAGGAGACTGTGCTTTTCTAGGCACCGCCTAATACACCACCATCCCACGAAGTCCTTCCTAACTATCTTTTCTTTCTGTCAAGCGCCCCGGCCCCGCGGTGGCCCGGCCGTCTGGAGCCCGTCAGAAACGGCCAACTCTCGGGGCGTCTTGACGCTTCTGTGCGGCGCCAGGCGCAGGCCCGGGCGCATAAAACGCCCAACCAGCCCTTCTCGGGAACCACGGATTTAACCGAACCCGCCGGGCTCTCAAAGAGCTTCCTCAGAAAGGACGGCTCCGTCCGACCCTCGCCCTCGCCCCACGATAACGCCCACCGCGCACAAGCCTGAGGTGAAACCCGCGGAGTTTTCCTCACAAAGAGCCGGGGTCACCCGCGAGCAGTGGCTACCCTTTGGGGGGGGGGCGGAAACAGGATCCGCACTCCTCTGCCTTCCCAACCTCCCGGCCCGAAGCGCCCCCCGTCCCCTCAGACACAGCCCCGCCGAGGAGACGCCCGAGGCCCTCGGGCTCGATCCTGACTCCAGAAAGCGCTCCCCCCGTCCCCACCGGCCCCCACTTGGTTCCGCCCACCCGTAAGAAAACTCCATCGACAACTGCGGCCAACCGCCCCTTCCCCCACAAACCGCGGTACTTGGTTCCACCCACACCTCCTCCCACTCCAACTCGGTGCGACTCGGCTCCTCACCCAAAGACATATCAATTTTGTCCAGGTTTTCATTGCTGCGGGCTTTCGGCGGCGGCGGCGGTGTCGCGGTGGCTCCCATTAACCGGGTACCAAACCGGTTCATAGCTGGAAACGTCGCGCTGGAACAGTCAGCGAAGAAGGCCAGGGGCTGAGGCCTGCCACCTCCCACTCACGCACGCAGACTAGCCGCACCGACGGAGCGCGCACGCGTGCTGGCTGCGTCCTCTCCCACCCGCGGCGGAGGGCTGGGGGAGGAACCAAGAGACGAGCGGCTGGCGAGAGTGGCCCCAGGCCCCGGACTCGCCCCTAGCGCCTCTTGCCGGACCGGAGGAAACATTGCACCCGCTGCTCTGGCCGCTCTCGAGGGGCCGCTGTTTTAGCAGTTAGCCTTTCCGCCCAAATTATGCTGGACCCTGAACACCTCAGAATCACATGCCTTAAATGAGATCATGTTCCTCCGTGCCCTTCGAGTCCCTCCTGCTCCAGAAAGGCCCCCTAAGCTTTGGTACACACGAACATTTCACACCCCACTGCAGCGCAGCCCCAGAGGCTGCGAGCGTGGACTGCAGAATCTGCGCCCCAGCTCCCCTCTTCATCGCCAGCACGCGGAGCGACACGTCCGGACGCAAAGCAGAGGCTGCACTGATACTTCTTGCGTCAGCATACTAATAAAAGTAAATGTTAACGTTTCCCGTATCTGTACCACTTCTCAGCCGGCGCTCTCAAAACATTTTGCACGGTACCTTATTAAGACATCACCTTCCCTCGGGAGAGCGGTAAGTACCTCTGCTTATTTGGCTGCATTTTTCTCTAATTCACTTGCGTTGGGAATTGATAAGGGGATTCATTTTCTTTCTAATCATCCCTATGGGAAAACTTATTAATATTTGATGAATTCCTGCATAGTAACTTTTTTTTCCTGTTAACAAAACCTGATATTCTCTCTTTCTGACCTCCTTCTGCTCCAGATAACTGCGCTTGTGTGGAAGCATTTAGGTTATATTATCCTCATAGCAGCTTAAACTAAGACATTTGCATCTAAGAAAAAATTAGGGGCAGGTATTCTGTTCATTTAGAAATCTCTGCCACCTTCCCCCTCTGCACTTCCTAAAATTTCTCTTTGCATAGAAACGAACTAGTGACCTAAAGTATCTCAAACCCACAATAGCCTATACTTTATTTTTTTCCCCAAGACAAAAATACAACCATATGAGAAGAGTGAATCAGCTGAAGAGGCACCTATGAAGGGATGCAAGAAACTTAAATGGTGGAGGAAGTTTTGGACTCAAAAAGACCCATGAACAATATTCAGCATGTCAAGGAGAGTATCATGCATGCTCTTAGCACAAAGTGCTTGATTTTATTACTGTTCCACTCTGCAGCTGCCACCCCTTTCCCAACTGCTAAGAACGAGGGAACTGGATTGTAGAGAAGTACAAGAGAGACCTAGGTTTTATTGAGTGAGTGGTTTCACTCACTTCAGTCATTCACCTTGTGAACTTGGGAGAGTGTCTGGGCCTCATAATCATTTTCAAAACAAGAAGTAGTTATACTAAATATATATTACACTTAATTATTTCTAAGATTCCTTACAGTTCTAAAATCTTCTAAGCACAAGACATTTCTCTACATACTATCCTTCTCTCACTAGAAATAACTTCTGCAATCTCTACTTATTTGAAGGAGCAAACTACAGGGAGGAACATTGGATTAAGTTCTTAATTTTATGGAAGAAAATTAATGCATTTAGAGTTTGGATACATTTTATACTTCAGGCAGTATAGGACAGATAATAAAAATCCCAAATGTGCAAAATCCTTCCCACATCAATTTATAAAAATTCCCTTTTATCCTGGTCTTCTCCCCAAAACTGAAGCCCCATACCAAATCTCCTTAGCTCTAGAGGGAACATGCTCCAAGGTTTCATGAAACAATCCTAGCTGTTGTATTTCAGACTTTCAGATTTCTCCAAGGGCTGAGGGTCTCAGAGTCTAAGAGCACCCTGATTCCAAAGGGAAAAACAAGAAAACAAGAGGCACTGGAGTTAAGGATAGGTCAGCCACACACAAAACAATACAAAGCAAAAGAGCAACCTGAGACACACAGCAACAGTGAAGAGGGAGAAAAGCCAAGAAATCAGAACTGGGGCTTGTCCAAGAAGTTGACCAGTCAGCTACAGGGCTGGAGTTAAAAGGTCAACCCTGCAATTTTCCGGGGCACGAGAGGCAGCTATTCATTTAATCCTATATTCATTGAGCACCAGGCATTGTAATAGGCCCTGGGGATAAAATGGTGAGCAAGATGGATGCTGTCCCTATCTTCACATAGCCTGCAAAGCAAAAAACGTTTTCTGAGCGTGTACTGTGAATAAGGTACTGTGCTGGACACTGAGTGGACAGCCTTTGTCTTCAATTCATCAGCTTCGTCTAAGTCAAAATAAACATAGAATTCAAGCAGCTGCCCTTTCTGGAGGCTTGATTTCATACAATGTAGATCAGACAACATCTAGGATTGCCAGATAAAATACAGGACCAGTTAAATATGAATTTCAGATAAACAATGAACAATTGTTTAGTATAAGTTTTGTCCCAGGTTTCAGATAAACAGGAATTTTTTTTTTTTTTTTTGCCACAGAATATCGCATGTAATTTTTTTTTTTTTTTTTTTGCAGTATGCGGGCCTCTCACTGTTGTGGCCTCTCCCGCTGTGGAGCACAGGCTCCGGATGCGCAGGCTCAGCAGCCATGGCTCATGGGCCCAGCCGCTCCGCGGCATGTGGGATCTTCCTGGACCGGGGCACGAACCCGTGTCCCCTGCATCGGCAGGCAGACTCTCAACCACTGCGCCACCAGGGAAGCCCCACATGTAATATTTAGGATGTATTTATACTAAACAATTATTCGTTGTTTATCTGAAAGTAAAATTTAACTGGAGTCTTATATTTTTATTTGCTAAATCTGGCAACCTTAACAACACCATACTTTTCTATTAACGTGTTCCAGCTCTCTTTTCACAGTGTGCATAGAGATCTATATTCTCTTCAAAGGTAAGCACAACTCATATATTTAACCCTTAACTTGATTAGTTTGATATATCTTTTAAGTCCCCCCCTTTTTTCAGCTTTATTGAGGTATAAATGACAGACAATAAAAGACACATACTTAAAGTGTGCAGTTTATACAGGTGTGAAATATATACCTGTGAAAATACCGCCATAATCAGGATAATAAATATTATCATCCCCAAAAGTTTTCCTGTGCTCCTGTGTAATTCCTCCCCCCAACCTCAACCTAAGTAAGCAACCACTGATGTTTTCTGTCACTATAGATTAATTTGCATTTTTTAGAATTTTATATAAATGGAATCATACAGTATATACTCTTTTTTGTATCTGGATTGTTTCACTCAGCATAATTGTTTCAAATCTGTATGCCTTGTATTATTTTTCTTGCCTTATTACACCGACTGGGGACTCCAGTACCATGTTAAACAGGAATGGTGAAAGTGGACATCTTTGACTAGTTCCCAACCCCAGGGGGAAAGCATTCAGTCTTTCACCATTAAGTATGATGTTAGATTTTTTTGTTGATGCCCTTTATCAGGTTGAGGAAGTTCCCTTCTACTGGTTTGCTGAGAGTTTTAGTTATGAGTGAATGTTGAATTTTATCTAATGCTTTTTCTGCATCTGAGATGACCAAATGGTTTTTCTTTTTAAATTTATTAATATGGTAAATTATACTGGCTGGTTTTCAAATGTTGAACCACCCTTGCATTTCTAGGATAAACCTACTTGGTCATGGTATATTATCCTTTTTAGATATTATTGGATTTGGTTTGCTAATATTTTGTCAAGGATATTGTTTCTTTTTTCATGAGTGATATTGATGTGTGATTTCCTTTTCTTGTAATGTCTGTGCCTGATTTTGGTATCAGCTCTTATGCTTTTCAGAAGAGTATTTTTAGAATTCGTATGTTGATGTAATTTGTATTACAGTGAAATAATAAGGGAGCTAGGTATAATTTGTATTATATGTGGTTATAGTATGTATTAGGTATGACTACTATTATTATACCTAACTCCCTTAAGCTACTTGTATGTACAGTACAGTTTTTCTTCTATTTTCTGCTCAATTCTTTTCATTACCCCCTTTGCCACTGTTTTCTGCTGTGGTAGCTTTTCTTGCCACCTTGCTACAGCTTCCTCTTTCTCTTTTATGTTGCCCTTTTCTTTTGTTTTAAGTGTTTATAGCTGTTCTAGTCTTCTGCCTTTTAATCTCAGGATTCATTCATTCATGTATTGAAACAGAGTTTGAGTCCCTACTCTGGGCAAGACACTGTGCTACACAGTACAGTGTTACAGCCGAGGACATGACACGCAGGATACCAGGCATAGCTGGAGGCATTACTAGTCTCCAGGTCCCTGGCCCTCAGTTTTCTCTGACTAGCAGGTAACCTGCTTGGATAGACAGGGGAGCTTGAAGGGGAATTCTTCCTGGGCTCAGAGGTTGGACCTCTAACCCACTCCTTATTAGGCCTTGTCTTCTCTGGGCAGGGCAGGGGTCCTGTCAACCAACGGTTCTAGGTCAATTCACTGCATGACTAATTGTGGAATTTTCTAAAGCTACACAAATTTACATAAATCACACAATTTCCCCCTAGTTATGTAAAGACTGTTTCTTTTAAAAAATATATCTTCAGACTTCGCTGGTGGCATAGTGGTTAAGAATCCACCTGCTAATGCAGGGGACATGGGTTCGAGCCCTGGTCCGGGAAGATCCCACATGCCGCAGAGCAACTAAGCCCGTGTGCCACAACTACTGAGCCCACGTGCCACAACTACTGCAGCCTGCTGACCTAGAGCCCATGCTCTGCAACAAGAGAAACCACCACAAAGAGAAGCCCGTGCACCGCAATGAAAAGTAGACCCTGCTTGCCACAACTAGAGAAAGCCTGCATGCAGCAATGAAGACCCATTGCAACCAAAAATAAATAAATACAATAAATTACACAAAATATATATATATATATATATATATATATATATATATATATATATATATCTTCAATTTCCTCAACTTGCAATAGATAGATTGGTAGTCTAGGAAGGCTCTGAAGAGCCAGGATTCTAGGCTCCTCATGCTGTTGGACAATCTGAGAGTAAGTTGCATACATCATGATTCTATAGAATATATCTCTAAGTATATCCTTTTATATAACCAAGGTAAAATGATCAAATTCAGGAATTTAACATTGATGCAATTCTATTCTCTGACGTATAGTCAATATTCAAATTTTGCCAACTATCCTAATAAATATCCTTTGTAACAATTTTTTTTCCAATCTAGGATCCAGTCCAGTTTCATATGTTGCATTTCTTTGTCCTCTTTTGTCTCCTTTCATCATAAAATGTTTGTCAGCCTTTCTTAGTCTTTTATGATATTTACATTTTTGAAGATTGAAGGCAGTTGGTGCATAGCTTGTCCTTCAATTTGGTTTTGTCTTATTGTCAGCCTCTGATTAGATTTGAGTTATTCATTTTTGTCAAGGATACTACATAAGTGATGTTGGCTCATTCTCAGTACTTAACATCAGAAGGCACATGATGTCATTTTGTCTTATTGGTGATCTTTAGTCACTTGGTTAAGGTGATGTCTGCCAGATCTCTTCATTGTAAAGATACTTTTCCCCCCATATATAATGAATAAGTAATCTCTGGGGAGATGGTTTGAGACTGTGTAAATATTCTGTTTGGGAAGAAATTTCACTGACAGCTTTAGCATCCATTGATGATTCTTGCCTGAATCAATTATTATGATGGTGGCTACAAAATAGTGATTTTCTAACACTATCATTCCTCTACATTCATAAGCTGGCATTCTACTGTGAAAAGAGCTTTACCTCCCTGCCCCCTTTCTTCCTTCCTTTTTCTATTTATTTATTTATTTGCATACTTGTTTATATATACATATACGTTTCCGTAGAAATTCACAGACTCATTTCATGTTCAAAAATTCTCTTCTGAAAAGCAAAGGGGTGCAGAGTGTAAGGGTCATGCTTACCTTTGAAAAGAATGTAGATATGTAGACATATCATGAATTAACTCATTTTGATGCTCAAATTGCTTTTGACTTGGCAAGTGGGTGACATCCCTTAGCTTTAAAATTTTTAATATTTTAAAAAATGCTGCTAAGAATAATTTTAGTGAATATAATAAAAAGAAAATATTCATGACTATAATTGATATTTGTTGAATATATTCAAGAAGATTATTTCTTAAAACCAAACTTTTGGCAAATAAGTGTCATGAGCTTTAAAAATCTGTTATTTGAATAAATGACTATTGAGTGAAATTTGCTTTCTGCCAGTGGTACTCTAGGACCAACTACCATTTGTATAAAAATTGCATCCTGGTAAATCTTGAAAACAAACAGATTAATCAAGATCAATAAAGTTCTTTAGATTTTTTGACTTTTAAAATATTAATTCAGCAAGCAGTTGCTAAGTAAGGCCATTACTTTTATGTGACACTATTGAACCCTGATGCTACATATTCTTGCATTTTTGACCTTTTGCATTTGGATCCCAGATGCACAAAATTGGGTTAATCACAATCCTTGGTTCATGATATACTGTCATCATTTCCCAAGCATGCCCCATTTTCATTTGTTAGTTATTTTAAATAACTGATTATAATTAGTTATGGTTTCATAACTAATTTTTTATAACTTTTAATATTTATTCATTTATTATTTATTTATTTTGGCTGCTCCGGGTCTTAGTTGTGGCACGCATGCAGGATCTAGTTCCCCGACCGGGGATTGAACCCAGGCCCCCTGTATTGGTAGTGTGGAGTCTTACCCACTGGACCACCAGGGAAGTCCCCTAGTTATTTTTAAAATTGTGCACCTACAAACCCATCACTCAAAACAAAAGCTAGAACAGACAATAACCCTATGACCTGGCAATTCCACTTCTAGGTATGTACCCAGGAGAAACCCTTGCTTATGTACAAGAGGTGACATGTAAAAGAATATTCATAGCAGTGCTGTTTACAATAGCAAAAACCTGGAAACATCCCAAATGCTCATCAGTGGAAAGCAACATGAATAAACTGGTGTATTCACACAATGAACTATTATATAGCAGTCAAAATCAATGAATTATAGTGATACACAATATAAATAAATCTTGGGACTTCCCTGGTGGCGCAGTGGTTAAAAATCCGCCTGCCAATGCAGGGGACATGGGTTTGATCCCTGGTCTGGGATGATCCCACATGCCGCGGAGCAAATAAGCCCATGTGCCACATCTACTGAGCCTGCAGTCTACAGCCCACACACCGCAACTGTTGAGCCCACACTCTGCAACTACTGAAGCCTGCTCACCTAGAGCCTGTGCTCCGCAACAAGAGAAGCCACCGCAATGAGAAGCCTGTGCACTGCAATGAAGAGTAGCCCCCACTCGCCACAACTAGAGAAAGCCCATGCGCAGCGATGAAGACCCAACGCAGCCAAAAATAAATAAATAAAAATAAATCTTACTGTAATATTAAGCAAAAAAAGGCCTCAAAGAATAAATACAGCTTAATAGCATTTTTAATAAAGTTAGAACACGAAAATTACTTAAATAATAATTTTTAGGAATATGGATAGATGCAAAGAAACTATATTAAAAGAGAAACAGTGGAATTATAAACAAGGGATTTAGGATATGGCTACCTGGGGTGAGGGAAAGCAGAGGGATAGGATGGGGGAGTGGGCACATGGCTAGTGTAGGTTATTGTCATGCTTATTAACTGACTGCTTTAAAGAAAATAAGTGTAGGGAATTCCCTAGTGGTCCAGTGGTTGGGACTCCTCGCTTTCACTGCTGAGGGCCCAGGTTCAGTCCCTGGTCGGGAAACTAAGATCCCCACAAGCCACACAGCATGGCCAAAAAAATAAAAATGAAAAAAAAAAAGTGTAAACCCAGTCTTGGACATATGAGGAAGTTCCTGTTTTCTAGAACTTTTACTACAATTTTAATTCTAGAATTTCCTGATACAGCTGAGTTCATGTAAATATATGTTAAAATCATGTGGCATTAATTTGGGATTATACTGTATGCCAAAAAATGAAGTTCATACATTTGTAGAAACAGAAGCTACTGAAATTCCAATAACTAACACTGCCCCTTTCTTAAAAAGTATAACACTTTGGTAGGAAAATATGAGAAAGTTTGAATAAGAATATTTTTTATATAAATGGAAATTGGAAATCATAATTTAATTAAAAGGCTCTTTCACTTTTAATTCACAAAAAATGTCTTCTCAAGTTTGAACATTTCTGAAAGTCATGTATTATTTTTAACAGAGTAACTAGTTTTTATGGAGTTAACCTAGATCTCTCCCTAACAGAGTAGTGCTGATTCTGTTGCCTTACCATGGCTCTAATCCCAATCTCCTTGTTCCCTACAGCCACTACCCAAGTTTAGGCCTGGACTTGCAAACCCAAAGTCCACATTTAGCCTACAGAATTTTTTTTTTTTTTGGCCCATGTAATGTTTACCTTAAAATTGTTGCCAATATTTTAAAAATTGGAAATTGTACTTAAAAATGCAGATTCCAGCTTTATTAAAAAATCAGAATATTTGGCAACATTCAACTATAGCTAAGATGAGACTTTCCTTTTTGGATGAGGCATGGGGGTTCCAGTTCAGAGAGTTTCTGCCATTCTCCTACAACTGGCTGACTTCACTCATTGGCATTACACTTGGCCTTTATAGGGACTTCCAACCTCTTCCCATATCCATTCTTTTGACCTTCCCTCCAACATAGTACATACCCCATTACCTCTCCACATTGTCAAAAGTAGCTTTCTAAGCAAGTTTGATCAAATCACTTCTTGATTTGCATATCCTTGATTTGCTCCTAATTGTTCTTAGGATAAAATCCAAACTCACATGGCGTCATGATCTGGTCTGCCTGTTTCTCACCTCTTCCCAGCTCTGATTACCACTCAGAACAAGCTGTTCCCAGACCCGCTTCCTCATGTCTGTGTTACTCTCTTCGCCTTCTCTTCCCTTCTTCTCCAGGCTAACTCATACTCATCCTAAAAGACTCTGCTCTGACATCAGTCCTCCAGGAAACCTTTCCCCAAAGCTTTTGCCTCCTCCCCTTCCTTTGTGATCCCAAAGCGACATGAGCTCTTGCGAGTTTGTGAGTTCTTCATTAAAATTTTTGAGGTCTCCAAACACCACCAACAGGTGTTAAACCCGGGTAGGCTAAAGTGGGGTTAATCGTACTTGGATTAAGACCAGCGTTATTTTCGAGTCTAGACCTCTGACCGAGTATGGTTTCAAGGGTGAAGTGTGACAGACTTGTGTGAAGGTCCACACCAGTACGAACTCCGGAGACTAGGGTTGGTGGGCGTTTCAGACCCCGGCTCCCCGCCGGGTGCACTACCGCAAGCTCGCCGCCAGGGTCTGAAGTCGCTGCGAGCGCAGCCTCTGATTGGATAGGGCGGTGCATGCCGGTAGCGGCCGGGCCTTCGAAGTGCTTGCTGGGAGTTGTAGTTCTTGGAGCCGGAAGCGGGGGTGGCTAGAAACAGCAGCTGAGGCAGCAGTCACTGCCTTTGCTGTCACCCGGCTGTAGTGCATCACTCTGAGCCCACCGGCCGTGGGTGCCTCCTCGGTTCCCGGGGGACTCTGGGAGCCCTGAGGGGCGAAGCGACGGGGACGCCTCTCAAGAGAAGAGGCGACGTCGCAGCCCCGGATGCGGGCAGAGGGCGCGGGAATGGAGCTTGGCGGCTGCGAGGAGGGCTTGCCGGAGGAGAGCAGGTGGGCTGGGAAGGGGCCGGAGAGTCGCGGGCGGATTGATGCGTTGAAGTCCCGGGAGGCTTGAGAGGGCTCGGAGAGCACGGGGAGACCTGGCGGGCGCGACAGACATGAGGGCAACTGTTGTGGGCAACTTGTTTGGGAAAAAATTCTGAAAGGAGGGACGCGCAGGGCGTGGATAGGGCGGACGAGGGAACGGGCTTAGTGAGGGTGAAGGAGGGGGGTAGGGTATGTTGAGGGCGGGGGCTTGGGGGGTGGGCAGAAGTGGGTGAAGCTCAGATCCAAGGCTGCTGGGGAGGAGGTGGATATTGAGAGGTGCTGTAGTGAGATTTCATAGGCCAGAGTCTATAGATAGCAGTAGGGGACAAGGTGGGTGCCCCGACTGAAACTTACGGTGACAGCAATTCGGGCCAATATTAAGAAGGTTGAAGTAAGAATTTCTGGGAGTAAAGGTTAGGCATTATGAGTTGCCTAGAAAGAAGCTTAGGAAAAATAAGTGTGAGGAAGGAGTGAAGGAGGGCCTGCGGATGAAAGTGGGCGGTTGTAATGGCAGTGGAATGGGGATGGGGGCTTGCTAGTGGGACTAGAAATTGCGTGCGTGCCCTTTGTCAAAGCTGGATCCCTGTCAGAGAGTAACAGGACCTCCCTGTCGTTCCCTTTCCATCCTTAAACCCTTCACTCCTTCCCCACAATGCAGCTAAGCCATTTCCCATTTATTTATATGAAACTGTTGTTATCGAGTTCATACCTTCTAGAAATTAGAGAATTTAAGATTTTAAAAACTACTTTGACCGAATGGTGGCTTGGACTCTGGAGAGGTACTACCCCTATGTAGGGGTTGCTTCATTAATAACTCTGGTCTTAACCTCTTAAGAATCTGGAATGTACATCATAGAGCAGGAATGTGGGTTAAGGAAGTCTTTTTTTTAACATCTTTGTTGAATTATAATTGCTTTACATTGTTGTGTTAGTTTCTGCTGTATAACAAAGTGAATAAGCTATACATATACATATATCCCCGTATCCCCTCCCTCTTGCATCTCCCTCCCACCCTCCCTATCCCACTCCTCTAGTGGGTCGCAAAGCACGGAGCTGATCTCCCTGTGCTATGCTGATCTCCCTGTACTCTGTGGCTGCTTCCCACTAGCTATCTGGTTTACATTTGGTAGTGTGTATATGTCCATGCCTCTCTCTCACTTCGTCCCAGCTTACCCTTCTACTTCCCCTTCCCCGTGTCCTCAAGTCCACTCTCTACGTCTGCATCTTTATTCCTGTCCTGCCCCTAGGTTCGTCAGAACCATTTTTTTTTTTTTAGATTCCATATATATGTGTTAGCATATGGCATTTGTTTTTTTCTTTCTGACTTCCTTTATTCTGTATGACAGACTCTGGGTCCATCCACCTCACTACAAATAACTCAATTTCATTTCTTTTTATGGCTGAGTAATATTCCATTGTATATATGTGACACATCTTCTTTATCCATTCATCTGTCAATGGACACTTAGGTTGCTTCCATGTCCTGGCTATTGTAAATAGAGCTGCAGTGAACATTTTGGTACATGACTCTTTTTGAATTATGGTTTTCTCAGGTTATATGCCCAGTAGTGGGGTTGCTGGGTCATATGGTGGTTCTATTTTTAGTTTTTTAAGGAACCTCCATACTGTTCTCCGTAGTGGCTGTATCAATTTACTTTCCCACCAACAGTGAGAGAGGGTTCCCTTTTCTCCACACCCTCTCCAGCATTTATTGTTTGTAGATTTTTGATGATGGCCATTCTGACTGGTGTGAGGTGATACCTCATTGTAGTTTTGACTTGCATTTCTCTAGTGATTAGTAATGTTGAGAATCCTTTCATATGTTTGTTGGCAATCTATATCTTCTTTGGAGAAATGTCTGTTTAGGTCTTCTGCCCATTTTTGGATTGGGTTGTTTGTTTTTTTGATATTGAGCTGCATGAGCTGCTTGTATACTTTGGAGATTAATCCTTTGTCAGTTGCTTTGTTGGAAAATATTTTCTCCCATTGTGAGTGTTGTCTTTTGGTCTTGTTTATGGTTTCATTTGCTGTGCAAAAGCTTTTAAGTTTCATTAGGTCCCATTTGTTTATTTTTGTTTTTATTTCCACTTCTCTAGGAGGTGGGTCAAAAAGGATCTTGCTGTGATTTATGTCATAGAGTGTTCTGCCTTTGTTTTCCTCTAAGAGTTTTATAGTGTCTGGCCTTACATTTAAGGAAGTCTTTCTTGACTTTTAAAAATATTCAGATATAATTAGAGTCTCAGGAGCAGCTGGGATCCAAAGACTGGAGGTGGAATATTTACCTCTGAGAAAATATCAACAGGGGAAAATTAATGAGATGTTGTACCTGGGTGAAGACCTGGCTGTTTTAAAGGGTGAGACTCCTCTTTTATGTGCACAGTTAGCCTGTGGCCTGCTGTACAAAACCTGGGCCGACAGGACCTTGGCGTTCCTGCCCGAGACTTGTGAATGATGTGTTCAGTGAAACTGAACATCTTACTTCCCTTTTCCATGTTTCAGTTTCTGCTTATGTATATTTGGCTACTTATTCTTCCTCCAGATGTCTGTGAAATGCTTCATGTAAAAGGTCCTATATACATTCTAAACAAATTTTAGGATTGTTTTTATTTTCCTCTACCAGTTCATGTGGGAGAGGCTGGGTCGGAAATTCAAATTTCCTCCCCATCTTGCTGAGTTTTTTATTTATTTAATATATTTAACAAACACCTATTTACTACATGCCAGGCATTGCTTAAGAGCCTTACAAGTATTATTTAATCCCCATAACAACTGGGTGAGATAGGTACTATTCAATATATTATCACCATTTGACAGGTGAGGGAGCTGAGACATAGACAGTATAAATAACTTGCCATGGTCATACAGTAAATCCTTGGTGGAACTGGGATTCAAACCCAGGCAATCTGGCTCTACTTTTTTTTTTTTTTTTTTTTTTTTTTTTTTTGCGGTACTTGGGCTTCTCACAGCTGTGGCCTCTCCCGTCGCGGAGCACAGGCTCCGGACGCGCAGGCTCAGCGGCCATGGCTCACGAGCCCAGCTGCTCCGCGGCATGTGGGATCCTCCCGAACCGGGGCACGAACCCGTGTCCCCTGCATCGGCAGGTGGACTCTCAACCACTGCGCCACCAGGGCAGCCCTGGCTCTACTTTTAATACCTACACTATACTACCTTTCACTATGCTAATATACTGGGACGAAGAAATGTATAAGGTAATGAATTTTATAGCATTCTTTGCCTGTCATTTTAAGGCTATTAGGACCGCTCCTTTGCAGGTATCTTTTTCTGTTATTCTTTCCATGCTTGCCTCTTAATCAAGGAACTTTAGTCAAAACTTAATTTCAGTAGTGGGATTATCCCCACAAAATCACTCATACTGTTGCCATAGCCAACTCTCTGTGGGTGGCTAGTTAACTCAGAATGTTTTATTTAATGGGACTTCATGGCACTGATGGCCTCCTTAGCTCCAGATAGTCAAATGGTAAATAAAATACATGCCTTGTGCCTGAGAATTGAGGCACTGTGGCTGGGTCACTGCAAACCTAACCCTTCTATGGCCGGTAAAACACCCAATTCAGAGGACGTCTTGATGAGATGGCATCATTTTTTTTTTTAATATATAATGAAGGATAAAACTGCTCAGTTATTTCCTGAAAGCAGTTGATGTAGTGAAATGTGCATAAGCTTTATATCCAGGTAGATCTGCATTTGAATTCTAGCTCTACAGCTTAACTTGGCTTATCCTGTTTGAGTGGGAAGAATGATGCCTTCCTGACTGGTAAGTTGTGAGGATTCAATAACGTAATGTGCATAAAGCTCCTCACAGAGTGCCTGATATGTAGTGAATGCAAAAAATGTCTACTTCCATCTCCTCCCCAGTTTTCTTAAAATAAGGTTAGTGGGTGCTCTTCCAGTTGCTGTTTTCAATGGTATCATTGCTCGCTCTTCCTCCTTCCGTGGCTCCTCTATCCGAGTTGAACACACTGGGGACTGGGGTGTTGGCCTAGCTTTTAACTTCATCCTTGGAGTGGAATGTCATAGATACCCCTATTGTTTTCCATGTAGCTAGTCACCACTAGCAAAATGCTGTAATGCTTAGGGATGATACTTCACTTTTCCTAGGGTTTCCTAAATGCCAATTATTTGGAGTTTGTCTGGTGAAACTACTAAACAATTAAAGAAATGATTCTTCTTGCATTGCTCTGTCGCCCTCAGCTGCCTTGGACTATGCAATCTACTTCTGAGCTTGGAACCCGACTACTTCCACAGTTTTCGTGGTACAGTGAGTCAGATAGAGTCAGAATTCAAGGATTAAGGTACTTTTTTGTGTCTCCAAACTGAGCTCTTCTATTGACCAAAACCTTTTCCTCCTCTGTTCTCTATCTCAGTTAATAGTGTTTTCCATTCAGTCAACCAAGTCAGAAACCTCAGTGAAATTTGATACTTCCCTCTCCTTCGTTTCCCATACCCAGGCAGTCACAGGTCCAATGAGTTCTCTTTCTGATTTTTCTCTTGAAGCCTTTTTTTTTTCTCTCCATTTCCAAATATATTGGCTTATATTACCGAAAAATCCAGGGAGTGGTATTGCTTCAGGAATGGCCAAATGTAGGTGCTTAAACAAAAGTTTGTCCCTCAGAGTGAGAGAGTGGCATGGACATATATACAACCACCAAATGTAAAACCAGTAACTAGTGGGAAGCAACTGCATAGCACAGAGAGATCAGCTCGGTGCTTTGTGACCCCCCTAGAGGGGTGGGAGGGAGGGAGATGCAAGAGGGAAGAGATATGGGGATATAAGTATATGTATAACTGATTCACTTTGTTATAAAGCAGAAACTAACACACCATTGTAAAGCAATTATACTCCAATAAAGATGTTAAAAAAAAAAAGAAAGTTTGTCCCTGTCTGTGTGCTCTTTTTCTCGATGTGTTGGCTTCATTCACAGGCAGATTTTTCTTTTTTTTATCTTTTTTAAAAAATTTATTTATTTTATTTTATTTATTTATATTTGGCTGCGTTGGGTCTTGTTGCTACGCATGGGCTTTCTCTAGTTGCAGCGAGTAAGGGCTACTCTTCGTTGCAACATGCAGACTTCTTATTGCGGTGGCTTCTCTTGTTGCAGACCGCGGGCTCTAGGCGCGCGGGCTTCAGTAGTTGTGGCTCGTGGGCTCTAGAGCACAGGCTCAGTAATTGTGGCGCATGGGCTTAGTTGCTCTGCGGCTGTGGGATCTTCCTGGGCCAGGGATTGAACCCGTGTCCCCTGCATTGGCAGGCGGACTCTTAACCACTGCACCACCAGGGAAGTCGCAGATTTTTCTACAGGATAACCCTTGGCGACTTCAAGTTTAGCAATCCAACCAAAAAGAAGATAAAATCAATCCCCATAGGTATAGCAAAAGTGAAAATTCTGGGGCTGACTCTTTTTGGACTGAATTATGTTCCTGTTCTTGTAATCAGGGTATGGAATATGTTGCTCAGTCAGGCCTAAGTTATATGCCCAACCCTGGATCCTAGGGTAGGGTGATATTTTCTTGGGACTTCATGGACCAGATTAAGTGCCAGAGGGGTGATTCCCCTGTAAAGAATCATTATTCTGTTACCAAAAGAAAGGGACATGAATTCTGGGCAGCTATAAACAAAATTATTCACTAAAGCCTTTATTATTTCTCATTGTGGATTCTCTCAGTAGCCTCCTGACTAAGCTCCCAATCTGAGCCCAGTCCCCCTATTCCAAGCAGCTTGCACATTGCTACCAGCTTAATTTTTCAGAAGCAAAGTTACTCTAGTATTTTGCTCAGAAATGTTCAGTGATTTCTCATTGAAAATAGAAAGTCAAAACTTCTGTGGTATTCAGTGTGAAGTTTCCAGTTACAAAACCGTGGCATTCACTCACTCACATCTCCTTCCTCACCATTCTGATACTTGCTCCTCTAAATTCCCTGCATTGCCTCCTTCTTTGCCTGGAGAGCTCTTAGTAGTCCTTTAAATAATGCTCCTTTAGAAGTCATCATTGACCTGCCCTTTTCTATCTCTCTTATTACAGCACTTCTCACTCTATAGCATTTTTTAAATGTATGTGCCCCTTTCCCCCACTGCATTCTGAATATCCGGAGAGGTGGGGACTCTCCCTCTTTAACCACCATAAGCCCGGTGCCTAGCACAGTGCCTGACATATGGTTGGTGTTCACTGAATATTTATTTGCTCAAGGAATGAAAATGGTAAAATTTGGTCATGCTTCTTATGGTTGGACAGGTGTCATTGGTTCTGTTGCTATTGAAAGGGCCTCTGTTTTTCCCTTTCTGTTTATTCATTTTTCACTTTTTCACGTAATTTTCATTTTCTTCCCTTTTGTTCCCTTTTTCCTTTGACCATGCTCTGACAGCACTGGTAGCAAAGCAAGAGGATCACATGATTTTTGAGCAATCCAAACTGCTACTCCAATTATTAGTACAATTCTTCCTCCCCCCCGCCCCCCGCTGCCCCCCCCTCCCCCCCCAAACATACTCTTGAAGCTTTTGGGGAAAATGCTATTGTCAGAACCCAGAAGCTGGAGGTGTATCAGCTGATAGCAGGAACCATAAGCTGAAGCTTTTCTCAGTATCTACCCTCCCCACAGCTGTTTCTGCTTTTTTATACTTGCTTTATCACTTCTTCCATAAATGGAATTTTTTTCCTGTTTTTTATTTTGTTTTGTAATCTTTCCTCCTTAAACAACCTGCCTTGGTATTTATAGACCAGCTCTGTCCAACATGATAGCCACCTGTGGTAATTTAAGTCTCAATTAATTAAAATTAAATAAAATTTTAAAATTTCAGTTCTTTAGTCACACTGCACAGACTTCAAGTGCTTAATGGCCACCGTGGCTAGTGGCTGCCATATTGGACAGCACAGATACAGAACATTTCCAGCATCACAGAAAGTTCAATTGAACAATGCTGCTGTAGATTTAAATCTGCATTTTTCAGGAAAGAACTGCAGTATGCTTACATGTTTTTAGTTCCTCTGGATCAGGCTCACTTGAAGTGTAAACTACACTTGATTAGGAGGAGAGAAGATTATTAAAGGAAGTCATCAATAGTAGTGAGTAAATAGGAACTTGGCAAACTATCTCTCAAAGTTTGTGGGGCCATATCCTTTGCCAGTGAAACTCACAGGAACCCTGCTGGTTTGTAGGACTGAGAGATGATTGATTTTTTACTAGAAAACAGCAGAATCCCATAATTTCTTAAGGGTTCTCAGACAGTCTCCCGGTGAGCTCTCTCATTTGGATACTTTTGAGAAGAAAGCAGTAATAGTCATATTGCCATTCCTCTTCACCCACCTCCCTCCAAGACCATGAATTTATTTTTGCCTCCTAACCTCCTAAGGAGTCCTTTGAGAGTTTTAGATTTTCCAAGGGTGTTTTTTTTTTTTTTCTACCTACTTTTGTTATTTGCTCGCTGTTTTATTGCTTTCTGGCTGGAGAATATGTCTGTACTACTTCTACTTTTGAGGATCTATTGACTTTTCTTATGCGTGTGCCTTAGTACAAGGCCAATTTTCGTGACTGTTCTATGGTGCTTTAAAAAAGTGTCCTTCAGGGTATAGTTTTCTAGATGTTATAGAACAACCTTATTAATTATATATTATTCAGCTCTTCTAATCACTTTTTTACTTTTGGTTTTCGTGATCTCCCATTACCATTGTTTTTTCTTTTCCATTTCCATTTTTCTTTTTATTATTTATTTATTTATTTTGGCTGTGCTGGGTCTTCGTTGCGGCACATGGGATCTTTAGTTGTGGCATGTGGACTTCTTAGTTGTGGCATGCAGACTCTTAGTTGCGGCATGCAGGATCTAGTTCCCCGACCGTGGATCGAACCCGGGCCTCCTGCGTTGGGAGCGTGGAGTCTTACCCACTGGACCACCAGGGAAATCCCCGTTTTTCTTTTTGTTTTCTGCAGTTTTTGTTTCCCCTGTGTGTGTGTGTGTGTGTGTGTGTTGTTTTTGTTTGATATATTTTGAGGCCATGTTATTAGATACATAAAAACTAATGAGAGCTATATCTTCATTATTCCCTCTTTGTCTTTTTAAATGATTCTTGCCTTGAATACAACCTTGATATTAGTATAGTTTCCTCCTGCTTTTTTGTTTGATTGGCTGTTTTGTTTTAAATAGTTGAGTTTATTCCATTGACACTTATTTTTATCTCATATCTGTTGGGTCTTAATTCTATCATCTTTTAAAAATGATTTCTATAATGTTCTCTTGCTGTTTTCTTTCCTCAGCAGTTTTTGAGATAGTTTAGTTTTAGTTCTAATGATGGTTATCTTTTACTTTAAAATAGTGTCCCTAAAACTGAGGCAACTGAGGCAGTGTCTTTCCTCCTTTGCCTTTGCTATTGGAGTGGTGGTGTATGCCTCCTTTACCTTGCTTATAAAGCACTCTTCTACCCAGACAACATAAGGTGTGACTCTAAGGAAATGAGATTGGCTTTCTTATATGACTGACAAAATCAACCTTATTTTTTTGCAGTAAAACCTTATAAGTTTCTTTCATTCTATCCAGAAAGCAAATTTGATTCTCTGTTATATACAAGGTCGTCCAATATTGAGGAAGTCTTTCCAGCTATCCTGCTTCAGTGAGAGTACCATGAACATAAACAGGGCCTTGGAACCTGTGCTAAGAAGAAATTTGACCCTAGTTTAAATTCAGTGAAGATATTCTTTGTAGGTGGAACACTGTTACTAGTCTTAATTATGTCACAAACTGTCCAATCCCAAATTTTCTCTGAAGCAGAATGGGTAAGAAGGCTTTATACTAGGTACTCCTTCTGATTTAACTGGATTTATTAGATTTATGCAATGGAAGTTCAAAGGAAAAGGACAGAGAAAAGGGAAGTAATACTACTATTATTTGGTTGATGGTGGTGCTTTCTGTAGATTGTCAATTACACTCCTTTATGAAGTAGTTGTTCTCTCCATTTTGCAGATGAGGGAACTGAAGCTTAAAGAGTTTAATGGCTTGCCCAAGGATGCACAGCTAGTTTGTGCAGAGCTAGGATTCAAATTCAGGTTGGCCTGACCGTGAAGCTTGTTCTCTTTCCACTGAATGACATTTTCTCTTATTAAAATTAAAATTAAAATTTCTCTTATTAAAATATAAAATACAAAAGAAGTAGAGGGACTTCCCTGGTGGCGCAGAGGTTAAGATTCCACACTCCCAATGCTGGGGACCCGGGTTCGATCCCTGGTCAGGGAACTAGATCCCACATGCATGCCACAATTAGGAGTTCACACGCCACAACTAAGGAGCTGGTGAGCTGCAACTAAAGAGCCTGCCTGCCACAACTAAGACCTGGCACAACCAAATAAATAAATAAATAAATAAATATTTTTAAAAAAAGGAAATAGAAAAACCATGGTCCTTCTCCTTAAGGAAATCAACCACATACCGGTAAATAACAATGTTTTGGTTTTTTTTTTTTAAAGATTATTATTAAGAGGAATGGTGTATTGACAGCATGTGTTATGGAGTTTCTAACAAAAAAGTTGTTGCAGGTCAGATTATTTAGAACTTCTTGGGAGAAAATTGTACTAGAGCTGAACCTTAATCCCTGAATGGGACAAGAAGAGAATCATTCCAAGTGGAAAGGTCTCCATGGATACAGTCATGAGAGTAGGTATGAGGTTAGCATGTTTGCATGTGGTAGAGAGAGAGAGAGAGAGACTGTATTCAAATTGAGGAGTACTGAGCAGGATGGAGAATTTTTGAACTCTGTACTAAGGAGTTTGCATATCACCAGTGGTAAGGTTTCTGACATAAGGGATTTTCCTACCTTTTGTTAAATCTACCCATTGTTGAAATTCAAGAAATTTAGTATCATTAAAATTTAGTATGATTGGTGAAGCATTTGTTGAATAGGTATAAAGTTACAAAGTCTGCCTTCTAGACGTTGAGATTCCTAGACATTGAGGTTCCCTCCTAGACTTTTGAGATTCTGCTGTCAACCGCTAAAGGGATGGAACTGCCAATGGATAGGTTCTCCTAAGTGCCCCAGAGCTGAGAGCTGAATAATAGAGTCAAGTATGTTTTTTCTATAAGCATATTGTTTATTTGAAAAGCATCATAAATATACTACATACTCTACAAGTTAAAAACTGTGTAACTAAAAACAGAAAATATGGAGCCAGGTAAGAAGAAAGTTAAACGCAAATTAAACGTGGTAGTTTCTTGCTACCTCAGTGTTACCAATAATTATTTCCCGGGACTTCCCTGGTGGTGTAGTGGTTAAAAATCTGCCTGCTAATGCAGGGGACATGGGTTCGATCCCTAGTCCAGGAAGATCCTACATGCCATGAAGTAACTGGGCCTGTGCGCCACAACTGCTGAGCCTGCACTCTAAAGCCCATGAGCCACAACTACTGAGCCCGCATGCCACAACTACTGAAGGCTGTGTGCCTAGAACCCGTGCTCTGCGACAAGAGAAGCCACCGCAATGAGAAGCACCCACACTGCAAGGAAGAGTAGCCCCCGCTCGCCACAACTGGAGAAAGCCCGTGCAGAGCAATGAAGACCCAACACAAACAAAAATAAATAAATAAATTTATTTAAGAAAATTATTTCCCTAATTAGGTTTTTCCCCACTTTAAGAATGAACCCATTACTTCTTTCCAGGAAGTGCTTTCTGGCATTAAAAGTCCTAGGTGCGGGCTTCCCTGGTGGCGCAGTGATTGAGAGTCCGCCTGCCGATGCAGGGGACACGGGTTCGTGCCCCGGTCTGGGAAGATCCCACATGCTGCGGAGGGGCTGGGCCTGTGAGCCATGGCCGCTGAGCCTGCGCGTCCAGAGGCTGTGCTTCGCAATGGGAGAGGCCACAACAGTTAGAGGCCCGCGTACCACAAAAAAAAAAAAAAGTCCTAGGTGCTTGCCTGACCACAATCTTTCAGCATAAGATGCTTTTGATACTTGAGTATTTAAAAAATCCTTTATGGTATTTTCCAGCTTCTGGTTCACTAACTTTGTTCATATTATTGACCTTTCTTTAATTGCTAGCCTCAAGGAAGGCCGAAATAGTTCCTCTCTTCTCTACATTCCCCTTATATAACCAAAAGTAACCACTATTAACATATCACTATTTCTCTCAGTATATTTATGTTAAGATCATAAATATAATTTTACATTTTGTTTTTTATACTTTTACATACTTTCATTAGCTTTGGAAATTGTTCCTAATCAAAAATTTTATTGGTTTCATGATATTCCACATATGGGTATCACATACCTCTCCTCACATTTCAGGGATCAAATCATTACCTGACTTGGAACAACCTGACCTTCAACTCTGGTCTCAGGTAGATACCACATTACAATGCAGATAACTGGCATACTGTAGATGGGATATGCTAATAAGTTGAAGCTGTTTCCTTTTATTACTAAAAAGAGTCTTGGGGGTGGAAGATATGCCAATATATATTTCTTGCATTGAATCTCATTTTACAATTGCACAGTATTTACTATTTATTTACTATTGATTTCACTTATTTTTAGTTATTAGTTTTATATTAGTTATATGGTATAACACTTCTTTAAAAAATAACATTTGCCTGTAACTTTACTGTTTTAACCTGAGTGTTACTTCTAATTGTGATTTGGCAAGCTTAAGACTGAGTTGGCATTTAGGGAAACTTTTTCCTTGGGTATGCTTATTTGAGTTGCTTAAGCAATGCCTGTTCCTCTTCAAAGAATGTAGTCGAAACCCTCCCAAAAGAAAATTGGCAGGACTTTATTCTGAGATTGGCTTTGCTGTTTGTTGATAAATACGATTCAAGTAGAGATGGATTATGCTGTCCCTTGCCACTCAAGCCTAGTTCTTTCTTGACATAGGGTAATATGCTTAGAAAGACTTGCTTTTAATTTATGGTGATTAAAGAAGAGCACTCTGTATACTTGCAGAAGTGGCCATACAAAGGGCTGCTTTGAGCCTAATATAGTCCTTGCCTGTGCCCAGATGAAGGTTACATGTGAATGCAAGATGGTACAATCCAAATAATTATTACCAAACAGGTTTAGCCTAGGAAAGACTGACCTCACTTGCTAACAATCTGGGTAAAGAATGAGGAGGGATATTTTATTTATCATGGTGATCTATTTATTTGCATCTAAGATTCAGGTATGAATGGATTAATCCAACCATTGTGTATGGGCTTCAGTTGAACTTAGTATTTCAGCTCTCTGAAAATGATAACAGTATCATTAGAGTAAAGGATCCTAAAAAGTAAAGACACTAAACAAACTAGCTATGTAAATCAGAAAATTTTTAGGACTTCCCTGGTGGCACAGTGGTTAAGACTCCACCTGCCAGTGCAGGGGACACAGGTTCAAGCCCTGGTCCGGGAAGATCCCACGTGCCATGGAGCAACTAAGCCTGTGTGTCACAACTACTGAGCCTGTGCTCTAGAGCCCGCGAGCCACAACTACTGAATCTGCATGCCACAACTACTGAAGCTCGTGCGCCTAGAGCCTGTGCTCTGCAACAAGAGAAGCCACTGCAATGAGAAGCCCGCGCACCGCAATGTAGAGTAGCCCCTGCTCACCGCAGCTAGGGAAAAGCCCACGCGCAGCAACGAATACCCAATGCAGCCAAAAATAAATAAATTAATTAATTAATTTAAAAAAACTTTTTAAAGTTTACTTTTCATCTATATGAGCATATACTAAATATAGACGGTTTGGTACATCTTAGAGTAAGAGCCACCTTCTTTTGTAGCTGTGGTATCTCAAGGGCACTTCATTTTGGGGAAGAAAATTTCTTTAGTTTGTACAGAAGTTGTTAATAGATCTGAATGCTCAAGGTTTCTAGGGTTTCAATGCTCTTTGTAAAATTTTGGAATCAAAGCACTAGGATGATAGGGTACTTGGTGTCTACTTTCAGGATTTATTATGATGTTCTTTGTGTCTTTTTTTTTTTTTTTTTGCGGTACGCAGGCCTCTCACTGTTGTGGCCTCTCCCATTGTGGAGCACAGGCTCCGGACGTGCAGGCTCAGCGGCCATGGCTCACGGGCCCAGCCGCTCCACGGCATGCGGGATCCTCCCGGATCGGGGCACAAACCCGTGTCCCCTGCATCAGCAGGCGGACTCCCAACCACTGCACCACCAGGGAAGCCCTATTATGATGTTCTTTGACAGTTAACCTTGTAAGATCAATACAGAATGAATCAGAACACAGATATGCAGAGTCACTTGAGGAACCAGACTGTCTCTCAGGCCTGCACCACTTGATTGTAACCTGTTGGAATGTAAAACTGTATCAGTCAGAACAGGCCAGATGCTTCCTGAGGAAGCATAGGAGATGGAGAATCCCTGAAGCAAAAGCTGGCAGTCAGTTGGCCTCTGTGATGGCAGTTTCACAGTACAACAATAAATGGCCTTTTAATGACCACCTCAGTCCTGTGTGCCTCTTAGTTATCTTGAAATATCTCCCAGGACTGGGTTAGAAATAGAACAGGGGAATGGCCAACAGGTATATGAAAAAGTGCTTCACGTGACCAATCATGAGGGAAGTGCAAATCAAAACCACAATGAGATATCATCTCACACCTGTTAGAAGGGCTAGCATCAAAAAGACAAGAGGTGGGCTTCCCTGGTGGCGCAGTGGTTGAGAGTCTGCCTGCCGATGCAGGGGACACGGGTTTGTGCCCTGGTCCGGGAAGATCCCACATGCCACGGGGCGGCTGGGCCCGTGAGCCATGGCATCTGGGCCTGTGCGTCCGGAGCCTGTGCTGCACAGCGGGAGAGGCCGCAGTGGTGAGAGGTCTGCGTACCGCAAAAAAAAAAAAAGACAAGAGGCAACAAGTGTTGGCGAGGGTGTGGAGAAAAAGGGACTCTTGGTGGTATTGTAAATTGGGGCAGCCATTATGGAAAACGGTATGGAGATTTCCTCAGGATATTAAAAATAGAATTACCGTATGATCCAGCAATTCTCCTTCTGGATATATATCCAAGGGCAACAAAATCACTCTCTTGAAAAGATATCTGCACCCCCATGTTCATTGCAGCATTATTTAAAATAGCCAAGACATGGAAACAACCTAAGTGTCCATTGACACATGAATAGATAAAGAAAATGTCACACACACACACACACACACACACACACACACACACACACACAGAGGAATATTATTTAGCCATAAAGAAGGAAATCTTGCCATTTGTAGCAACATGGATGGACCTTGAAGGCATTATGCTAAGTGAAATAAATCAGACAGAGAAAGACAAATACTGTATTATCTCACATATGTAGAATCCAAAACACCCAAACTCATAGAAATAGAGAACAGATTGATGATTACCAGAGGCAGGGGATGAGGGGTTGGGGGAGATGGGTGAAGGTGGTCCAAAGGTACAAACTTATAAGTCACTTTGGGGATGTAATGTACAGCATGGTGATTATAGTTAACATTACTGTATTGTATATTTGAAAGTTGCTAAGAGAGTAGATCTTAAAAGTTCTCATCACAAGGAACAAAATTTATAACTGTGTGAGGATAGATGTTAACTAAACTTACTCTGGTAATCATTTCACAATGTATACATATATCAAATCATTATGTTGTATGCCTTAAACTAATACAATGTTATATGTCAATTATTTCTCAATAAAACTGGGGGGGGGGAAAAAGAAATAGACTCAAATGTTTAATGATGTAAGGTTAAAAAAGCCTGGTGTCTCCCAGTTTGAATAAATTCTTGGTCTCAGAGCCTTCAGAGGAGAAAACCAGAGTGAGATCCATTTGGCTTTCCCCTTTTAGATAATACTCCTGTACCAGACCTGGCTTCATTCATTTTATTTTATTTGTCTGCCTTTACTCTCTTCATCCACTTTTTAAAACTGGCTCAGAAAGTGTACAAAATGTATGAGAGTTACAAAGGATTCCAGTTCAGAGCCCTCCTACCCTAATAGGTATTTAAATGATATTAAAATAGTTATAGTGAAAGTTCCTTGAAGAAATTATAACCATTCCCAGGACTGTCCTTGAAGAGGAAAGAGTAGTATTCTAATAAGAAATGAAAGGGCTAGATAAAGTGTACAACGTAACAATTGGGGGCCCAAGAGAAGGAGTTTGACACCCCATCTCCTCATGTTTTCCTTATCCAGTTTGATTCTGTGTATCCAGTTCTTTTCACTCAATTGCAGCTGGGTTTGAATTTTTATTGGGTTGGAAGCTGTGTTGAGAAAATGCTGGGCATTGGAGAGGAACCTTGACAATCATCTAGGGCAATAATTTTCAAACTTTTACACTAAAGTACTTCACATGGTCCAAGGGAATAAGCCAATAGTTGATTGATTTGGGGACATGTCCTAAGTGGCTCAGTGCAAGCTTAAAACATTTTGCCTCAATTTTAGGTTAAAAAATTAAGGGGGAAAATCATGGGCAATTTGTATTCTTATCCATAATATTTGTGTACAGATATATGTACTTAGTACTGGAAATATAGTTAATAAAAAGTTGTTTTTGGCTTTTTTTTTTTGACAAAAGGTTTCTGGTTTTCAGCAAATGCCCTCATCTCTTTATATGTTGCCCATGTAATGTCATTGTCCAGAAACGGATCTTAATGGGTCACACTCCTAGAAACAGGGTTATAGGCTACTTACATGAGGATGGAATGATAGTAGATGAAGATCACCTTACAAAGCACAATATGCCATGTAAATATGAGGGCTTTATATATATATATGTTTGTTTGTTTGTTTATTTATTTTGGCTGCACCGGCTCTTTGTTGCAGCATGTGGAATCTTTAGTTGCGGCATGTGGACTTCTTAGTTGCAGCATGCAGACTCTTAGTTGCGGCATGTGGGCTTTTTCGTTGTGGCATGCAAACTCTTAGTTGCAGCATGCATGCAGGGATCAAACCCAGGCCCCCTGCATTGGGAGCGCAGAGTCTTACCCACTGGACCACCAGGGAAGTCCCAATATGAGGGTTTTAAAACAAAATCTTAGTGTTCTTTACAACTTCGGTCCTCTCAGAATTGGGTCTTATACTCAAGTAAAAAATTAATAGGGGAAAGAATGTTAGGATGTGGGGCAGGAGGCTTAGACTTTCTTTGACGTGGTCTTAGACTTTCTTTGACGTGGTCAGGATCAGGTACAACAAAGTAACTAACCATTGGTATAATTGATGCCCTTGCAGGAGGGAGCACTGGCAGTTGCTGGGTAATTTGAAGACTACTGTGGAGGGTTTAGTATCAGCTAACAGCCCCAATGTCTGGTCCAAGTATGGTGGCCTGGAGCGGCTTTGCAGGGACATGCAGAGCATCCTCTATCATGGGCTCATCCATGACCAGGTATGTAGATCCCTTCTTTTCTTTTTGTGCCAGATTGGCTGAATCACTTGTTGGAAAGAAATAGTTGCATTAAGTTGTTGGCAGGGAGGAGATGAAGGCAACTAGTCTCTGAGCCCTTGAGAGCAAGACTATAATACATGATAACAAGGAGGAGGATAAGGACAATGATGATGAATCATTGAGATATTCCTCTTAAGAGTATCCTAGGACGCATCTGAGAAATATTTACAGGATATTGTCATTTTTAGACTATCCTGTGAGCATCACTTTGTTGATAACTTGTAGATGCTTGTGAGTGATAGTTTTAGTTATAGCTTACATTTTCTTCTATGTAAACTTTATTGATGTTGTTTCTTTTCCTAAGTATCCTCAAACACTCTAATAAGCTTTGAGTATTAAAAATGAGTGGAATCTACTAACACTTGATGGTTTCTGCTTTAATTCTCAATGGCAGTTACTCCATTTGCAATGTTTTAAATAAGGTTTGGTTCTGGATAAAATTGTCAAGTGGGTCATTGGATCTGATCCTCCTACTTTTTAAAAATCAAACCTCACAACTATGTGCATAATTTGTGTTCCCAAACACTCATGCTGTTCCCATGTAAGGCCTTAGTATTCTTTCCTGAAACTCTTTTTTTCTAAGCCAGGCTTGTCTTTCTTTTTTAATCAGAATTTATTCTCAACTAGCAGTCACACTGGAAAAAATTAATTGGTATTAAGATATTCATAGTTGATAGGATTTAATGTGGTACCTTCCCTTCTAAAAATATGTATATATCACCTCTGAACAAACTCTAAACCAGTGTTCTTGTTGAGTTTTTTCAGAATTCAATGGAAAGTTGTCTTAGGTTAGATTTTCTTTATTCAGAGTAAGTTCTAAAAATGAGGCCCTCTTTCTAAAGAATTTTGAAGATATGGGGGAAATTTTTATCCTTTAAAGAGCTGAATCTTAATGGTCATCACTATTAAAACCTCATTCCAGGAATTTGGAGGCAACATTGTACAGTAGACTGACAGAAGTCTTTGGAATCAGACAGAACCTGGATTGAAATTGCTCAGGTCCTTGGGGGAAAAAATGACATAGTAGTAATAATTATGGATTTTTGAGTCACACTGCTCTTATTTTATCTCAGCTTCACCACTCTGTGGTATTGGGTAAGTTACATAACTGTTAGTGCTTCTGTTTCCTCATTTGTAAAATGAGGCGGTAACACTGGTATGTACTTCATAGGATTGTTGTGAGAATTAAATGAGATAATACCTGAAAAAGCTTTAGAAAGTGTAGTAAGTTGTCTGTCAGTCTTAACTATTAGGTGATATTAACTTTTTTGAACCTTTTCTCATCGTTAGAAATGTTGATAATATTATTTATATCATAATGTTTGATGGAAAGGTTAAATGAAATGGCATACAAATTTGCCTAGCACAGTTCGTGGTACATAGGAAATAATTAATAAATGTTCCCCTCATTTTTTTTTAAGCTTCAAGCTACATGTTGTCCTATGAAAAAAATATGACCATTGGAATTTACAAAACAAATAATTTAACCCACTGCAATCTGGTTTCTGCCCTTACCACTGTTGTTCTTGCTACTGAAGTTTAAGTAAGTCCATGTTACCAAATCCAGTGAACATTTCTCCTTTGAGCACTGTCTTGTGTCCTTCACTGTTGAACATCATCAGACCTTGCTTCGTACTGCATTATTCCAATGTTATGGAGACCTTCTCCTACCTCTGTGATCACTCTTTCTTAGTTTATGTCCGTGGAATCTCTTCCTCTCGGATTTTAGTTTTTAATACAGTCCAGTCCTATGTCCTTATCTCTTATTACATTGTACATTTTCTGAAACAGTCTCCTTCACTTGCGTTGTTTTAACTTCACCTATACACTACCTACCCCCATCTCAGACATCTCTGCTGAACTTCAGATCCACAAGACTAGCTGTCTGGCTATCTGCTATACATTATCATCTGGCTGGCTGTCCTATAGGCCAAGTACAACATGACCCAAAACAAACTTACTTTCTCTCATAAGGTTGCCCTTCCTCCTGATATTTTTAATACTGATCTGTGGCATTGCCAGCTACTCAGTCTCCCAAGCCAGAATTGGGAACCACGCCAACATGTTTTACAAAAACCCAATACAAGTTTCCCAGACTGATGACCAAGATAGCTACCAGATTAGAGGCACTATCATTTAGTGGTTAAAGTACTTTCATCTTGATAGCAAAAAAGTTCTTTTCTTGGCTCTATTACTCATCTTACATTGTCATCTGGAGTAATCACTTTACTATATTTGAAGACAGTTTTACCATCTGTGCCAGAAACAGAATATGTGTCATGATGAAATAGTAAAGTCAGTGGAATTCCCAAGTGGAAGATGCTTGGTAAATGCAACACAATATTATTGTTGTTAGTAAGTTATAAGATCTGTGAAGGTACCTGGTCAGCAGAATGAAAACTGTTAAAGGGTACGGTCACCTACAAAACAGCAGTAGTGTTAGTAAGAGCAAGCAGAGCAAACCAGACAAATCTGTCATACACACATACATTTAGCAACTACAGGCTCTAGTGGGAAGAATTAAAGACAAAAGTTCCATACCAACTTCACTGCTGCTCAGTTCTGCCTTGTAAAGTCCTAAAAATTAAAGTCTGTACTAAGGACTTGTTTTTCCTTTTCATTTCCTCCCTAAAGATTAAGGCTTTCAAAGGCTTCTGGCTGCTGTGTCATCAGGAAGCTATTCTGGGTGTTGTGCTCTTGGAGGGGGGAAGGGATACAATGATTCATGCTGGCCATATCTCTTCCGTGCTTTCCTAAGGATGTGTTATGGAATGTGAAGTGTATTTTTTTAAATCACTCAGGGCCTTAGGAAACTCTAACATCGTGACCATATTCTTAGAGGGATCTCGTTTTCCTTGACATCCTGCATCTGGGCTACCTTTTAGTCTTTCCATAACGCAAGGTATATTTGATAACCCCTTCTCTGCTGCTTAGATACGTGGAGACGCTTAATCCCTGAGATTTCTCAGCTGACTAGAAGTGCAAAGATTCCCCCCACCTTTTCCAACACTACGAAGAAACCTGTACTTTGCAGTATAGATGGCCCAATTTAAAAAATAGCAATAATAACAAAAAAAACCCTCTGGGTGTATATATATATATTTTTTTTTTTTGGCCGCGCCGTGTGGCATGCAGGATCTTAGTTCCCCGACGAGGGATCAAGCCGGTGCCCCCTGCATTGGGAGCATGGAGTTCTAACCACTGGACCGCCAGGAAAGTCCCTGTGTATTTCTTTTCTGAATATATAAGTAATATACATGTTTTTATTTGCTGAACATTTGGGAAATACCAAAAAGAGTTTAGAAGAAAGTAAGTTATTACCCATAATCTCAACATCAAGTAATAACAATCACTCTTTAACATTTTGGTAGATTCTCTTATATTTTTCTATGCATGTCCATGCTTTTTAAAATATTAAGATTATACTGTATCCATTACTCTGTAACTTGCTTTAAAATATTTAATTAAAATAGACAATACAGGGAATTCCCTGGCCGTCCAGTGGTTACGACTCCACGCTTTCACTGCTGAAGACCCGGGTTCAATCCCTGGTCTGGGAACTAGGATCCCACAAGCCACACTGCGTGGCCAAAAAAAAAAAAAAGAGAAAATAGACAATACATTTATATGGTTAAAAAAACAAAATGTATAAAACCACATGCAGTAAATATCTTGTTTCCTTCCAATCCCATTGGTAACTACTGTATTCTAGTTTCCTTCCAGAGAATTTTTATGCTTATTAGAGCAAATATGAATAATTTTCTTTGCTACACCTTTTGATTTTTCATACAAATAAAAGCATACTATAAACACTACTCTACACCTTGCGTTTTTCACTTGATGGGATTGTAATTCATCCCAATCCATTACATAAAGAGGTTCTTCATTCTTTTTCGCAGCTGTCATTTTATAATATTCCATTCTATGTATGTACCATAATTTATTTAATCAGTCTCCTGGTAATAAACATTTAGATTCCTTCCAAGCATTTGCTCTTAGTAACAATGTTACAGTGAATAACCTTGAGTATAGGTCATTTTGCCCTTTACCATAGGATACTCCTAGAGGTAGAATGCTTAGGCTAAAGGGTATGTGCATTTCAGTTTTGATAGCTATGGCAAAATTGCCCTCCAGAAAGTTATGTCTGTTTACGCCCTCAGCAGCATTGTATAAGAGGATCTGATTCTTCATACCCTTGACAATATAGGGTGTTATTAAACTTTAAACTGTCGCCAACATAATAGGTGAAAAGTTACATTTCTTTTACTCTGAAAGATGTTTATAAGAGCCATTGAAGTATTTTTCTGGGACTTCCCTGGTGGCGCAGTGGTTAAGAATCAGCCTGCCAATGCAGGGGACACGGATTCGAACCCTGGTCCGGGAAGATCCCACATACCGCAGAGCACCTAAGCCCATGTGCCACAACTACTGAGCCTGCGCTCTAGAGCCAGTGAGCCACAACTACTGAACCCACGTGCCACAACTAGTAAGTCCACATGCCACAACTACTGAAGCCCGTACGCCTAGAGCCTGTGCTCTGCAAGAGAAGCCACCGCAGTGAGAAGCCCGCACACTGCATTGAAGAGTGGCCCCTGCTCGCTGCAACTAGAGAAAGCCCATGTGCAACAATGAAGACCCAACACAGCCAAAAATAAATTAATTTTTTTAAAATAAGTATTTTTCTGTGAACTTTTCCCTGTATTAACCCCATTTCCTTAGATTGTCAATCTTTTCCTACAGATTTGTAGAATCTCTTTATTTATTAAGGGAATTAGTTATTTGTCTGTAATGTGTATTGCAAATATTTTTTCCTAGCTTGTCTTTTGACATTTCTTTTTTTTGTTGTTTTCTTTGAATTTTTGTATTTTATTTTATTTGTTTTTTTATACAGCAGGTTCTTATTAGGTATCCATTTTATACATATTAGTGTATATATGTCAATCCCAATCTCCCAATTCATCCCACCAGGACCACCCCCCCCGCCCCGCCACTTTCCCCACTTGGTGTTCATACATTTGTTATGGTGGCTTTTACTATACTGAAATATCGGATTTTTAGTGAGTCAAATTAATCGTTTCTCTTAGGGCTTCTGGGCTCTGTTTGATGCTCTGAAGGGGCTTTCCCACTATACGATTATTAAAAATGTTTCTCCATGGTTTCTTCTATTACTTTTATGGGTTAATGTTTTACATTTAAACCATTCTAGCTGTAATTTATTTTGAATATACTTAATTTCCTTGGCACATGGATCTATTTCTGGATTTCTGTTATGGTCTGTTTTCTATTTGTGTGCTATCACCACTCAGTTTTAATTATTGTAGCTTTTCATTATGGTAGGAGTAGTCCCTCACTCATATAGCATCTTTTGTTGTTGATTTTTTCCCCAACATTCACCTATTTATCATTTTATTTTCTTGTTAACTACCATATCATTTTTTGATAAGGACAGGAAAAGCCTTACACATGACCTGGATCATTAGCTGATTGATTGAGGGAAATTAAACATTGTGAAAATACATCACTCAAACATTTTATTTTAATTTAAAACATCCTAAATTTGCATTTAATTAACAGTCTTTGGGTATAGGGTCAAACCTCTTCTGTGAGAATGAATCCACTGATGGAGTTCCATATCATCTTTCTTGTATAAATTATACCCATAATACATCATACAGGACTTCCAGCTTCCATTTCTTTATGTTGGACTAGCAATTTAAAGATCCTATAATATGAATATAAAATGTTCTACATTTTTAGGCTTTCTCCCCCCAACTTTGAAATTGTCTTGTCCCTACTTAATTGACATCAAGTTTTTATTCAGGTTTTTGTGTGTACATAAGTAAATTGCTGGATCATGTGGTAAGAGAATCTTTAGTTTGAAAGAAACTGCCAAACTGGTTTCCAAAGTGGCCATACTATTTTGCATTGCCACTAGCAATGAATGAGAGTTCCTGTTGCTCCACATTCTCACCAGCATTTGATATAGGCATTGTTCTGGATTTGGGCCATTCCTTTTTTTTTTTCCTCCCCTTTGGGCCAATTTAATAGATGTGTATTGTGTTGTTTCAATTTGCATTTCCCTGATGACATATGATGTGGTGCCTTTTTTCACATGCTTACTTGTCATCTGTATATCTTCTTTGGTGAATTGTCTGTTAAGGTCCATTTTTTTTTTTTTTTTTTTTTTTTTGCGGTACGCGGGCCTCTCACTGTTGTGGCCTGTCCCATTGCGGAGCACAGGCTCCGGACGCGCAGGCTCAGTGGCCATGGCTCACGGGCCCAGCCGCTCCGCAGCATGTGAGATCTTCCCGGACCGGGGCACGAACCCATGTCCCCTGCATCGGCAGGCGGACTCTCAACCACTGCGCCACCAGGGAAGCCCAAGGCCCATTTTTTTAATTGGATTGCTTGTTTTCTTATTGCTAACTTTTAAGAGTCCTTTGTATATTTTGGATAACAATCCTTTATCAGTTTTGTCTTCTGCAAATATTTTCTCCCTGTCTGTGGCTTATCTTCTCATTCTCTTGACACTGTTTGTCAGAAAGCAGAAGTTTTAAATTTTAGTGAAGTCCAGCTTACCAGTTCTTTCTTTCATGGATCGTGCCTTTGGTCTTGTATCTAAAAAGTCACCACCATACCCAATATAGGTTTTCTCCTATGTTATCTTCTTGGAGGGTTATAGTTTTCCATTTTCCATTTAGATCTGTGATTCATTTTGAGTTAATTTTTGTGATGGGTATAAGTGTTGTCCAGTGTTTCAGCACCATTTGTTGAAAAGACTATCTTTGCTCCATTGTATTGCCTTTTGCTCCTTTGTCAAAGATATTTACATTGGTCTATTTTGGGGCTCTCTAGTCTGTTTCACTGATCTTTCTGTCTGTTCTTTTGCCAATACCACACTGTCTTGATTATTGTAGCTTTATAGTAAGTCTTGAAGTCAGATAGTATCAGTCCTTTTTGAAGAAAAACATTGTTCTTCTCCTTCAGTATTGATTGGCTATTCTGGGTCTTTTCCCTCTCCGTATAAACTTTAGAATAGTTTGTAGATATCTACAAAATAACTTGCTAGGATTTTGAATCAGATTGCATTGAATCTATACATCAAGTTGGGAAGAACTGACATCTTGACAATATTGAGTCTTCATATCTATGAACATGGGTTATCTCTGTAACTTAGTTCTTTAATAGCTTTCAGCAAAGTTTTATAGTTTTCATCATAGAGATCTTGTATATATTTTGTTAGATTTATACCTAAGTATTTCAATTTGGGCAGTACTAATGTGTATGGTATTATTGTGTTTTTAATTTCAAATTCCACTTGTTTATTGCTGGTATATAGGAAAGCAGTTGACTTTTATATATTAACCATATATCCTGTGACCTTGCTATAATAACACTTACTAGTTCCAGGAATTTTTTTGTTGTTGATTCTTTCGAACTTTCGAATTTTGTGCATAGGCAACCATGTCATGTGTGAACAAAGACAGTTTTATTTCTTCTTTCCCAATCTGTATTCCTTTTATTTCCCTTTTTTTTTTTTTTTTTTTTTATTGCATTACTGGCAAGGTATTTCCTGACTTCAGGGACAAAGCATTGATGGAACCAATCCAGAAAAAGGGTTCTTGTTGTACGACCAAAAGACTGGCAGCTGGTGTTTTATCTTTCGCTTCAAGGCTTGAGGGTTAGCAGCTTCATAGATAAGGGCAATTCTGATCATAAACCCAACTACATTTACACAAAACAGTGGAGTAAGCCTGTCCCTTCCTTCTTAAATCCTGGTGCTTGCTTCCCTTCCTTACTAGTAAATGTCCTTTGTGGCATTTTTTTCCCAGAATAGGGCACTTTCATCTGCATTAAAAACCTGTTCAAGCGAGAGAGAGGCATGGACATATATACACTACCAAACGTAAGGTAGATAGCTAGTGGGAAGCAGCCGCATAGCACAGGGAGATCAGCTTGGTGGTTTGTGACCACCTAGAGGGGTAGGATAGGGAGGGTGGGAGGGAAGGAGACACAAGAGGGAAGAGATATGGGAACATATGTATATATATATAACTGATTCACTTTGTTATAAAACAGAAACTAACACACCATTGTAAAGCAGTTATACTCCAATAAAGATGTTAAAACAAACAAACAAAAAAAAAAAAACCTGTTCAGGCAGATATCCTTTCTCCTCAGTTATTTTCTTAATGGTGTCTGTGAATTTGTCTGCTGCCTCTTGGTCAGCAGAAGCTGCTTCTCCAACCCTCTTTCTGAAATTTTCAAACCATCCTTTTCAGGCATTGAATTCCCTAGCTTTAGATCCTCCACCTTCTTTTTGCTTTCAGTTGTCACATAATGACTTTGCTTTTTCTTGAATCATATTAGAGTCCATAGGTATGCCTTCCCTATAGCAATCCTGTACCCACATAAAAGCTGAATTTTTCAATATGAAATTAAAAGGTATTTCTCAAAAAGTACAAGGTTTTTGTGCCTGCTGGAGTAGCTGCAGGCACAGCTTCACGAATTTCCTTTTCTTTTTTTACCATGGTCCTTACACTGGATTCACTTATCTTGAAATGGTGGGTAACTGCAGCTGCAGGCCTCAATCTACGGTGCATATCAAGCAGTTCAGCTTTTTCTTATAATGTCATGACTTCTCTCTGCTTCTTGGGAGCACTCCCACCATCACTAGTAGCACTTCGTATGGGTCCCCTGGTGTTATTCAGGGTCTTTGGTATTACACTAAACACAATGGAAAATACACAAGAGCTGGGCAAGGTCACTTTTTACTGCAGTATGTAATTTACTGGAGAGACGAACCGCTCATACAGAGATGATTAGTGTCACACGGCATTTTGAGTGGACACTCACAGCACTTGAGCTCACAACAATAACAACAGGAGGTGGCTACAAAATTATCATAGGAGTACATAATTGCATAAAACTAACTACAGTTAGTTTTATGCAATTATTTAATACCGCTTCTTAACGTTTGTTTATATTTCTCTTGACTGCACATGGCACCGTCTATGGTCCATAAGTGTTTGTGTGTGTAAGTTTTGATAAACTTTAACTTTTTATAATGTTTGTATATATTTTATGGTAGTAAATGATAAAATAGGATAACATCTACCTATATTTTATGCATTCATGAGATCTCTAACTTTCCTAATTTTTTCAATATTTCTAGGCTGTGCAGTTCATCTGCAAGTTATTTTCAAATTGTTGCGAATCTCCAATAAATTTTCCTATATACTTATTTTAAAAATCCACTTATAAGAGGACCCACCATTCAAACCCGTGTTGTTCAAGGGTCACCTATATAGCCTTCTATATCATATGCATTGTATTACCTCCTCAAAAGAACAATTAAAATAATTTTTAACAATTATTCTTTAAAAGGGTGAATATCTGTATATATTCCTTTTATTGCTGCTGAGAACCTTTGTTGAGGCAAGGGAAGGTTAGGCTTTGGTTTTTTTTGGCCATGCCGCACGGCATGTGGGATCTTAGTTCCCTGACCAGGGATCGAACCCACGCCCCCTGCATTGGAAGTGTGTGAAGTCTTGACCACTGGACCGCCAGGGAAGTCCCAAGTTAGGCTTTTCTTTTTCCTCTCTTTGAATGTCAGTACGAGAACTAGATGTGGTCCAAAATGGTAACAATTTATTTACCTTCTGTGTCCCTGAAACAGGTGTATTGCCGCCAGACTGATTACTGGCAGTTTGTGAAAGACATCCGCTGGCTCAGTCCCCACTCGGCCCTTCATGTGGAGAAGGTAAGAGGTGAAGGTAACCACAAGGCTTTGATGTTTGATGTTCTGTATGAAGAGTCTCCTAGGCTAGAAGGATGGCATATGTCAAATTTCCTATTAACTGAGGAGAGGAAATTATCCCTGTAGGACTGATTTGGCGGGGAGGATGATTTACTTTAAAACATAAGCTTTGCACACCCATTGTTCTAGGCCACTTTCCCTCCTCTGGGGAAGACCTGAAAAAATTTTGTTATTTTCAAAAGATTTGCAAATATGGGACCAGAGTGAAGCTTTTCAAAATCTAGGACAAATGGCAAGAAGTTTCCTGAATGGTTGGGGGTAAGTAGGACTGATATGCTGATGACTGTTTAAGGAGAAGAGGATGCACCAAATAGAAAAAAAATGTGAGGTTTCTGGAGACCAGTGTCAAATGGAGCCTAACATGTTCCCTACAGCATTGGAGAGTAGAGTAGCACTGTACTCTTCCGTCCTCTCAGCTCAGCATGATACCCCTGATTCCCAACCAGGGACACAGAGCTCCAGGAGGTTAGGTGACTTGGCCAGAGTTACACAGCTAGTTCCACATCAATCACAGCCAAATTTATATATTTATTTATTTAACCCTTGCCTATGGAAATTTTCAAATACATTCAAAATTAGAAGAGTGTAATGAACCCCAAAATATCACCCATCTTCAATACTTACTGATTCATGACCAGTCTTGTTTCATGTATATCACACCCACTGACAGATTCATTGCCAAGGTGATGTCTGGAAAAGTAACTTATTTTTAAATGATCAGGGAACCAAATCACAAGGTGTCACTCTGGCCTTTTTTGTGAGAAAAGCCCAGAGCCCAGTGATTTTCTTACATGGATTTCTTTGTCCTTATCACTTTATTTTTCCCACCAAACCCCCCTCTAACTTTTTTCTCTAAAATATATCATGGGACCTCCCTGGTGGTGCTGTGGTTAAGAATATGCCTGCCAATGCAGGTGACACAGTTTCGAGCCCTGGTGCAGGAAGATCTCATATGCTGCGGAGCAACTAAGCCCATGTGCCACAACTGCTGAGCCCACGTGACACAACTACTGAAGCCCAGGCACCTAGAGCCTGTGCTTCTAAACAAGAGGAGCCACCGCAATGAGAAGCCCGTGCACCGCAACAAAAAGTAGTCACTGCTCATCGCAACTAGAGAAAGCCCGCGCACAGCAACAAAGACCCAACGCAGCCATAGATAAATAATTTAAAAAAATAAAATAAAATATATTGCTTATATATATATATATATATATATATATATATATAATAAAATAAAATATGGTCATTTCCTCTTAGAAGCTGCCTGAAATTGCCATCCATACATTTTTTGCAGTGATCCTGAACTATGAGACTTAGCTTTTAGAAACAGCCAATAGAAGGAAGTTCCAAATAGAGAAATGCTGTGGCGAAAGCCAACAAGACGTGCTCAGCTGATTTCTCTTTGGTGAAGAATGTTTGGGGGCATTTTTCCTAGATTTTTTTACCCCAGGTTTTTCTTGCATTCTTTTCTGGAGGCTACCTGAAATAGAGGACTCTGTGAGAGAAGGCGAGATGTCAAGTTCATTCTTCCTCTGAATACCCGGAGAATAGATGCCTCTTTGGAGTTACAACATAAAGAGACAGACGCAGCAGCTTTGTCCTCTCCAGGAGCTGCATATCACGTCTTAACTGCTTAGTCCCTTTCTAGTGGCCCAAACCAGCAGCGGAGACATTAATCCTTTCCTTCCCTCTCCTTCCTCTATAACCTGTAGATGTTAGCTGGAGGGCAAATATCTCTGATTACCTCCTCTTACCTGTCTCAATTTAGTTCTCAGGTCATTAGGCCTCAATCTTGCTGGATTTACGAGGAAGTATATATTTTTAAATTTTATTTATTTATTTTTGGCTGCGTTGGGTCTTCGTTGCCGCGCGTGGGCTTTCTCTAGTTGCAGCAAGCGGGCTATTCTTTGCTGTGGTGCGCGGGCTTCTCATTGCGGTGGCTTCTCTTGTTGCGGAGCACAGGCTCTAGGTGTGCGGGCTTCAGTAGTAGTGGCACCTGGGCTCAGTAGTTTTGGTTCACGGGCTCTAGAGCACAGGCTCAGTAGTTGTGGCACACGGGCTTAGTTGCTCCACGGCATGTGGGATCTTCCTGGACCAGGGCTCGAACCCATGTCCCCTGCATTGGCAGGCGGATTCTTAACCACTGCACCACCAGGGATGCCCTGGATGTATATTTTGACTCATGCTTCTTTGCCTCCTAGTTCATCAACTTGCAGGAGAACGGCCAGAGCAGCACTGACGGCATGAGTGAGCGTGCCGTTGCGGAGCTGTGGCTGCAGCATAGCTTGCAGTGCCACTGTCTCTCAGCCCAGCTCCGACCTCTGCTGGGGGATAGACAGTATATCAGAAAATTCTACACAGGTGGGTAGAGGTCACATAGCCAGTACTGGTACACGTACTTCCTCATTCTCTTCTACTTTACTCTTCCTTTATAGACCCACTGTTACCTCAGGGTCTCATACTTTTACTTGATGCCATAGAGATTCTAATCAGAAACATGTATCTAGTCTTCTCTCTAACTTGCTATGTAAAATGCAGTCAAGCTTTATGCTAAGGTATTTCCCTACTCCCATATACGCAAATCAGTAAGAGTAACTACTATTTACTGAGAGTTTCCTATATTCCAATCACTGTTATATATTTTTTATATATATATACCTAACAGCAGCCCTGAGAGTTGGGTATTGATACCCCTGTTTTCCAATCAGGGAAGCAGAGCTCAAGGAGGTTAGGTGACTTGGCCAAAGTCACCCAGAACCAGAGTTCAAATCTGAGTCTTTCTGATTTTGAAGCCTCTTGTCTTGGCCTCTGCTATACTGCACATGATTTAGCCTCTTCTGTACATTATTTGTCCCTAGTTCCCCTCTGTCCACAGTGGTATGATTCTCCTCAAGTCATCTTTGCCTTTTCCCTCTTTCCTTCCCTGAGCTTCTCCCAGGGCCATACAGGGAGGCTGAAGTTCTCCCTAATGGGCTCCATCATTGCGGTAGTTTTCTCTCCCCAGATACTGCTTTCCTGCTAAGCGACTCCCATGTCACGGCCATGCTCCAATGCCTAGAAGCAGTGGAACAGAACAACCCTCGTCTCCTGGCTCAGATTGATGCATCTATGGTAAAGTGGCCAAAGAATTATCTGTGTCTTATGTTCTGGCCTCCTAGACCTCACCATGATGTAACCGTATGTAGCAAACTACTCCACTTAGGCAATTGTGAACTGAAAGACTTTCATTAAAAACAAAAACAAAAACAAAAAATCTTAGAAGAGGAGGTACCATTAAGTACCTATTTAAGTAAAATGTCTATTTGTGAGTAAGCTTAAGTCTATTTGAGGAGGGAGGTGTCTATTTTTTTAAATCCTTAAAGAAATCTGTAGTCTGAGTAAGCACCTCCTTAAGGGCAGGCTTGGTAAAATGCTAGGGAGAGGAGGGATGATTTTGAGTCAGGCTGGCTGTAGATAGGGTGTCAGATGTAGTGTGGCCTGATGTTACACAGGATCATTTTTGTCCAAGAAAATTTTGTTGTTTTATGTTGCTTATTATTAACTCTCTAATTCACTCATCCCGTCACTAATATCAGTGCCTCCACTAGAAAGGAATCACAATCCCTATTTCTTTTGTGAGGGATCCCCTATCTCTCCTGGTTTTTCAATTTCGATTCTTGCTTACCATCTATTGAATACTTTCTACGTGCCAATCATGGTGCTATGCACAGTACATGCATCATCTCATTTAATCCTCAGAACTCTATAAAGTAGGCATTAATCTCATTTTATAAAGGTGGCCACTGAGGGACAGAGTAGATAAGTCACTTGCCCAATGTTTGGACCAAAGAACTTGTAAGTGATAGGGCCTGGATTTGAGCCCCAGCGTATCTGACTTCTAAGTGCATAGTCTTAAGCACTTTGCTGTACTGCCTCCATGATAAGCATTTCTGGTCTGACCACCTAGGATTCCAGTGCAGAAGCTGTGGTGTATGGCAGGACTTTGAAGTTTCAAAGCTGTATGCTCTAATAGAGGATACCTATGCTGTATCTACTGGCCCTGGCTGCAGTTCAGGCCTGCTGCCAAAGGCCAGTTCCTACCAGCGTTTCTGTAGTGCTAAGTGCTCCTCTTCTGAGGGCCTCTATCCTTGACTCTGACACGTGTTTTTTTTTGTAGTTTGCCAGAAAGCATGAGAGCCCGCTGCTGGTGACAAAGAGCCAGAGCCTGACAGCTCTGCCTGGTTCCACGTACACCCCTTCAACCAGTTATGCTCAGCATTCCTATTTTGGGTCCTTCTCTAGCCTCCACCAATCCATACCCCATCATGGCTCAGGTATGGGGGCAGCAAGGGGTAGTCAAGACATGTATCCCCAGGCCTGGAAAGCAGAGGACTTAGTGGGTGCTCACAGGCTGGCTATAGATGGAGCCTTGGGTTGATGCAGTTTGTCAAACTTCATGTCTTAATATGGAAATCTTAAAGAGGTATATAGCAACTAGCCTAAGATAATTCAGTAGCATCATTAAAGTAACAGAGGCAAGAGATGTTTTTAGTTTCCCCTGGGTTTCTGATCCGCATTGCCAGAAGGCATTTCAATGATAATAGCTAACATTTATTCAGTGCCTGCCATGTGCCAGGCTCTGTTGTAATCAATTTGTATATATTATCTCGTTTGACCCTCAAAACAGTCCTACGAGGTAGGTGTTATTATTATTGCTCATGTTATAGATGGGCAATGCATACGAATAAGCAATGAAGCCATTCTCCCAAGAGCTTATGCTTTTGACTTAGCTGCTTCTAAGTAATTTTTTGCTTACCTTGAACGATTTAGCCTTTTCTGACGTGACACCATGTGTCCTGGGCACCCAGTAACAACAGGGAGTTTGTTCCTTAGTTGTGGAGAAGCCCTTCACAGGTACCAAAGGCTTCCACCTCACCTTTCCTTTCCCTTTCTTTTTATATCCTAGAAAGAAGATCTACTTCCTTTTCACTCTGTGGCCCATGCCAGAAACCTCAAGAAAGCAGAGGACATGTCTTGCCAGCAGAGGATCAAACCGTCCAAGCCCCTCTGCTTCCAATCTCTGCATTAGCCGGGGACTCCCCCTCGACCCCAAATGAGATGAGCTCCAGCACTCTGACCAGCCCCTTAGAAGCACCCTGGGTCAGCAGCCAGAATGATTCCCCAAGTGATGCCAGTGAGGGGCCTGAGTACTTGGCCATTGGCAACCAGGACCCCCGAGGCCGGACCGCCAGCTGTCAGAGTCACAGCAGCAATGCTGAGAGCAACAGCTCCAATTTGTTCTCCTCCAGCAGCTCCCAGAAGCGAGATTCTGCTGCTTCCTCTCTAGGGGACCAAGAGGGAGGTGGGAAGAGCCAGTTGTCCAATGTCCTTCGCAGGTCTAGCTTCTCAGAGGGGCAAACACTCACTGTCACCGGTGGAACAAAGAGGAGCCATACTCGCTCCCATTCGGATACCAACATTGCCTCCAGAGGAGCCCCAGGTAATGATAACCACCAGCCCGTAGTCAGTAAGGTGGCCTCCTGAAGTTCAGGTGGAAGGGCGAGTTTGTTCTTAAGGGTCTTCAGATGGCAGAAAGAGAAGTTATGTTTCTGATGATATGAAGAGTATATTGCTTATAATGAAAAAGAGAAGTTTGTAATATAATGTGGATACCTAAGAAATCTCTCTGAGAATATTTATGTTTGTTCCTTTCTACATTGCTAAATAGTAAATGCTTTCCTGGATTCTTTCACTGGTTCTTTAGCACCAGAGGAGAGTGTGACTAATCACAGTCCAAGTTTTAAATGCATCTCTCAGACAGAGGGAAAGTACTAATGAGCTTTAAAAATAATCCCATTAAATTCCGTCCCTTCCTGTGATTCCTGAGAAGTTTGGTCAGGATATAATAACAATAAGAGAGAGGCAAACTGATGTTAGGGTTTCCTTATTAACACTAGAGATGTAGTGAGTATGGGGTGATGGGACCTAGTAAACAAGTAAGTGGGGTTGACTGCTCCATCACTAGTTCAGGTTGAAAGGCAGTTGGGTAAGGAGGCCTTGGCTACTAGGACCTCCTTCACACAGACGCCAGCTGCTAGCAGAGAGCACCTTAGGCATGGCCAAGGTGGTGTCATTGCTTTTGCCATTTCCCTACTATCATCTTTCCTAGGTTGTTGGTGTCTGGCAGGCTTTGGTTGGGTTTCATTCGTAAGAGCATCTCCATAAAAGCAAGTAGAAGGCCGATTTGTGCTCAAGGCCAGTTCTGGGTGGAAAAGCCTCAGAAATAAAATATAAATGTAAAGTATAAAAAATTAAGAGCAAAAAAGGAAGATTTCCTTTTACAACTAGAGCTGCTATTGATTTCTCTTTATAATTTCTAAAAGGTGAGAGCTAAGGCCTTCATCTGAAACTTCTGAATTGCAAACTTTTGTCTCTGTTTTCCCCTCAAGAATGTGGTTTGGCTCATTGGAACTCGTTAGAACAAAAGTCTCCAATCAAAGCCTGTCTTCCCACGAGCCTTCGTAGATGTGAAGAGTACTTGGGTTAGACCCTTACTTCACATCTCCTGGAGCAGACCTGGAGATGTGAAGACCTTACTTCACATCTCCTGGAGCAGTCTACTGTACTCCAGGCTACTAGTGTTTGAGCATGTAAAACTCCCCTGCCCCCATTCTTGCATCCATGCGGATTCCAGAAACTGCGGGAACCTGCATTGGAAAAGGGAGCCAGAGAAAACCTAAGCAGAAGGATCTGAGGGAGTGTGGGTCATGTGCAGCTTCTCGTACGAGTCATCTTTCCCTCTGCACTAGGGTTCCCTCTCAGGAGTTAAGCCCCAACCTTTGCTAGATAAGAAGACGCTCTTTTTCTCACTCTCTATTCTCGTGTTCTGGACTTTCCTCTGCACCTGTCTGTCTACATACAGGAGGCCCCAGGAGTATCACCATTATAGTTGAAGATCCCATTGCAGGTTTGGGAGCCAGTCCTGTCTGTCCAGCCCCCACCCCCACCTCCTCGTGTTCCTCTGTGACCATCTTGCTTAGTTTCGAACTTCCTTTTCCATTCTGGTGTCAAATCAAGTCTGGCTGGCCTGGTCCTGTAGTTATGGTTAGACCTGTTGGTAAAATAATACCGTTGTTTTGCATGATACATTTTTTGCCCACGACTTCCAAATGCCTCATTCAGTCTCTCAGCAGCATCCAGGAGATAGAATCAAGACTTGTCAAGCCTGTATTGCCCAAAGGTGAATCTGAGGTCTGCTGTTTGTCTAAGACATCATGATGAATCAGTGGCAGAATTTTTCTTATAACTGAATACTTACTACAAATTACTTTATTTTCCATGATTTAACACCAGAATGTGTTTTCTCCTCTTTCTGTGGTCTTGGATGTGAGTGCATGTTTTTGCCTCTCCTGGAGTCCCCTGTTTCCTTTTTCTTTCACCTGTCTTCCTTCCCCTGTAAATTTCTCCCCCACCCCCTCATTCCAGCCATTGCACAAGGTTTTTCTATTGACTTAAGTCTGTTTCTTTGGTTTTCACAGTGTTGTTCAAACTGCATATTGTGTTACATTCTGGGTACATCATGCATGGAGATATTGATGCTAGAATGTGTCTGCAAGACTGAGCGGTAAGGGAGAACTGAAAATTATGGCCTCCTGGTAATGGGTGAAGCCACTGGCTGTGTTAGCTTGGCAAAGAGGTTAAAGAGGAACAAGTCTGCGAGACCTTTGTTTAGAAGAGTCTTGTTGTTCTTGAGGAGATAAGAAATTGTAAGACGACAGATTTCAAGTCAGTATGAGGAAATTCTAAGAATTAGAGCTGATCAGTTGAATGGGTAGCATCAGGAGGTAGTGAGCTCAGTGAGCAAAGGCTGGATGGCCTTTACGTGCTGTAAAGGAATAAGGTTCTGGTGTTGGAGTTTGTGTTGTGCACTGAGTTTGACTGGGGACCTCAAAGTTTGCCTCCAAATCATGGTTTCTTACCAAGGCATCATGGTGACTGCTGGTTTGTTGTGAGGAGCAGAGCCCACTGCCAGGACCACCAAGGGAACACAGAGTTATCACTTACCACGTAGTAGCATTTTTTGTGAGAGGAGCAGCTGACAAATTGGCACCATCTGTCAAGGAAATGGGTTGGATGCTGCTCAATCATTAGTCCTCCCAGTGCATCCTGTTCACTTCTCAGGCACCCACCTGCTTTGCTGCCTGCTCTTCTTTCTGTGGCACTGGGGATTTTGTGTTTCCCTTTGGAGAATATCAGTTTCCATTTCCTGTGAACCATGCCTGCGGCTATTCCTCCACTCTCAACTCTCAGTGTTCCTTGAAAACTGCTACCCAGACACTTCCTACTTTGCTAGGCTTCTCATGAAACCTCTCCCTTCCTTCTCCAGGAAGGCTGGGTCTACAGCCCTGTGGCTGAGCCCTTTGGTTACAAGGCCATCATCTTTGGCTTCTCTAACATTGTCTTGATGCTGCTTTTAAGGACATTGCTGGGTGTTATTTTGTTCTGCCAGTTCAGAAGTGGGTTAAATTTGTAGGCATGACAAATTTACATTTCAGGTGCAAGAGAGGCCATATCCTAGTGTTTGTTTAGTGAGTTTAACCCTTCTGATATTGTTTTAAAGTCTAGTGTCAAGTTATCAGAAAAGTTTCAGTGTGCTTGTCTCCATGTGAGGACTGTTTTCTAAATTGGTTTGTCAAGAGGGTAGAAATTGGCTGATATTCCTGGAACATTTGGTAAGAAGATGGAAGAAGAGAGAACTAAATTCATGAATCCACTTTGATTTGATTCTTTTTCACCTCTGTGTTGCCACATTCCAGGTCATGTTTTCTCTTTTCCCCTTAGAATATACCGACTTCCCACCTCCCTTCCTCCATATGTTCCTGCATTCTTGGACTGTTCCCTGTTGGTGTGCCACCTCTCTCCTGTTCGGGAGGGCATTGGGAATGGGAGCAGTTAAATATTGAAACTCCAAAGTTGGGAATGTATGTGTCGCTCACCTCGCATGTGTGTTTTTACTCCCTGGTGGCCACTGACACTAGAATCCTGCAGTGATAAGTCGAAGTTGAGAGGCCCCTTGTCCTACTCTGGTCAAAGCAGTGAAGTCAGCACACCCAGCTCTCTGTACATGGAGTATGGTAAGTGAGTACTAGGAAGGCCAGTGCTGCAATCATGTCTTTGCTCTGGTCCCCCCATGCCTGCCACACTCTGAGCTGTGTAGCTCATCTTAGCTCTGTGGAGGGTACACACCATACAGTCTCACCCTCCCTTTCATTATTTTCAACCCCTGTGCCAGAAATCACACTACCCTGCCATTTCTCTTGCTCCTCTCTGCCTTAGGGGTCCCACTGTCTCGTGCTATGGGTGTTATCACCGTGAATGTCTGGTGAGCCAGCTGGAACGGCTCTCTGAGTGGGTGAGAGAGACCTTGAAAAGAGGCCTTTGAGTGTCTAGGCTTAATTACCGAAGATAGGAAATGGAAATCATCCACAGGGAGAGCCATTTCTTTCCTTGTCTGACTCACAGCACAGGTTTTTTGGTTTCTTTGTTTGTGGGTAGGAGGACGAGTATGTCATCTTTAACTTTAGGTGGTCAAAGGGTTGTCTCCAGGCTCTCTCCATTTATTCCACCATTCTCTAACCCAGGGGCTTAGTGCTCTGGGATTCCGAGATTCAGAGAAATTCCTGTAGAAGGTAGACATCTTTCCAACCTGTTATCCGGGAAGACTTGGGAGCATCTTCAGTGTTAAAATCATCAGACTTCTTAAAGAAGCTTGTCTGTAAAGAAGATTTGCTTTTCAAAGCAGGGCTTTTCACATCCACATTCCATTTTCCCACAGAGGGCAGTCAGTACCTGTGCTCAGGAGAAGGCATGTTCCGAAGACCATCAGAGGGACAGTCCCTCATCAGCTACCTGTCTGAGCAAGACTTTGGCAGCTGTGCAGACCTGGAAAAGGTGAGGACTCTAAGGAGCCACTGAAAAGCCCATGAGTTGGGAGATCTGGTCTGAGGGCTCCAGTGCCATTTGTCCTAAAGAGGTTTTGGGTACACAGCAATAACATGGGTGTAGACTACAATACAGGTAAGTCACAGTAAAGATAAGCTCAACAAGTTCTGTCTCTGGAAAGCTCTTCTGGGAGCCTATGCGCCTCACTGAGTCCAGAGATATTACTGATTTTGTCTTAGAAGCTACCCTGGACAGAGAAACATTGAATTTTAGTCACATGATTACTGTTTCCTTGACCCTGGAACCTTAGGTAAAGACTGTCTCCAGAATCAACTTCTATATTTTGTTCTAAGGCTCAGATATGTGATAAATGATGTCCCTGTAGCATTTTATAGCTTACAAAGCACTTTATCTTGAGACATCTCATTTGCCTTAATACTTTGTATATAAATGTATGGTTTTAGGAAAGACCTGACCTCTTCTCTGTCATATTTTTATGTGGAAAGTGGGACAGGAAGGCCAGGCATGGCCAGATACGAGAGCAAAGAGAATATGCAACAGGTTTTCTGGCCATCAGCTTTCATTATAGGAGCAGTGTGCATGTCCCCTGGGTGTTTTGAGTGAAAGCAATGCGCGTTCTGGAAGCTACTTTCCAAGAGTATAATCAGTGAGATGTCCCCTTTCTGGTGCTCTTCTTCCCCAGGAAAATGCCCACTTCAGCATCTCAGAATCCTTGATTGCTGCCATTGAGCTGATGAAGTGCAACATGATGAGCCAGTGCCTAGAAGAGGAGGAAGGGGAGGAGGACAGTGACAGGGAGATCCAGGAACTGAAGCAGAAGATCCGCCTTCGTCGCCAGCAGATCCGCACCAAGAATCTGCTCCCTGTGTACCAGGAGACTGAGAATGGAAGTGAGTGAGGCTGTGAACGCCTGTTCCTGCCTCTTCAGGCTTCGGGATAAGACTTAGTACCTCGTGGGCTTTCTTTTTTGTCTTCGTATGTTCATGTGAGATGTTATACACAAGCCAAGGGTTCCTCTGCTGTCAGAAAGATTTTCTGTGTTGTTCTAATTTTTCTTTTTTTCTACCAGACCAGAGTCCTAGAGCTCATCCATTTCCTACCTCTACATGTATATTATAAATTATCTTATTTGTGTTATACTCTTACATGTTATTATCTTTTCTAAGAAAACAAAGTCCCTATTATTCCTATTGCAAAGCACAGGAATTAAGAAAGTACAGTAATTTTTAAAAAGAAAAATCTAGTAAATGTAGTATTCTTAACTTGTTCTATATTATACCTATTGTCTATATAGCTTTAATTTATAGCTGTCAGTTTAACGTCGGCATGTCTGGCAAAGAAAATTAAACTTTAAGAGTTTTATAAACTTTCTAGGTTGCTAAAGAATTTATTTTTCTACTATATATGGTATAGACAAAGCTCAAAACTATGCACAGGAAAAAAGCCTGGCTATTTCTTTTGGAAGTAGGCCGAAAAGAGAATTTTGAGAACTGTTCATGTCTTCAGTTCATTTGGTCATAACTTCGTTATTGTAATATGTGAATCCCAGCTTATTTAAGCTATTCTCTTCTGTACTGTGTTAATTTAACTTTCATGTACATTTAGTACAACTTTTGTTATTAAAATTAGCATTTACCATTTTTAAATATATATATATACATACCTATAAATAAAGAAATAGATATCAGAAATATCTTCCAAAAAATAGGTTTCTGATATGAGGAGAACTAAGGCCACTGGTTCCAGATTCACTTTCCAGAGAGTGGTACTTTCTGCTCACATGAAACTTTTTAGGGGATCAATCAAGAAGGGGAAACTAGCAAGAAGAGCTAGTTTCCATTTCCCCAGCATAACTCCCAGCCAAGGTTCTATTTACTTCTATGTTCAAGTCATACCAGGTCCCTTTTGTTGTGACCCTAGAAAGAGTAGGAGACCTCTTCTGTCCTATTTATTACTTTTTTTTTTTTTTTTTAATGTAACAGGCTTTCGGGTCACTTCCAGCAGCTCCCAGTTCAGTTCACGTGATTCAGCACAGTTCTCTGACTCTGGCTCTGCTGATGAGGTTGATGAATTTGAAATCCAAGGTATGAATTAACACTTTGCAAGGGAACTTTCATTAATTGTTTCTTTTAATTTGGAATCATAGGCTGAGAAGCTTTCCCTAAGCAGGGGGTCTTCATTATGCTTCATTATGGTATGTTGTCGGCTGTTGTAAGAGATAACTTCTCTTGTTAAAAACAAAGCCTATTTAAAATTTAAGCAGAAAAGAACACTAAAAGGAAGTATTCCATTGGAGTGGGATGGCTATTGATGTCACCATGATGCTTCTTCCTCAGTTGCACCTTTCTCTCAGATTCTCACTCTAATTCCTCCTACTAGCAGTCCAGAGCTAGCCCACATCTACATGAAATTAGAATTCTATTCTCTTGTGTCCTATAACACAACTGAAATTGTTTCAAAGTGTTTAAAAGGAGCTTTATTATAATCCAAATAGAAAATGACAGAAAGAGTCACTGGGAGGGAAAAAGCAAAAAGGAAAAAAAAAATCAAGTTTACAAAGTGGAGCTTTATTTTCTGTCCTACCAGCGCTAATTTGCATAGCAGAATCACACTCTTGTTGTGAGCTTCTTCTTAGAGAAGGGGAGGGGCTCTTATCTGGAAAGGCAGTTGTGTTAAATCAGGTTAACCCATGATTAATGGGTTAATCCATTCCTGAAAATCATAAATTTCTTCAACTTCCTGTCAGTGCAATCAACAAATGAACAGATGGAAAACCAAACAGGCAGTTCAGGGATGTAAGTTCTTCCCCCATGGCTGGAACCAAGACTAATTTTCTTATAGAGATGACTTGTGTCTAGTTTTCCATTGTAACATGATGGTAAATAGATCTTTTACTGCATGAGGCTCTGATTTCCTGTTTACGCCAATCTCGAGAACCCATTCAGCTCCAGGTATGGTAGCTGAGTTTCTTCCCCATTCAGAAATACAATTTTTACACATATTTTTCCAGGTCTCCAGGAAGTCTTCCTTCTGTGTTCTCCTCAATGCATCTGATTTCTATTTATAACAATGATAGTCACTTAAAACTCCATTTTTTCCTTTGTATGTGGTTTTCCAACAGTTCTCCAGTTCTCTGACACCAAATGAGTGTCCTACATTTCAATTCTGACACTAATTCCTGGAGTCAGCACAGACCCTACAGCTTTAGGATTCAGTCCCACGAGATGGCTCCCTCTTCAGATGCCAGCTGCCAATGGGGTTCCCAGGATGCCTGTACTTCTCCCTGGCCAACTGCCAACCCAGGGGTTCCCACAACTCCCTGCTCACGTTTCATAATTCACTAGAATGACTCACAGAACTCAGGGAAGCGCTATACTTATGATTACAGTTTATTATAAAGGATACAAATGAGTAGTCACATGAAGAGGAGGTACATAGGGCAAGGTCCCAAAGTATCCTGAGCACAGGAACCTCCGTCTCCATGGAGTCAGGGTGTGCCACTCTCCCAGTACATCGATATGTTCACCAACCAGGAAGCCCTTCCAAACCTCATCTTTATCAAGGTTCATTCAGTAAGCATGAGTGATTAAATCATTGGCCAGTGGCAACTGAGTTCCTGAGGTGGGGCTAAAAGGTCTGATCTTCTAAATAGCTTTTTCTTCTGGCAGCCAACGCCATCCTGAAGCTATCTGCGTGTCCCCATCAGTCATTTCATTAACTTAAGCTCGGATATAATGGAAAGGGGCTCATTATGAATAACAGACATTCTTATCACTCAGGAAATTCCAAAGGTTATAGGAGCTCTGTGCCAGAAACTGGACAGAGACCAAATATATATATATTTTTTTATTATACCACAGTCTGTGATTGACTTGATCTCCAAATTAGAAGAAAATAGGAGGGCTCTGCCCTTTCTCTCAGGATCAGCAGTTGGAATTTCATGTGGGTAATAATAAGGTAAATCCAAAACATGCTACTTCACTGAGTGTGGAACAGTCCACTTGACTATGAAGTCTGTTCCTTGCAGCAAAGCAAGGAGCCAGGGGGAGTTGTTCAGACTGAAAGGAGCCAAATTTGAAATAGCCTGCCTGGGGGTGGCATGAGGTGTACTCCCATTGGAAACTGTTGCTGCATTTGTGGCCCCAGAGGAGGTGTTTAATCAACTAACTCTCTAGTCAGTTCAGACGGAAATCCTTAAAGGAAAAGACCTTAGGCATGGCTTGTCAACCTCTAGGCCAGGTATTTCTCTGCTGTGATAGACTGTCTTGTGTATTGTACAGTGTTAAGGCATCATTCCTGGCTTCTCTACCCACTAGATGCCAGTAGCATACCACCCTTCTCCCCAGTTGTGACAACCAGAAATGTCTTCAGACATTGCCAAATATCTGCAGTGGGTACAATATCCTCCCTGGTTGATAACCACTGCCTTATGAGGTCTTTAAGGCTAGGCTGGTTTGGGGAGGCAGCAGTAACTGTCTCCCAAGCCAACGTGAGAACCTAACTATGGATGTAGGTTTCTAAAAGCAGTGCCATCTTTTGGAGCAAAAGTCAAGTCCTGATTCCAGGAACATGTGGTATAGAACTGTCATTCTCATCAGTTTACTTCCTGTCTGAATACTAAAGGGCACCCTTTTATAATCATTATTATACAGATGGTAGTGAAGGATCTAACCTGACTCACATGTCAAAGAATGGACTCTCAGTATCAGTGGCCTCGCTGTTTTCAGGTAGCCTGTGTTGGAAGCGTGGGTGTGCTCATACATGCATGTGTGTGAATGTTTGCACCAGCTTTTGTACATACCTGTGATACCTGTCAGAGTTATGAGGACTGTAACGTCTGGAGAACTATCTGGGGAAAACTGGACTTAAGCTAACTGGGAACAAATTAGATACTAATTTTCTTTCTTTCTTTCTTTTATTCTTTTTTATTTTTTAATTAAAAAATTTTTATTGGAGTATAGTTGATTTAAAGTGTTAGTTTCTGCTGTACAGCAAAGTGAATCAGCTGTACATATACATATATCCACTCTCTTTTAGATTCTTTTCCCATACAGGTCATTACAGAGTACTGAGTAGAGTTCCCTATGCTATACAGTAGGTCCTTTAAGTTATCTATTTTACATATAGTACTGTGTATATGTCAATCCCAATCTCCCAATTTATCCCTCCCCGCCTTTCCCCCCTGGTAACTGTAAGTTTGTTTTCTAGATCTGTGGCTCTGTTTTTTTTTTTTTTAAGTAAGTTCATTTGTACCATTTTTTCAGATACTCATTTTCTTCTTCCTCATATGACCCCAGTAATCCTCACTGAGATTATCCTTGTTAATCCTTCTCTACAGTGATACTTTTAGATTAAGTGGTCATTGTGGCTGATGGAGATAGTGGACAGTTTAGAAAGGAGTGGTCAGGTGAAGAAATTACAGTTCAAACCTATAGCTAAATACTGCCACACATTCAGACAGCAAAAGTCCTATAGAATGGTATGAAGCTTAGAGTCTCTTTAGAGTTTTGAATTTGCAGAGCCAACTTTCAGAAAGCTATCTCTTCTAGGTACTTTGTGTACAATTAGGATTTATTGCTGCAAATGTTTGGCCTTAGTAACTGCTTTGTGATCCAAACAAGTAGACTTTCTGTAGGTGGAGTTGACTAAAAGTAGCAGTTTTCTGTTCACAGTGGCTTTAAAACACACAAACAACAAAATTCAGGGCATTTATTAATTTGATCAATAGTTAATTATTTTATTAATTTAAAATTTTAATTAACAGTTAATTTTAACGGTTAATATTTTCAGCCACTAGAGTTTGAAATAATTACATGTGTAAGATTAAATTAAGATTTAGAGAAATAAAAGTAATTAGGTACCTTTTACTCCTGAACTGTTGTAATTTATTCTAACAGTCTTCTCTTGCTTGAGAAGTAACAATCATAAGTCATTTTTTTTTAGTTTGGTTTTTTTTTGGCCATGCCACATGGCTTGAGGGATCTTAGTTCCCTGACCGGGGATCGAACCCAGGCAGTGAAAGCGCTGAGTCCTAACCACTGGACTGCTAGGGAATTCCCCTAAGTCACTTTTAAACTGGTTTCTGATGTGTTTACAACCAGAACCGTTTGCATGTGCATTTACTGACCGTCAGGTACTTCTTGGTTAGAGCATAGTCGTCAGTCTGCTTTAACCATAAGGCATACTTTTATTTGGTCTTCCTAGCATCCTTTCTTCACCCATTTTGGGAGCTTTAAAGCATTTTTTATACACCAAGAATTTGAAATATTTTTCAACTAAAGTACTGCTTTTTCTCATGATCCACAATCCCAACACATTTTGACGGCTTGGAGGGAAAGCAATCAGAACAACCCTCTCTCCAAAGTAGTGACTTGTTTGACTTCCTACACACAGATTCCCGATTATGAAAGCATAATTTTTTTAACATCTTTATTTGAGTATAATTGCTTTACAATGGTGTGTTAATTTCAGCTTTATAACAAAGTGAATCAGTTATACATATACATATATCCCCATATCTCTTCCTTCTTGCGTCTCCCTCCCTCCCACCCTCCCTGTCCCACCCCTCTAGGTGGTCACAAAGCACCGGCTGCTTCCCACTAGCTATCTGTTTTACATTTGGTAGTGTATATATGTCCATGCCACTCTCTCACTTTGTCCCAGCTTACCCTTCCACCTCCCCGTGTCCTCAAGTCCATTGTCTAGTAGGTCTGTGTCTTTTTTTTTTTTTTTTTAGATTCCATGTATATGTGTTAGCATACGGTATTTGTTTTTCTCTGAAAGCATAATTTACAATTCATCTTTCTCTACTGTAGGTTTCTTTATTGCTTTGTGTTCTTTTTCATTTGTTTCTGGTCTTTAATCAAGTTTATTACTGGGGACCAAATTCCTTCTAACAAGTGTCGGTATACTTCTCATTAGCAGTCTTCTTGATCATGTCCAGAGGCTTACAGATGCTTTTCTTTTTGATCACCTTAAGTAATATATGCTATTGAAGAATCTCTTGGGATTCTATCAGAGGAAGGTTATCAGAATCCATAACACCCGTGGAAAAATTACTTAAGCATCGTAGTATAGACATCATCTGTGATAAATACTCTGCATAATTGTAATACTTTGCTTAATGTAATCATTTTTCTTAGATCCTAATTCAGCAAGTAGACCTTATGGAGCAGAAGTGTTTATGAAGGAAATAGTTTTGAAAGTTACTTCCTCCTCACAGTAAAGTGGATGTAAACTTGTGATCATAGCTTATTCATAGAAAGCTTTGTATTCGTTAACATCTATTCCCTTTTTAAAAAAACATTTTACTGAGGAATAATTACACTTCAAAATCTACCCACTTTAAGTGTACAACTCACTAAATTTGAGTAAATTTACCAAGTTGTCAACCATCACCGTAATCTAGTTTCAGAACATCTTTATCACCCCAGTAAGATCCCTCACACCCATTTATAGTTAATTTACATTCCCACCCCAAGTCCCAGTCCACCACTAATCTTTATATCTCTATAGATTTGTCTTTTCTGGACATTTCATGTAAATGCAGTCACACAGTATGTGATCTTTTGTGTCTGGCTTCTTTCACTTCATCTGTATCTTCTGATGGTGTCTGCCAAATTGATATGATATCATTCATGGGCTCCCAATTCCAGACAGTCTTTTCAGCGTCTTTGGTTTTAGGATTTTGTTGTTGTTGTTTTCCTCCCTTCATCCTTTTCCACTACAACTTCATCAATTCTTCTTTATCCTCCTTCTTTTAGAATTTCAATCTCTGCATATATGTACCTAGTCAGGGTCCAGTCAGGAGACAGAAACCATATGATAACTTGAATAGGGAAAATTTAATATAAAGAATTATTAACTCTGATGGGGGATTGAAGTAATGGGAGACTGGCTCATAAGGAGTAAAGAGAACTCTAAGGAATACAGGAATAGCAGATATAGGCAGCAGTCACCATCCCTAGGGCTGAGATAGAGCCCCCTGTGGAGGAACAAAGGTAGAAGAGGGCCATACCCCGAGGCTGCGATCCAGACCTCCTTGCTCACTGGATGGTAGAGTTTTCTGAAGGTGCAGAACTGCCCTGAGAGAATGTCCGGGCATGTTGTCCATGAGGGGTGCCATGGCAACAGCCCTTTTCAGGAAACCATTCTTTGGGGTGCAGGAGGAGGCTGCCCCCAGGGGGTGCTGTGCCTCAGAACTCAAGGGGTGCTGGGGGAAGTGGTTCATGGGAGGGGCCAGGCCTGCAACACCGGCTCGGAAGCTTTCCCAGGGGTCCAAGGGAAGCCACTTATGAAAAGTACCATCAGTGGCGCCCTGCTGCAAAGCCTCCTGAAGCCATGCTTACCCTGGGGAAAGTCACTTGCACCACAGGAGTCCTCTTACGGGAGCGCACCAGCAGCCAGAGAAACCCCTTCCTCCTCCAGTGTCCCTCCAGCGCCCTCTACTGCCGAAGGTGAACATTGTGCCAGCTGGCAAAAGATAAGTGTTTTCAAGTCCAGCTCCATTATCACAGAGCAGACAAAAAGAAGGGCAGGTTGGGAGCTGAAAGGCAATAAATTGAAAACTGGCACAATATATAAAGAGGAAAGTTCATGAACTATATTTTGGGTATTCTGTTGCTCCTCCCCACCTTCCCTCTTTTAATAAGTTGTTTTCTCCTTCTAAGGCAAGAGTAATTGTGGCTCTCCATTTTAAAGTGTTTCCTCTTGAGTCAGCAGTTACAGAACATTCATTAGAGTTGGATTTCTGGATGTGTTGGGTATCCCCTTATGTGCTAAAAGGAAAACAGGCTGCAAAGCAACATCAGATTGGCCAGTAGATTCTGAAGTTGACGCTATTCTTGTGCCTCACTTATTTTGTTTAAAAATGTGCAGATTTTGCTAGGGTACCAAGGTTTTAACCAGTTCTTCCTTGATCATCCCAATACCGGTATCTGGACATGCAAAAATTCTTCTTACAACCTGTCATTATTTTTGTTGTTGTTTGTCTTTATATTTTTGAACTTTTTCCAGTCAGTAGTAATAGCTTTATCCTATCTAAAGCATCAGGCGCATTTGAAATCGGTTCTTGTTAAAGAATTGATAAAAAGTTTCATAATTATGTTAACTTCTATTTGGAAGGAGTGCTTCTCAGACTTCTTTCTCAAGTGCTCTCATTTGGGGTATGTTTAATCCATTCAGTTGAGTAGCTTTCTTCTGTCTCTTTACTCCTTAATTATCCTAGACCCTGGTCTACTTTTATCCAGATCCTCAACTAGTGTTCCAACCACATTAACCTAATCATCTGCTTGTACTGACTAGAGAGTGAGCAGGATACAGCAGAAAGGCCTAGTACCCACGAGGCCTTCATGGTACTGACCAGTGACAGGTGTCATGTCCCTTTTGGTATCAGGCGCTGCCTCTCCCTCTCCGCTCTTGGGGTAAGATCCTCGCTTCCAAACCCGTGTAGTCTTCTGCACTCTTGGAAATATTCATGATTAGCCAGGAGATCACTGCACCTCTGGTAAAAAAGAAGAAACATGATAAAGTGTGACTTGACTTTATTTTCCAAAGAGGAGAGAGTGTTATTTTTTCTCTCAAAGAAAAGAAGGCTTCCTTTCTGTGAGGCTGAAGAACTGCTGAATAGTTTTTATGAAGACAGCGGTTTTCAGCAACCATGAATTGTCAACCGCCTCTCCTCTCTGGCGTGCCATGTTTTCTTTCGTAGCCTGGCCCTCAAGTAACCATGTTGGTTAGCTCTTTATTCAAGATATCTGTCTAAGATTTTTGTCTGGTTTTTCCTTTTCTATCACTCGTAAACAGGCTGAAATTTGCCTTTTGCTTTTAGACAATTTTTTATTTAGGAAATATTTTTTGGAAACCTATTATGTACAAAGCTCTTTGAGGATTTTAAGGACAAGGCAAGACTTACATATGATCCAAGGCAGTTTAGTGTTACTCAAATCAACGTTGCAAACCCAATGGTCTATGAAGGTCTACTATTGCCTAGAGTTTTTCCTTCTCTTCTAGCACTATTTAGAATGGAATACAGAGCTAGCCAGTGTATTGGGAACTGGATTTGAGTGGCACAAATTCAGACAGAGTATATGATATACATGAACTTCTTTGTTAAATGAAGTAGGATTTGTTATTTGCTAGTCAAAGATTTTGTTGCTATCTTAAGTTTTTCTATGCTTAGAGAGCATATGAAAACTGAGAGATTTCAATTCTTTTCTCTTATTTGTGTTTATAGCTTTGAAGACATTGATTTTTCAGGAATATTACTTGAGAATATGCTGTTATACAGAGCACTGTGTTAAGTATTTCAGGGCCAAACAGAAGAATTAGACACGATCTCATTTCCTCACACCGAGATATTATAATCTAGTGGTACATACAAACGTATATGTATACAGAGGAAACATGAAGAACAATTGAGCTACTCATGGCCAACTGCAGAATGATGTCATGTAAGCTTAGCGCTCTATTGAGGGGTTTAAATGCAGTAGATTGATCATTGTGTAGGTTTAATTAGGAAAAGTCTTTCACTAGGCATCAAAGGAAGTGAGGGATGAGACTTATCAGAACAGTCTTGTTTTCATGACTTGAATAGGCAGTATCTGCTTTTCTTGAACATGACTGTTATGTTTCACATTCTCCCCATTAAAATTATTTGGGTAGATGAGGTCTCTAGAGATTTAGGCATATCATTATTAGAAATCCTTTTCAAAATTCTTTCTTGGGAATAGACTTTGGAAAGTCTGCCGTAGGTTCCTAAAATTATGTTTGAGAGTTCTTTAGTAAAGATCATGTTGAATAGCTCCATGAAAATTTGTTGTTTACCAGGCATCTTCAGGGAGTTGCCAAACCATAGAGAAGTTCTTTTTTTTCCTCTGTGCCACCGGACAGGAAGGGAGTCTTTCCGTGAAACTTTGTTAAGGACATGGAAGACTTCTCACATTCAGTGGTTAATAGCAATAGTGGTCAGATGTTAGAAGCAAAGTTTCAATTCCACATACATTTAATGAGTAACCTCTGTGACCTAAATTCTGTGTTAGGTACTGATTCTGGTATAAAACAAAGAGCTAGATAGAGTTCTTGACTCTGAGAGTTTATCATTTAAGAGCACTTGAGATTTAGAGAATGAGAGAAATTGGAGTCATTTGTTGCTGCTTGGTAGAGAGTGTGTCCCTGTTTGCCTTAGGATGCTTCATTTTCTCCTTCACTGCTTTGCACTAAATGTGAATTTGTGTTTCCACCTGGAGTTGTAGCCACTTTGACCTTCTCAATGCTATGCATAATGTCACCAATTCAGTCTGTTGTGACTTGAACAGAGCCAAACTATAAATTGGATGTAAAGCTTCACCTGGACTCTGCTCCGTATCCTGCATAGAATGTAGCACCTAGCTGCTGCCCTGAGTGCTTAGCTGCCAGTAGCTTGGACTGCTTTCCATTATTATCCCTTACCTCCTCCCTTTCCATTTCCTGCTCCCCTTAACTCTTGTTTGCATTTAGATGCTGACATCAGAAGGAGCACACTCTCAAACAACAAATCATGTGTTTCCTCCCAGTCCTTGTAAGTACTTTTTTTTTTTTTAAATAAAACTTTGGGATATGTCGAGAAACAAACCCAGGTCTTGGCATATGGATGGGAAGGCCATGGGATGAAGCCATCTGAATTCACAAAGAGGCAAGTTTAATGTGACAGGCCTGCCTGATGGTGGTGAGTCCAGGGAAGAGAGCAGAAGATCATGGGATCAAACAGGCTGGGCTCCGGTGGAGGCAAAGCTCGCAGTGTGGATTATTTCTTCTCTGCTAACTCTGATTATACCAGAGGCTCCCAGAAGATCAGTTCTCAAAAGAGAGAACAGTGATCACGATTTCTGATTATGAAATCAGATTGAACAGGTTCCACGTAGACTCAACTAGAGGAAATAGTAGTTCATGCGGGAGTGACAATAGTCTTCATAGTCCACAAAGCAGTTTGACTCACTCTATTTTGTAAACAGGTGTTGTCATCTCCATTTTGCAGTTAAAGAAAGTGAAGTTTAGGGCTTCCCTGGTGGCGCAGTGGCTAAGAATCCGCCTGCCAATGCAGGGGACATGGGTTCGAGCCCTGGTCCGAGAAGATCCCACATGCCGCGGAGCAACTAAGCCCGTGCACCACAACTACTAAGCCTGTGCTCTAGAGCTCGTGAGCCATAACTACTGAAGCCCGCGCACCTAGAGCCCATGCTCCACAACAAGAGAAGCCACTGCGATGAGAAGCCCGCACACCGCGACGAAGAGTAACCCCCACTTGCTGCAACTAGAGAAAGCCCGCATGCAGCAACGAAGACCCGACGCAGCCAACAAATAAATAAATAAATAAATGAATAAATAAATTAATTACTTAAAAAAAAAAAAGAAAGTGAAGTTTAGAGAAAGGATTTGACAGAATTCTTAACCAGCAGTGCCATGAATGCTAGTAAGTGGGATTTGAGCCTAAGTCTTAAAACTATGTGTGGACCTGTGTAATTTGCTCTATACTCACATGTCTGAGGATGATGAGAAAGGAAGCTGAGTGGACTGGGGGTGCTGTGAGTGTTCTCTCAGTCCATAAATCACTGTGTATGGTATCGGGTCCTGAAGTTAGGGCTCCCATCCTCCTGTCTTCTCTCTATGCTCAGTCTTCCTTGACTCTCTGTTTCAGCTCTCACTGCTTCCTACACTCCACGTCTGCTGAGGCAGTGGCCATGGGGCTCCTGAAGCAGTTTGAGGGGATGCAGCTCCCAGCCGCCTCAGAGCTAGAGTGGCTTGTTCCAGAGCACGATGCCCCTCAGAAGGTAGATTCTTCAAGTCTTTTTCTCCACCCAGCGTCGAGCCCCAGGAGGCTGTGAGCCTTTCTGATATTGTTCTCCTTTATTACACGTCTCCAGTTTAGAATGAGCCTCCATGTTTCCCTCCTTACTTTTAGAAGCCATTCATTACAAATGTATGTCGGATAAATGAAGGAATGCGTGCACGCTTGCCTAGGTTTCCCCTAGCCATCGTCAGGATAGGAGATAACGGCTCCTCCAGTGTCCTTATTCCACATGACTGCTCACTAGATCCGGGGGCAGCACTCCTGTGTTGTGACCACCTTGAGACACTGGAAAAGTGAACTATTCAGGTTCTTCTTTGCTCTGCAGTTGAATAAGGCATGAAGCACCCTGGCACACCAAGGGTCCCGGGCTGGGTTCAGGGACAGCATTATCAAGGGGTGCCACCCCACTGGGAGGCCGTTTCTGTTCCTTTTGATTCTTGGAGCCCAAGACCCTCACTTCTAGTAGCCTGGTGCCTTATCATTTATTTCGAGGGCCAAGGTTCCCTGAAGCCCTTGCTTATGGTGTTCCTGAAACGGCTTTCATTAATTATGCTTCTGCCATGGCCAGAAGGGTCAGGCATATGTATTCCCCCAGATTGTCCGTGGTGGATCACCCTGTGCTTTTCTCCTGCAGCTCCTGCCCATCCCTGACTCACTGCCCATCTCACCAGATGACGGGCAGCATGCTGACATCTACAAGCTACGTATTCGTGTTCGAGGCAACCTGGAGTGGGCCCCACCCCGGCCTCAGATAATTTTTAATGTTCATCCAGCCCCAACGTGAGTAGTCAGTGGCCGTGCCCTTTGACAAACAGATACATTCTCTTTGGATTGTCAGAGCCTTCTCTTCACCCTATTGTCCCTACCTGCTGCTGTACCTCCCATACAATTCTAAAAGGCAGAGGGAGAGAGTTACCTACTTGCCTGCGAGTTTTTTTTTTTTAATATTTATTCATTTATTTATTTTGGCTGCGCCGAGTCTTAGTTGCAGTATGCGGACTCTTAGTTGCGGCATGCATGTGGGATCTAGTTCCCCGACCAGGGATTGAACCTGGGCCCCCTGCATTGGGAGCACAGAGTCTTACCCACTTGACCACCAGGGAAGTCCCTTGTCTGCGAGTTTTACTCTTAGTCCTTCCATTCCTTCCCAGAGCTAACCAGAAATGAGGTCTTTTTTTTTTTGGCGGTACGTGGGCTTTTCACTGTTGTGGCCTCTCCCGTTGCGGAGCACAGGCTCCGGACGCGCAGGCTCAGCGGCCATGGCTCACGGGCCCAGCCGCTCTGCGGCATGTGGGATCTTCCCGGACCGGGGCACGAACCCATGTCCCCTGCATCAGCAGGCGGACTCTCAACCACTGCGCCACCAGGGAAGCCCCAGAAATGAGCTCTTTTATCACTGGCCTCCCAACCTATTGCTTTCCTCCCAATAGTTTTATGAGCTTTTTTTTTTTTCCTCAAGATGGATGGATGCTTTTCTTTCCTTTTGTGCTCTCCTCTTTACTATTTCTCACCTCTTACATTTGTACAGAAAGTGTGGTTCATTACTGGGGAGAGTCACTGCCTAGACCTAAATTCTAACCTTACAATCCTTGGTTTAAATTGGTTCTCCCAATAGGTTCATTTTGTCCAACTCTAAAAAAATAGGTGAATTCCCCTCTCTTCCCATCCTTATGGGAGCCCTGTATTTGTATCCCCATCCTTTACGTCTCAGAGACCTCATGCAGCTGGTATCTGCCAATCCCCTCTCCTTCCCGTTTCCTCAGGAGGAAAATCGCTGTGGCCAAGCAGAATTACCGCTGTGCAGGATGTGGCATCCGGAGTGACCCTGGTGAGCGTCTTCTCTGGCCTCCCCTGCTGCCTCCAAGGGCTTTACCCTGTCACACACCTGGGTGAGGGAGCTGGTCAGAGAAGTAGTAAGAGGAGGTGACAGAGCAGAACTGGGGAAAGGGAAAGAAGAGGCCTGGAGGACGGAAAGGGGTACTACTAGGCAACAGTGCTGGTAATCAGAGGGAAATGATTTCTAGGAGCCCATTACCAGGATTGTGTACTGGAGAACCTTGTGTACCCTCAGCCAGGTCCTTGGAGGCTGGATCTTACCAACTGTGGCAGCACTTGTTTCCTCAGCGGCCTCCAGGCTGGGACACAGAAACCACAGGCCCCACTATGTCGGTTTCTGGCAGCTTTGGGAGCTCAAACAGAGGTGGCTGGAGCCCACTGGCCATCCCTTCCTCCTCTTTCAAAAGGAACAGCAGGGCTGCCTCACCAGCTTATAGATGGGAAAGCCACCTCTGACCTTCTGACTTTCCGTCTTTTTCAGATTACATCAAGCGGCTGCGGTACTGCGAGTACTTGGGCAAGTACTTCTGTCAGTGCTGCCACGAGAATGCCCAGATGGTTATCCCCAGCCGAGTTCTGCGCAAGTGGGACTTCAGCAAGTACTACGTCAGCAATTTCTCCAAGGACCTGCTCATTAAGATCTGGAACGATCCTCTCTTCAATGTGCAGGACATCAACAGTGCCCTCTATAGGAAGGTCAAGCTGCTCAATCAAGTCCGGGTAAGACCCTTGAAAAGGTCACGTCGTAGATTACCCTCTGTTCATAGAGGTTGCCCAATATCACCACACTCCTCTTTGTCGCTATGGTAGCGCTGTGACCGTCTCATCATTCTCACTTTCTCTACGTACTTCTTCATGCCATTTTCGAGGTATCTGTCTAGTTAGAGTCTCGAACCTGGCAAGGCAGCTTGAAAGCTATAGATAACGATGGCAAAAGCAGGATTTCTCCCTTCCCTGAAAATGTTACTGAACGGAGAATGGGGTGTCGGGTTGGAAGTTCAGATTCTGGACTTCTCAGCAGCTCCCAGCTGTGTATGTGATCTGGGCAGACTGACCTAGCAGAGGGCCCTGCCCTGACTGGGGGTGCCTTTGAAGCGAGTTGTTGAGTTACAGGTATAGAGAACAGTCTGGCTCTGGCTGCCTCGTGCAAAGCCTCCAGACACGCAGGGTTTAAAGGTACTGGCCTTTCTAACGGTGGTTTCTCTCCTCTTTACACCCCTCTGACTCCCCACCTACCACCACAATGCCGTTCTCTTCAGCTGCTGCGGGTCCAGCTGTGTCACATGAAGAACATGTTCAAGACGTGCCGACTGGCCAAAGAGTAAGTCTTGTGTGGAGGCCAGAGGCCTCTGGCTGAGCTAATGTCTCTGAAAGAAACATGTCCCAGCATTTGGCCCTTGTTATGTGAAGCAGGAGAGTAGGGGGATCTTGCAGAAAATTCCAGAAATGGTCAATGAGAAGCCTACAGCAGTAACTGTGTCTGTGTCCCTCTCTCTGGAAGGGGAGATCTGGTTATTCTACCCAGGGCAGGCCCACCACTCTTTGCAGGCTGACATGCATCACTACAGAAGGGCCTAAAAGTCACTTCTGCCCTCCAGACACCTGGTGGTATGGAGGGTTGAGGTGGCCTGGGCTGGCTGAATGTTACCCACCCTCATTACTCTGCCTAGGACGCTTTTCTTCCCTGTCCTGCTTCTGGATAGAAATCCTTCTGCCCTGATGTGCCACACAAAGTGTTCGTTCTCCGCTCCCACCCACTTCCCCTCATTTCCTGCAGGCTTCTGGACTCCTTTGACACAGTTCCAGGCCACCTGACAGAGGATCTCCACCTGTACTCGCTGAATGACCTGACTGCAGCCAGGAAGGGAGAGCTGGGGCCCCGGCTCGCTGACCTCACCAGGGCGGGGGCTGCCCACGTAGAGCGATGCATGGTAAGAAACTCTCACTTTAACGTGCTGCTGGGCCCTTGCTTCGGGGCACCGAGAGTAGCGTGCATCCAGGATTTTTGGCATTTAGTTCCAGGAAGTTGAATTGGCTTGTCAACACTGTGAGAAAAACTGTACAGGATTGCTCTTCCCTGGGTTGCTGAACAGCTAAATCATCCAGCTCTAAGGAACCTAGAATTAGAAGGTGATCTGGTGCTGGCATTTCTCCTGGGAAATGGGCAGGACTAAGCAGGCCTTCGCTAAAAAGTTGTCATGATGTGAGAGGAGGACCCTGGATTAGATTCTGGAGAGGGACTGGGTCTTGGCTTTATCATTTTCAATCACTGTGATCAAAGGAAATACTTTGCCCTCTCTGAGGTAAGCCTCAATTTTCTTGTCTCTAAAATGGAGATAATGATTAATACCCACTGTCCTTTCCTCTCAGTATTTTTGAGGATTGATGAAATAATTTATGTGAAAGCATTGTGTAAACTTAAAGTATTCTGTAGATGCAAGTTATCATTGTTCTTGATGTATCCAACATACCAGAAATTCATAAATTCCATATTTAGAATTTCCCATCTTAGAATATGTCCAGTTTGTGTTCCTGTAACAGTCCCAGAATTAGAGCTTAAAATGGGGCATATGTAGAAGTCCCATGTAGCAGGGGGGCATTGGAAAGACTTCACTGTAACCTGACTCAAGGCTGGGTGTTATTTTGGAGAACTGTACTTGCCTTTACATTTTACCTTAATTGGTTTGTTTCCTATTTCAAAATAAAATTGTTACCCAGGCTGGAATTTTGACTTTAGGAAGCCCTTTGTGGCATCGTTCCTTCCTTCTTTTCATCTCTTCTTTGAGAACCACTCTCACGGCTGGAGTTTCTCAAACTCTTGCCTCTCTTGTCTTCACCTTAAAGCTTTGTCTAACACTGCCCGGCAACACTGCCCAGCCCTGGCCCCAGTTTGGCTATCATGCTAAGTCCAGCCTGGGTCTCTTTCCTGAAGGTGGGAGAACACGTTCGAGTCCCTCAAGACTTATTTATATTTTGCTCCTCCCCTCGCTTGTGTTCACCCTCTTGGCCAGTTCCTGTGGTGTGCTTTGCCTCATTTTGCTGCCTGTGTCTTTCCTCTCCAGCTCTGCCAAGCCAAGGGCTTCATCTGTGAGTTCTGTCAGAATGCGGATGACATCATCTTTCCCTTTGAGCTCCATAAGTGCCGGACCTGTGAAGGTGAGGGCTGGTGCCCGGTGGGGTGGGCAAACAAGACAGAACACAAGGCTCATTTATTTCCCGTCAGCCACCCCTATTAGTAAGAGTTTGGTTTGGTTCAGCAGCTCCCTGTGTTTCCCCACAGGTGCACCAAGCCGTGGTGTGAGAAGGGTTACGGCAGCGACTTGCTTCCAGTTCGAGATAATACAAATTGTTCTTTTCTCTCTCCCCTTCCCAACTTGAATAGAGTGTAAAGCGTGTTACCATAAAGCTTGTTTCAAGTCTGGAAGCTGTCCCCGCTGTGAGCGGCTGCAGGCCCGGCGGGAGTTGCTGGCCAAGCAGAGCCTGGAGTCCTACATGTCAGACTCTGAGGAAGAACCCACCGAGGCCTTGGCCCTGGAGGCCGCCATCCTGGAGACCACCTGAAGAAAGCACGTAAAGCGCTCTTCCTAGGGGCTAGGGTCACACATAGTGCAGAACTGAGCCACCTTTTTAAGGACTTTCCCCACTTTTTTTTTTTTTAATTATTATCATCATTATTAATTTTTACGACCTGTCTAATGTCCATGTACAGTTAACCTTATTTAGGTTGGTGGGGTCCAGTCTGTTGTGACAATTTATAGGTACCAAGTATTTCCATCAGAACTGACACATGGGTCCCTAAGTGAAGCTTCTAGTGCCTCTGTCAGGAAAATGGACAGGGAGACCCAGTTCTTCCGACATCCATGGCCTTCTCCACTTGGACCAGATCTGGTTTCAGCTGCATCTCAAGTATCATTTCCAGTTTTATTTTGTTGTAATTCTGGAGCTTCTGAGCCAGGCCTTTCTCAGCGAACTCACTTCTCCTTTGCTGCTGAAACAGGAGGATGGAGTTTTCTCTCTCCCAGTCCTGGAATAGGGTCAGACTGCCCTGAGGAGAAGCAGCAGAGAATGGGACTACATCATGGGCATTCTTATTTAGGTGTTTTTGAGGCCATAAAAACAGCGTTATTGCTACCTTAGAATTTTCAGAGACCTCAAGGAGGCAGTGATGACTTCCTTGTTTGAAATATTCTAGGCATAGATGATGTCACAGGCTGACTTTCTTTATCTACCCTGGGGGACTTGACACGAAGAACAGAACTGATACTTAGACCAGGCCCATTTCTAGCATAAGTGACGCTACAACTCTGTTGTTTAAGGAGCATTTATTCAGTCAGAGGGGCTGTTGGCCTCCTCTTAGGTGATCAGGTCCCTTTCAGTCAACATAGCTCTGGTGCAGGTTTGATCTTTCAAGCTCAGGCAAGTTCCTGACACCATCCTAAACTGAGGACAGAAACCCCATCCACCATTTTATCAGTGGGTCTCTTGCCACTGTGTCCTCTGTTAGGTGGTCAGTGTGGTTCTGAGTAGAAGCCTGGCCCAACTCCGTGCTCTCCCTCCGCTCCTGAAGCACAGCTGGGACCCTCCCTGGTGGCTGATCTCTTGCGTTAGTTTCTTTTGTCAAAGTTGAGGAAAGAGCTTCTTGCTGTTAGTGGTGTCAGACAACTTGGCAGTTTGTGGATGTGAGCGCGAATGTTCCCGTGTTCTTGGGATAACAAGAGCCTTTATGCCAATTATGCACTTAACTCTTTAGCCTGGTGATATTCATATGTTCACTCATCCTTTTCTTATTACTAACTTTAACACACACACACACACACACACACACACACACCCTTTTTTAATGTGTGTTTTGATGGGAAAAGTTTTTGCTGGGACCGAGTATATGTTTGTCATATTCTTTAAGTTGCTGTACTTCCTGACCTGTGTGTAAAACACTGGTCAGGATCACTGCTCTGAGGGCTGGCAGCTCTGTGAACTAAAGCCCAGAGCATTTTTGTTTTGGGACTGACTTCTTCCTGGATGCCTGTCTTTCCGTAGCTGGTTGCTTGTAAGAAAAACTTGCTGTGGGTGCTACCCCAGGAAGCTGAACAGAAAGTTGCACATGGTTGGTGGAAGCTGATGAATGCCTGAGTTGGAGGCAACCAGGAGTCTCACAGGAAGTCGAAGGGGCAGTAAAGTAACAGCCAGAGCTGAGGCTCCACCAGGACAAGAGGGAGCAGGGAGGAATTGACTTCTGGTGTTGGTCCCTCTGCTTCAGACTTGCGATCTGAAGGCTACTTCAGGCTGTTCTCCCTTCAGTTCACGGGTGGGGCGGAGGGGCTGTGAAAGCCAAGGCCTCCAGCCCAGCCCAGTTTTGAAGGGCGGACTAGAAGCTCCCTTGTCCTCAAGGAGCTTTGGGAATGACCCTATGAGACTCAAGTCTCACTGAGGATTAGGCCTCGGATTCAGACTAAGGGCTTTGTGAAGATGGTGAGCTCTACTTCCACTTTCGGTTTAAATTACAAGTCTAGCTCCTTACTCCAAGTCACTACACTGGAGGAGAGATATACTCTTATTATTGTCGTGCGTGTTTCATATAGCATAGGATCAAAGGATGAAAGATGCTGACACTGTTTCTAAAGCTGAGCTCAACAATCTCACCCTCCTGGTTTTTCACTTATTTTTCTCCACCTCTCTCACCTCATCCCTTTAGGTTGCATATCTGTTTTAGTGACCCTGACACTGTGCTGTCATCACTGTCCAAATACCCATTTATTTATTTATTTGAGAGTGGGGAGGGGGGAGAGGAAAGAGGATGAGATTTTTTGAAAGCACTTTGCAACTTATCAGTATCTGAAAATCCCTGCTCTTGTGGGGAGAAGCTTTGAATGCACTGAAAAGAGTTCCTTCTGAATGAAATGGGAAGGAAGAAGTGTTTTTTTCTATAAATAAAGGGAAAAAGAAGTTTGCTTACAAGGTGGAGACAAGATTTAAGAGATAGCAGAAGAGTGGAAGGCAAATACTTTCCACTTAAATGAGGCTGTTATTGACTTTCTCTACCAAAGCTTTAGAGCTTCTGTTGAGTTAACATAAAAGGAGCAAGAGTCTAAATGGAGATGTTCTGGGGTGTGTACAACTCGTGTTCCGAACTAGGTTTCTACTTGTTATAATTCATACACAGCCTGACAGTTCATTGTCGTCATTAATAAACTAAGGAAATGAAATTCTGCCTCTTATTTGCCTGCCTTGACTATCAGGAACTGGTATGGAGTGTCCACTGTAAAGCAGGCGTGTCTGAAAATTCAGGAAGTTTCTGTGTATTCATGCAAAGAAAACTGGACCTTACAAGTCAGGAAACATAGATTGGAATGCTTTGTCACTGACTTGCTGTGTGACCTTGAGCAGATCACTTCACCTCTCTAGATTTCTATGTCTTCGTGTACGAAGCACTTTGTGGCACTTTCCAATGCACGGGGTGTGCCCCGTACCTGTCCCCTTGGTGTAGCTGTCGCTTAAAGCGAGGAGAATCTTCCTCTCCACAACATATGAATTGTCTTAGATACTTCAGTTCCCACTTCTGTGAACAACCAGCTCTGAATTTCTCTTTTATGCTCCTGGCCCGCTGGAGCTCCAGCTTTACCCTGCAACTTTCTGAACACTTCCCCCTTCGATGTCCCTTGCTTAGCTCCAACCAGTATGTCTAAAACCAACGTAAGTATCATATTTCCCCAAACCTAACCATTAGTCACCCCGGTTTGAAATTTTAGTTTCTTCCTCTCTGAGTCAGGTGGCACTTTTGGCTGGGAAAGCATTATCTCCTTCCCCACCCCCTGTCGTCAAGTTATGTTGATTTTTCTCTTTAAAGTAAATGTATCTCATTCCTTTTCTACCACTAGCACGCAATTTCAGCTTCTTATCTTAAATCTCAACCATCGCCAGCCACTCCCGTCTCTTCCTATTTAATCATCCGTCTAATACTTGGGTACCTACTGTATGCTGGTTTCTGTGCTAGGCTCTGGGGCTATCGCATGGAGCAAAACAGAGACAGTCCCTGCCCCTTAAGGCACTCAGGGTCTTGTGGGGGAGACAGACATTGCCCAAAGTTACCAAAATGAATATGTAATTACAAGCTGTAATAGCTATGAAGGAAAAGAGTCAATGCAGTTAAAAAAATAAATAACAAGGATACCTAATTTAGATTGGAGAGAAATAAGGCCCCTGAGAAGGTGATACTTCCACCAAGACCCCCAAAATGAGGCTCAGGGTAGGGAGAAAAGGGCTCCAGACTGGGACTAGCATATACTGATGGTCCTAAGACAGGAGTTTGGGCAAGGAACTGCAAGAAGGACTTACTAAGAATTTCAGATTGTATTGTAAGAACATGGGGCACCAAAGATTTTAGATTTTATTCTGAGAACATTGGAAAGCCATTGAAGAGTTTTAATCAGAGGAGTGAGTGATCTGGTTAAAATGTCAGCAGCCGCTTTGCAGAAAATAGAGTAAAACAAGAGTGGAAGTGGTAGATATCCTAAGGAGATGGCTGCAGTAGTTCAGGAGAGAAATTATGTTCGTTTGGATGAGGGTGTGGCATAGCATTGTCACTGTCACCTCATTAGCCCAAAACCTCTAGAAACAAGATAAATTCCAAATGTTTTGTTCTGACTCTGACATTTTTAAGCAGGGATCAAAAGGCTGGGGGTGGGGGAGTGGGGCAAGATATTAGAAAGATGCTGGGATACATTACAGAATCCAAGGAAAGTTAACAACTAAGTTTCAGGAAGGGCAGAGATCAGAGCAGCTCTGGAACCTCAGCTGCAGGATTTGCCGTCCTCTTGAGTCTGCTGCCAGCGAGGCAGGCCAGACAGTAGACTTATGGCTGTGTTGGGGACTCCCTACTGAGGATTGGGGGTACACCACAAAGAAAGGGGAACTGTGAGCTGGGCACTCATCCTTTCCGGCATTGACTTTGTTATTCTTCATTTTCTGTGGCCCCAAATGTTTGTAGGTTTACTATACCCTCTAATGGTGTAAAGAGTAGGCATAATTTTTATAGCATCCTGGTTAAAGTGAGGCGCAACCCTACTTCCTTTTTCCTTTGAACATTTGGCCTAGAGGATGGGAGAAGGGGATCAATATGCCCACCACCATATCCTGCTGGCTCTTCTGCCTGATCAACTATAGTCCTCTCCCATTTCTGATCTCCAGGGTATCAAACTGTTTGCTTTTAAAGCTTTAGTGAAGCAGCTGCCAGATGGTCCAAGCATTCCAATTGTGAGCTTGACGTTCTTGGGATCAGAGATGAATGTGATAAAAAGGAAAAAGAATCTACCTAGCACTAGTATCCTAAGAGCGTGGAGAACACGAGGATGTGCTTTGCATATACCCTTGCCTCCCTCAATTCTGTGGACTGCTTCTGAGGGAGGAACGGAAAACAGAGAGCTGTGCTCTGGTTTTGGATGTACACTTAATACCAGACCAGCGAGGTGAGAGTTCCTGTGTTAAAAGAAACCTTGCATGGTCAGAAGGTTCTTAGGATGTAGGTGGGAGTTTTAGTGACGAGCCCTCCAAGAGGCTACAGCAGACCAGTAAGACTCAAGCCTGAAACATAGCACAGCACAGATGTCCTGTAACCATTAGGCAACAAGCCCTAGGAAAGTCCTGTCCTTTTCTCTCACAGCTCCTGCAATTTCTCACCTGTCTTCCTTTTAAACAGTGATGCCTGTAGTTCCCAAATGGTTTTATTTTCCCACTGGCCCACTGCAGGAACAGCCAGACTCCTGGCTTCGCCTTCAAGCTCCTGTTTCCACAGCAAGCACAAAACAGCACTAGCAGTGGTAAGGGGCAAACAGGGAAGTAAAAGGCACCTCTCTCTCCTCTGTCCCTCACTTCCCAGCCTCTTTCTACTTAGAAACTGAAGAAAGAAATTCAACCTAGATGCCAACAATGGGTCTGTCTACACATAGGTCTAAAAGAAGAGTTGTATGTGTCTCTCTTAACCACTGGAAGCCCTCAACCACAGAGCTAACCAAAAGAAACTCCTGACAAGGTGAAAAGCAAGAATGAGGCCTGCAGAGGTAAAGGGAAAAACAGAACTTCCCCTTTCTCTCTCTTTCTCTACCTCCCTCTCTCTTTCTTTCTTCCTTATTTAATATTTAAATGTAGTTTTCTGATACATTCAACATGCTTAAAATCCACAGAAAGATATACAATGAAAAGTCCCTCCCATTTCTGTAGCCATGTGCCCTGTTTCTGCCTCACCCCCTTCGGTAGCCACTCGTGACTTTCCTTTTTATCCTTACAGAGTTTCTTTATGCAAATACAAGCAAATTATTTATATATATATATATATATATATATCCTATTCTTCACACTTCTTTAAAAACTAGCATACTGTATACACATTTCTGTCTCTTGTTTTTTTTCTCCCTAACAGTATATCTTAGAGAATTTTCTTTATCACTACATGAAGAGTTTCTATATTCTTTTTTATAGCTGTACATTTTCCATTATATGGATAGATTATAATTGATTCAACCATTTACCTATTGAGGGACATTTAAGTTGTTTCCAATCTTTTACTAATACAAACAACGCTACAGTGAAAAACCTGGTCATATGTCATTTCACATGGGTGCAAGCATATCCGTAGGATAAATTATCCAAAGTGGAATGGCTGGCACAAAAGATTCGTGCATTTGTCATTTTGATAAATGTTCCAGATTGCCCTCCATAGTGGGAATAAGGAGATTGGAGCAGTGGGAAGGACAGAAAGCATTACTGTGGAGTCATACTCCCCTGCCTAAAACTCACCAGTATTTCTCTCCCCATAAGATAAAGTTTGGTTTCTTCTCCTGGCATGTAAAGGACCTTCAATACATGACCACACTTTAGCTTCATGGCCTGATCTCCTGCCATTCCCTGAACTACTAGCGGTTTCCTAAATACACCTTGATCTTTCCTCTTTTAAAAAACTAACTCAGCTATATCACAGCGTTCCCTGCCTGCATTCTACTGTACCCACCCACTGTGAGCCCTTGGCACTCTCTCTAAACCTCCTGTTAGAGCACTTCTCACACAATCTTGTTATTTAGTATTTTCCCAAATAGAACAAACAAACAAGTAAATGAATGGAGTGAATGAATGGATGTAAGGAATTGCCTGTTCTATGTGGAGGCAAGTGGACAGATGAAATGACCCTTCGAGGGTCTTTCCTGACAAGGATTGCCTTTGCTACAGCAGTGGTCTTTCCTGTCCTCTTTAATCACCCTAAGCTCATTAGTGTTCCCTCTGCAAAATCCCAATGATATCCCCAAAGACCCCACACGAGCCCTTCCAAATTAAGCCAGAAGAACCCATGCTGAGGTCTTAGGCAGAAAGGAGGCCCTGACAGGGTCAACCCATATTGGGGTCCTGTAGTCAGATGAATTTAGTCAGTTTTCCTCTTTGCCACATGGATCTCTGTAATGACTGTTCTTCACCTTTTTACTACAGCAGGAGCAGATCTGATTTCTTCCAACCAAAAGAGCCTGAGCTCACACAAATCTGAGATGAATATGAAGCCACCTGACCCTGGGGCTCTCCAGTCTCACTGCACAATTTGTCTTTAGGGTGTCCCTGCTGTTTTTCCCCAGATCAGGGATCCACAGAGGACTCTACTACAGACCATTCTGTGCGTACTCATGCCTTCAGAGTCTGTGTGGGTTCAACTATTCATAACAGTTGGGTTCAACAAATAGACATGACCCTTCCTGGAGAGTGAGAAAACCACTTGGGAAACATTCTGTTCTTGATAGTTTTTCCCTCTCTGCCTGTCAGTGGGAACCAGAATGATCAGAAGTACATTGTAGGACATGGGACAGGATTGTTCTGACCTTGCCTCTGATTACGTCCCGTCTTAGCTTTCTTATCTCTTTTCTTGCCAGCAAATATCTACAGTGATTACTTTCCCAAATCTTGAAGTGATGAAAATGTCCTCATCTCCCTTCTCCTCCCTCAGCTTTGTCTGCGACTGTTTCTGTTTTGTTTTGTCCAGCAGCCATTATTAGAGTAGATAACATTCCAAATGTACTTCACTCACTTTATTATTAAACTGTCAGCTTTTCCTTGCCGGGGACTAAACCAGGAGATACAAAGATATTTCTATGTCCTAAAAATACCCTAGGTATTTAAAAATTGTTATGTCTACAAGGTAAGCTTAGAGAAGAGTGATAAAGCTATGTGAAAAGCTGCTGAAGTTGATAGAATATCCAAATGTTTTCCAATCAGAGATTTAAAAAAAATAGCTTACAGTACAGAATCTTTACTTGTTCTGAGGTTCTTTGTTTATTACAAACTACGTGTGGTTCACAGGAAGCCAAAGCTTGATTTCCAGCAAGTTCTCAAACCTCTCTTCTCAACATTTAACTTAGACTTGAAATCTTCATAGGCCAAGAGTGAGAAGACTGTTCAGCAGGGGAAAAAAAAAAAAAGGGGCTACTGAGTTACATTGCCAGCCCAGCATTCATTCATTCATTTATTTATTCATTCGTCTGTCCATCCATCCATACCAAATAAACATCTATTGAATATATACTATGTTTCTGTATTCCAGACACCAGGCCAGATCTGGAATACAAAGAATCATAGAACATTGTTTCAAAAGATGTTTACAGAAGCATAATTTATGAGAGTACAAAGTTAATGGAAAATATCCAAAAGTAGATGCGATCATTAACATGATGGTTATAAAGACCAGGATGGTAACATGAAAAAAAACCTTATAACACAATGTTATATGAAACAAAAGAGAAAAAGTTTATGTCAAATATTTATGAGTCCATACTAATAAATAAAGAATTGAATAAATAAATAAATTGGGAAGAAGAGACAAATCTTCCTGACAGAATTCCAAACAATATATGTAAATCCTATGCCCCTCCAGGAGGTGGAGCTTAATCCCCTCTCCCCATGAGGGTGGACTGGAATTAGTGGTTTGCTTTTAAAAAAAGAGCATGGAAATGGAGAAATAGCAGCTGTACAGTGGACAAAGCTGGCCAACATTACCTTAACCAAGTGATCAAGGTTAACATCACCAGGGGTGCCGTTTGGATATTATGCACCCCTGTGATGAGATGGGCACATCGCCACGTGGTATTCTTTCCAAAAATCCATTGCCCCAGTCTAATCATGAGAAAAAACATAACACAAACCCAATTTGAGGGACGTTCTACAAAATACCTGAACAGTACTCCTCAAAACTATCAAGGTCATGAAAAACAAGAGACTGAGTAACTATCACAGACCAAAAGAGCCTAAGGAGACATGACGACTAAATGCAATGTGCTATCCTAGATTGGATCCTGGAACAGAAAAAAGGACATTACTGGCAAAACCGGTAAAATCTGAATAAAGTCTAGAGTTTAGTTAAAAGCAATGTACTATGTTGGTTTCTTAGTCTTGAAAGATGTAAGATGGTGACATTAGCGAAAACAAATTGGCTGAGGGGTATATAAGAACTCACTGTCTGCAACTTTCCTATAAATCTAAAATTGTTCCAAAATAAGAAGTTTACACATAGGCAAGTATATATACCCCCTTATTGCAATTATAGAAAAACATTCATGGAAGGAAAAATACACATGGGAAGAGAAGGAGATACATAAAAGTAAGTGTAGCTCTGCAGAAATGATGGAACTATGGAGTGATTTTTTTCCTTTTATCTGCCTATTGAAATATCTGTAAAGTGGTCATATTATTTTTTATAATTTAAAGAGTTCACTTTGGTTTGGTTTTAGGGAAAAAATTCTTTCCCTTGAAATGCAGAGGGAATGTACAAAAGTATATAGACACTGGAGGGGGGGGGGTCAAGATAGCTATTGCTTTAAAATACCCCCAAATATTATTCTGCACAAGATGTGCTGACCCACGTTGGCCCAGAAAACATGGAGAGCTCCTTCCTTCTTTCTTTTTCTTTTTTTCCTTCCAGTTTTGTCCTTCCTTCTCTATCTCCCCACCTCATGTGCAGTTCCTCTGAGAACTGGTGCCTCTGTCCAGCCCTTCTGTCCTGAGAGCACACAGGGAGAGGACACCTTGGAGTTTCCATAAGAGCCAGGGACAGAGACAAGGCTGGTGGGAATCAGGAAAACCCTCTTGAGGTTTTAGAATGGAAGGTCCATATAATGACCATCTGGACAGTTCTCCAGAGGCTTCTAGGATTCCAGCTATTCCAGAGACTACAAACAGCACTATTTGACTCTGGCATGGAGCTCCCATCAGCACCCGTGAGCAGAAGCCACTCCTTCATTTGCACTTACTTGCCCATACCTTACCCCTTTTGGACCCAAGTAGAAGTAAAGTCTTTAAAGGCAAAGAGTTTACCAGCTAGACAGAAATACTTATCCAGCTTGCCTTCTTTCCATAATATGCCAAAGATCCCAGAGAACAGATAGATAGAGCAAGCCTGCTTTTTAGTTCTTAATTAACGTCACCCACCCACCCCAAAAAAATGACCAGAAATAAGTTCATTTTTTTTAAACCTCTGACCAAGGAGTGGGCACATGGATCAAGCTGGATTGCCTGAACTCTTTCCCTAGTCTTGGAACCTTGAGCAAATAAGACAATGACCAAAAAAGTAAGTGGGCTGGCGCTTTCTCATTCTAGCATGGTGAAGAGACTGTCATTCCTCTCTCCTGGATTCCGGGGCCGCCAGTTTCCTATCCTGTTCTGAGTCCAGTTTTTTAGCTTAACCTTCAAATCTTTTTAGTACATTCCTTTTTCTTAAGTTAGCAGGAGCGAGATTCTGTTGCTGGCAAGCAAAGAACCTTGGTATAGGCAGTGAAAGGGCCACAGTGACAAATTATGCAATTAAATATTGGCTTTACTTGTCTGACTTAAACTGATCCAGATCATGGATGTGTGATTCTTTTCATCTACCATGTAAATGACTCAGTGCTTGGATGCAGTTCCTGCCCTTTAGGAATTTACAGTTTCGTTATAACATAGGATGTACACAAATGAAATCATTACATATGGATTTCTTACTGTGTGCTGAACACTATTCTAAAGTTTTTACGTGTATGACTCATTTAATCCTCCCAACTACACTATGAAGTAGATACCATTATCATTTCCATTCTATAAAGAAGTAATTGAGGCACAGAGAGTTTAAATAACTTGCCCAAAGTGACAAAGCTAGTAAACAATGGAGGCTGGATCCAAATACAGACAGTCTGGTTCCAAAAATCCCACTCTTAACAACTATGTTATACGGGAATGAATGTTAAAGACAGAGTTCTGGAAGGTCAGAGAAGGGGGAGATCAATGTGGCCAGAGTGATCAGGGGAGGCCTCGAGGGCCTGTTGGTTCTGGAGCTGGGTGGGAGGCAGCGTGGGATTTAATCTGAGAGGAGGGAGAAGGGCCTTTTGGGACAGAGAGGAGGGTCAATGCAGCAGGAGCAAAAACACAAAGTGGAAACTGAAAACGTTGTTTAGACGACTATGAGACATACAGAGAAGGGGGTCTTTTGGAAAGCGTTCAAAGAACAACTGGATAGTTAGCGGGGAGGTCAGACCATAAAGGGCCTTGAATGACAGGTCAACCACTATGACTTTACTGTACAATGAGGGCCCCTACAGCTTTTACAGGGAATAACATTTGGGAACATTTTTTTGTTATAGAAAATTGAAAGCATACACAAAGATATTGAGAGTAGAATACTGAACCCCCGTGTATCCTTTATGCAGCTTCAGCAATTACCAGCTCACAGTCAATTGTGTTTCATCTATATCCCCACCCTCTACCCCTATCAAGATTATTTTGAAGCAAATCTCAGACATATTAATTCATCTGTACATACTTCAGTATATGTAGAAAATCCCAAGGAATCTATTTTTTAAAATCCTCCTAAAACTAATGAGTTTAGCAATGTAGCAGGATATAAGATAAACATACAAAAGTCAATTGCATTTCTGTATACTAGCAATGAACATGTGGACACCAAAATTAAAAATACCATACCACTTACTAAAAAAAGAAAGAAAAAGAAACACTTAGGTGTAAATCAAACAAAATATGTACAGGATTTGTACGCAGCAAGCACGAATTTCGGATGAAAGATATAGAAGATCTAAATGAATGGAGAGGTATATTATGTTCATGGATTGGAAGAGTCAACATAGTAAAGATGTCAGTTATCTCCAAATTTATATACAGACTTAATGCAAATCATATCAAAATTTCAGCAAGATTTTTTTGTTTTATGGATAAGGTTATTCTAAAATTTATATGAAAAGACAAAGGACAAGAATAACAAACTATTTTGAAAAAGAAGAAGAAAGTAAGAGGAATCAGCCTACCCAATTTCAAGACATTATATGGTTACAGTAATGAAGAACTGTGTGGTAGGGGCTTCCCTGGTGATGCAGTGGTTAAGAATCCGCCTGCCAATGCAGGAGACACGGGTTCAAGCCCTGGTTTGGGAAGATCACACATGCTGCAGAGCAGCTAAGCCCATGTGCCACAACTACTGAGCCTGCGCTCTAGAGCCCATGAGCCACAACTACTGAGCCCGTGAGCCTAGAGCCTGTGCTCTGCAACAAGAGAAGCCACTGCAATGAGAAGCCCACACACCGAAACGAAGAGTAACCCCTGCTTGCCGCCACTAGAGAAAGCCCGTGCGCAGCAACGAAGACCCAATGCAGCCAAAAATAAAAATAAATAAATTTATTTTTTAAAAAAAGAACTGTGTGGTACTGGTGGAGGTATAGACACAGATCAGTGAAACAGAATAGAGAGCCCAGCAATAGACCAACGCAAATTATGCCCACCTGATTTTTGACAAAGAAGCAAAAGCAGTTTGATGGAAGAAAGATAGCCCTTTCAACAAATGTTGCTGGAACAATTGGAAATCCACAGACAAAAAAAAATGAACCTTGACTTAGTATCACAGCTATACAAAAATTAACTCAAAATGGATCAGACTTAAATGTAAAAGGTAAAATTACAGAACTTTTAGGAAAAAAAAAAAAGAAAATCTCAGGATCTATGGCTAAGCAAAGAATTCTTAGACTTGACACCAAAAGCATGATTTATATAAGGACAGATCAAAATAAAAACTTTTTCTCTGCAAAAGACCCTGTTAGGAGGACAAAAACACAAACTACAAACTGGGAGAAGATATTGCAAACCACACATGCAGTAAAGAGCTAGTACCTAAAATACATAAGGAACTCTCAAAACTCAACAGTAAATGTATGTCAATTATACCTCAATTTTTAATAATTAAATTAAAAACAGTAATAAACAATCCAACTAGAATATGAGCAAAAGGTATGAAGAGACATTTCACTGAAAAAGATACACAGATCACAAATAAGCACATGAAAACATGGTCAATATTACTAGCCATTAGGGAAATGCAAATTTAAACCACAAAATATAACTACATAGCTATCAGAATCACAGAAATTAAAAATAGTAACAATATTAAATGTTGGCAAGGATGCAGAGAGTCTGTATCACTTGTTTATTGCAGGTGGGAGTATAAAATCATATAGCCACCCTGGAAAACAGTTTGTCAGTTTCTTATAAGACTAAGCATACAACTGTCCTACAACCCACCAATTTCACTGTTGCACATTTATCTCCAAGAAATGAAAATACATATTCACACAAAAATCCATGTGTGATGCTAATAGCAGCTTTATTAGTCAAAAACTGGAAACAACCCAGGTATCATTCTACAGCTGAATAATTAAAAAACTATAGTACATCCGTACCTTAAAACATTACTCAGAATTAAAAGGAACAAACTATTGATACATGCAACAACCTGGATGAATCCCCAGAGAGTTATGCTGAGTGAAAAAAAGTCAATCCCCAAACATTCTGCATGATTCCATTTATATAACGTCCTTGAAATGACAAAAGTATAGAAACGGATAACAGAGTAGTGGTTTCCAGAGGTTAAGGAGAGGGTGGGGGCAGGAGGGAAGTGAATGTGGCTATAAAAGGGCAGCAGGAGGGATCCTTGGCAATATTCTGTATCTTCACTCTTTCAATGTTAGCATCCTGTTTGTGATGTTGTATTATAGTTTTGCAAGCTATTACCATTGGGGGAAATGGGGTAAAAGGTATGTGGACTGTGTATTATTTCTTATAATTGCATGTGTGTCTACAATTATTTCAAATTAAAAGTTTAATTTTAAAAATTGATGTTATAAATTGCCATGAGAAAGAATCAGCAGATGTAATAGGAAAATTCTCCAGGAGCTACAGAATTTAGAGCAATATGAAAGGGAATTTAAAATAAATATATTAATTTACATGGAAATGGAAAGGGCTAAAAATAGACAAGGAAATGCTAAGAAGAATAATCTTGCTCTAACAGACATCAAAATGTGTTCTAAAGCTATCATAATTAAGATAGTGTGGCACTTGTGTAGGAAAAGACAAATTAGAACAACGAAACAAAATGGAAAGTCCATAAATAGATCTATACATATAAGGAAGCTTGATATGCCACAGAGGTGGTATCACAAGTCAATAGGGCAGTGATAGATTATTTGGTAAATGATAATTTAATACTGGTTATCCATATGAAAAAAAATTATTTTAGATCCACACCTCAAGTCAACACACAAAAAAATTCTAGGTAAAGACCTAAATGTGAAAAATAAAATTTTATTACTGTTGTGGCTTAAACTGTGTCCCCCCAAAAGATCTGTTCAAGTCCTAATCCTTGGTACCTGTGAATGTGACCTTTATGAAAATAGGGTCTTTGCAGATGAAATCAAGGTAAGATGAGGTTGCAATTCCTGACAGCAGTCACTCTGGTTTCTCTGATTCTGCTCTTCCCAAAGGCTTGGAAACCCCAGGAGATGGGAGAATTGTTTTTTTGTTGTGTTACCTCTGCTTGGGCAAGCTATTCCAAGCAACTGGGACACCTGTGCCCCTGTCTTGGTGCCACCTCTGCCCCTGCCAGTGACTGCCCAGGTGCCAGCTGGCTCCTCCCTGGGGGTGCAGATACCAAATGAACTTACTGGGATGGGTGGGTATTAAAAGTCCTGGCCTCGGTCCCTGAAACACTTTCTCTGCTTGATGCCTGCAGCCATGTGGCTGGTTCTCCTGCTGTGGCTGAGCCCTGCAGCCCCAAACCAGGAGACAGGTGAGAAGCCAGGCTAGCAGGTCGAAGGGACCTGGCCTCTAGTCTCTTTTATTTATTCATTCATTCGTTTAATCAACCATTTTTGTCCCTGGCATGATCCGCCTCCTTATGTTCACTAATTCATTAATTAAATAATTCATTTATTCAGACATCTACCAGTGCTTAAAGTGGCTTCTCTGTGTACCCACATTCATATTTATAAGTTGTCCTTGGATAATTCGCTTGGGAAGGTCTGTTTTGGTTGGGGAATCAAGAGGAATGTCCAGAAGAGGTGCCTATGAGTAGAGGCAGCAGGGGGCTCTGGAATGTGCACTGTCGGGGGATGGGAGTGGTACAAGAGGGAAGGTGGTATGACAAGCCCAGATCCAGATTAATAGGCAGACTCCCGGGAGAAAACTAGATGTCATTGCTAGGAATACTTTTTGTAGGGGTGGGAACCTCAAGGTGTGTGCTTAAGTAATAACAGATGTGTTAATAAATTGCTTGTAAAAAGGACTTCTGAGGAAGGGCGGGGCTTCAGATTTGCTGAGTGGGGTTCGCAATTTGGGGGCTGGAGCAGTATCACTGGGAACTGTACAGGGGAGGGGGAGGCTGCCCAGTGCCCCTTTTCCACACCCTGCCCCAGCAGTGCTCACCCTCTTCTCTATAAAACTGTCAAACAGGTTTAAAGAGTGTTGTTCTGGAGGGGTGCCAACTATTAGCATGGGGTTCTTCACCCAGCCTTGTTTGGGGCTGTTCCTGGCCTCACAGCTTGTCACTTCTACAAGCCTTTTAGTCTGAAGCCAACGAGATGGTCACACAGGAGTCCCTGATCTACTGCCTCTTCACCAGGAGTCTGTTTCCTGGTGGGCTCACTGCCCCTCCACCAACCCCGCGGCTGTCTCCTCTTACCTGTGGTGCAGCACTTACCATACAGTATGATGACGTTCTGGTTACTTGTAGTATGATGGCGCTCTGTTCACTAGACTGAGCTCTTAGAAGGTGTTTCTTTGGAGGGTTGGGTTGGACAGGGCAGTGGAATGTATGTCCATGATCCACCATGGTACTTGGCTCAGAGAGTCACTCAATAGAATAAAATGAATAAATGAATGAATGCATGAGTGAGTGAATGGGTGCTTGGTCACCATGGGGTGGACTTCCTTTCCCTTATTGCGCTGCCATTTTTCTGATGGGACCAGTCAGCGCTGTCAGGAACTGTAAATCTGTCCTGGCCTATGGACACCCTGGGAGCTCAAGTGTGAGCCCAAGTCCAATTCAGCTCTTTTAAATTAAATTAAGTATAAATTATTTGACACCAGAACTACAGAGATACATTTCCTGCTTTCCACCAATTGGTAGGAAGGCAGATAAACACACCTTCAGGAAGAAGATCGTAACAATAATGGAGACAGGGATTAATGCTATGTTAGAAATGGAAATCAATAGATTTTAAAAGTAAGAGGAAAAAGTTAATCCCAGTAAATGTAGTTAATACCTACGTCCCAGCTGGGGGGATGTAGGAAGGCCTCTCAGGATAGATCAAATTTATTTAAAAAAATTTTTTATTATGGAAAATTTGAAACACACAAAAGTAGAGGGAATAGTTAAATGAACCCAATGGACCTATTGGCCAGTGTGAAAATTATCAACACCAAGTTCTTATCCACCATATTAAGAATACACATAACCACAATACCTTGTCAGAGCTGAAATAATTAAAATAATTACTACCATTTAATACCTATTAGTGTGCAAACTTCTCCAACTATCAAAAAGTCCTTTTTGCAACTGGCTTATTCGAATCAGGATCCAAACAAGGTCCACACATACATTTAGCTGTTATATTCTTAAGTCTCTTTAAATCTATATCAGCTCTCTTCCTTTTTTTTTCCATGCTGTTTATTTGTTGAAGAAACCAGGTCATTTGTCCTGTAGACTGTCCTGAATTCTGGATTTGTCTGACTGGATCCTTGTGGGTGCTCTTCTGTCCCCTGCATTTCCTGAAATCTGGTAGTTAAGGTTCATTTCTTTTGGTAAGTATATTCTGTAGGTGAGGCTATGTACTACCTATTGCATGGAGAAGGAGACAGGCAATGTCTAGTCATCTCACTTCTACTGGTGTTAAACTTGATCAGCCAGATGCATCCGTTTGTAGGTCCATTATAAAAGTTCCCCCTCGACCTTTCTCTAATGGTTTTAGTTTCCACTGATGATTGTTACCTAGATCCAGTTTTTCATTAAGGATTGCCATATGGTGGTTTTCTAATTCTACCATTGATTCTGCATTTGTTAGCTGGAGTTCTTCTATAAAGAAGACCTTTCCCTTGTCAACTATTTGGTTTGTGTGGAAAGACTGGATAAATGATTCTTCATTTATCACTCTCAAAATAACAAGCTGGTTCGTTAGCAACCCTGGGAAGGTTGAATTTAATCATGACCTTGAAGGATAAGAATGTTTTCTTCTAGTGGCTATGAGAGGGAAGGGCCTTCCAATCAGAGGAAACAGCTTGACTAAAGGCTCAAAAGCAGGAACATGCAGGATCTTTAGAGAATGGCCCAGAGCAGTGGCAAGTGCAACCAAAGGCTTTTTGAAAGAAAAAGCCCTGAGCCTGATGTGGTGGAAAAAGCAAGGGGAAAGTCACAATTGCTGGTTCCACTCCCAGCTCTGTCACCCAATCACTGCTTGTGAACACTGCTTTTCCATTTTTAGATCAGTGTCTTTCAAACTTTTCTGGCCACAGTCCACATTAATAGAGATATTTTACACTGTGATCCAATACTTACATACATATACAGAAAAACACAAAAATTTCAGAAAGAACCCCAAGCAACTTACACTTCTATATACAATATACAATATATGTAGATATTTTGTATCCTATCCTATCCTATGCTATCCTATCCTATTCCACTCCACTCCATTCCACTCCATCCCATACTGTTAAAATAAATGCTGGTCATGACCACTGACTTGATCTCTGACCCCCAAATGGGGTACAGCCCTCATTTGGATGGTCCCTGGGGCTCTTTGCCGGCTCCAATCCTTTGATCGTTTCCTGGTCTTGGTGACAAACTGACACTGAACCAGGCACTTGGGAAAGGGGATGATATGAAAATGGAAACTGATCATTTGTAGGAGGCTCCTGAGTAGAACATGAGGCAGAAGCCAGACCAAACTCAGAGGCCACCATTCCAGCCCAGCCCACCATCACCTTGAGAGATCTGACCTCCCTGGACCACCGCCCCCCTTTCACCAGACACCTACCTGCTGGCCCCTGTTTCCACAACAGGCTGGGTTAGCCACACCTGGCCCCGCCTCCCCTCAGAGGCCCGCTCCCTACTGATCCTTTCAACTTTGGAAGGTCGTCAGGCTTATGCCTAAACAAAGCCCCAGGCAGGTGCTAACCTAACAGGAGGCAATTGGGAAGGTCAAGGTAAAGTAAAGGGAAAACAACATTGAGAGTGCTGGGCATGAGAGTACCTGGGGCCCCTTCTGATCTGAGCCAAAGACTCACCAGGTTACCTGGGCCACGGTCCCTATCTGCCAATGTCTTGTTTTCCTTATGTCTTAACGAAGATGAACCCCTTCATCTTGTAGTGGATAAGGAATGATCAGATAATAACTGAGTTGAGGGCTGCCCTGGTGGCGCAGTGGTTGAGAATCTGCCTGCCAATGCAGGGGACACGGGTTTGAGCCCTGGTCCGGGAAGATCCCACATGCTGTGGGGCAACTAAGCCCGTGCACCACAACTACTGAGCCTGCGCTCTAGAGCCCGGAAGCCACAACTACTGAAGCCTGTGCACCTAGAGTCTGTGCTCCGCAACAAGAGAAGCCACCACAATGAGAAGCCCAGGCACCGCAACGAAGAGTAGCCCCGTCTCACTGCAACTAGAGAAAGCCCCGTGTGCATCAACGAAGACCCAGTGCAACCAAAAATAAAATAAGATAAATAAATTGAAAAAACAAATAATAATAATTGAGTCGAGCACCTTGGGGAAATGGTAGGAATTGGGGTTGGTGAAACTGTTTTGTGAATAGCGACCTTGGAGAACTTCCTCCAACTTTGTGGGGTTTTTCTACGTCCCTCTTCTCACAACTCTTCTGTCGTTTTCTCTATTGCCTCTGTGTCTTCCTTGCTGTCACTCCCCTGTCACACTCTTCTTTTTGTCTCTCTTCTTGCTCACTCTTCTCTCTTAGCTCTGTCTCTCTCTCTCTCTCTCTTTTTTTTTTTTTTTTTGCGGTACACGGGCCTCTCACTGTTGTGGCCTCTCCCATTGCAGAGCACAGGCTCCGGACGCACAGGTTCAGTGGCCATGGCTCACGGGCACAGCCGCTGGCATGCGGGATCCTCCCAGACCGAGGCACGAATCCATGTCCCCTGCATCGGCAGGCGGACTCCCAACCACTGCGCCACCAGGGAAGTCCTGTCTCTCTCCTTTTAATAGCAACTTTATTGAGATACAATTCACATAATGTAAAAGTCATCCTTTTAAAATATACAATTCATGGTTTTTACTATATTTACGGAGTTGTGCAACCAACACTATTACCTAAGTTCAGAACATTTCATCACCTCCCAAAGAAACACCGTACCCATTAACAGTCACACCCTTATTCACCACACCTCCCACCCCTGGCAGCCATTAATCTACTTTCTATGGATTTGCCTGCTCTAGACATTTCACAGAAATAGAATCATATAATACATGGCCTTTTGTGGCTGACTTCTTTCGTCTAGCATAACATTTTCAAGGTTCATCCATGTTGTAGCATGTATCAGTATTTCATTCATTTTTATGGCTGAATGATATTCCATTGTATAGAAATTTCATATTATGTTTTATCCTCTCATCAGTTAATGGACATGTGAATTATTTCCACTTTTTTGCTGTTATGAATAATGTTTCTATGAACATTTATGTACGGGATTTTATGTGAACATATATTTTCAATTCTTTTAAGTATATACCCAGAAGTGGATTTGCTGGGTCATATGGTAACTCTACATTTAACATTCTGAGGAACTGCCAAACAATTTTTCAAAGTGGCTGCACCATTTTACACTTCTGCTAGCCATGTGTGGGGTTCCAATTTCTCCACATCCTCACCAACACTTGTTTTTGTTTTTAGCCATCCTAGTGGATGTGGAGTGGTAACTCATTGTGATTTTAATTTGCATTTTCCTGATGATTAGTGATGTTGAGCACCCTTTTATGTGCTTATTGGCCATTTGTGTATCTTCTTTGGATATATTCTTTGCTCATTTTAAAATGGGGTTATTTGTCTTTTTATGTTGTTGAGTTTGTGAGAGTTCTTTACATATTCTGAATAAAATTCTCTTATTGCATATATGATTTGCAGATGTTTTCCCATCCCATGGGTTGTCTTTTCACTTTCTTGATAGTATCCTTAGAAGCCCAAAACTTTGATCAAGTCTACTTTATCTATTCTTTCTTTTGTCACTTATGCTTTTGGTGTCATACCTGAAAAACTACTGCTTAATCCAAGGTCATGACAATATCTAGAGTTTTACAGTTTTAACTCTTACATTTAGATTTGTGATCCATTTTCAGTTAATTTTTATATATGGTGTGAGGTAGAGGTCCAAATTCATTCTTTTGCATATGGATATCTAGTTGTCCCAGCACCATTTGTTAAATCTGTCTCTCTCTTTTTTTTTTTTTTTTTTTTTTTTGCGGTACGCGGGCCTCTCACTGTTGTGGCCTCTCCCGTTGCGGAGCACAGGCTCCAGACGCGCAGGCTCAGCGGCCATGGCTCACGGGCCCAGCTGCTCCGCGGCACGCGGGATCTTCCCAGACCGGGACATGAACCTGTATCCCCTGCATCGGCAGGCGGACTCTCAACCACTGCGCCACCAGGGAAGCCCTGTCTCTTTTTAATGTCCCTTTGTCTCCAGGCAGCTGCTCCCAACCCCAGCCCCTCTGCTGCCTTGGAATGGATCACCACTGCAGGAGAGGAAGCTGCTACTGTGATGAATTCTGCCATGTGGTACCAGACCGCTGCCTGGATCACCGTGCCCTCTGCAACACTGGTAACTCACATGCAGGCTCCATTCCACCCCCAGCAGAGCTGGATGCTGTGATTGACAGAGGCAAGCCCCTTGCATGTACTTTAGGCCAAGGCCAGGGTGTGGACTGGATGGCTTCTAAGGTCCCTGACATCCCAAGATCCTGGCATTCTGTCCATTTCATATCAAAAGTGCCTACACATTCCTCCCCGCTTTCTTTCCCCACTGCTCCTTGCCACCTGCTGCTCCCCTCTGAGCCACTTTTGCAGGTCCCACAAGGAGAGGTTCAGCTGTTGGTGACTGGGGAATAGGGTGGGGAAATAGGGTGGCTGTGTTGCACCTAACTGTCCCCGCTTCTCTTGCAGTACAGATGCCTCTTGACCTGTCCCATGTAGACTTCTGAGGGCAGACAGGAGTCTGCAGAGAGGTGCTGGGGGTAATGGGCAGCAGCAGGGGGTGGGAGGCAGGGATGAGGACAGGATCTTTCACCTGTGTTTTTCTGCTCCTCAAACTATCAGCATGGTGCTGCAGGTGGTGCTGAGGAAGGAGAACTCGCCCAAGCCCTGCCAGAAGCAATCTAGACTGGATGCAAAGCATGGTGAGTGCCCTGGAGATGCTCCTAGAAGGGGTGGCTGGCAACCTGCTCCTGCCTCCCTGGCCTCCAAGCCCCAAAGTCAAGGAGCAAATACCAAAGGGGGCAAAGAGCCTGAGCTGGGCGCAGCACTGTTGCAGCCACGGTTTTAGGGTAGAAGCCAGGGTTCCTGCCCATGAACACTGACACTGAATTTCATATAATTCTCATGTGTCATGAAGTAATATTCTTCTTTTGACTTTTTTCAACCGTATAAAAATGTAAAAAACATTCTTAACTTGTGATCTATACCAAAAACCGGCAGCAAGACAGATTTGGTCCACAGACTGTGGTTTGCTGCTCTCTGCCCTAAATCATCCTCTGTTCTTTATTTTCCTTTTGTGTCCCGGCTTCAGCCCTGACCTGTCCAGCTCTCTGCGCAGCACTGGAGGAGAGCTCTCAGCCCCCACCCTAGCCTATTACAGCGTTGGGCAGAAAGAAAGGCAGTATAGCGCGATGGAAAGAGCTTGGACTTGGGAGCCAGATAGACCTGGGTTCAAATCCTGGCTGACCTCAAGCCTTCAGTCTTCTGAGCCTTTCCGCGCCTCCCTTTCCTCATCTGTGTCCTAGAGCTTGCCTTGCAGGGCCGCTGTGGAAGGGCCTGGTTCTTGGTGGATGAACAAGAGAGAGCGGTTATTTGGGGAAATGTAAATTAGCTGGAGAGGCAACAGGCCTTCGCTTACTGCTCATTAGGTCTGGCAGCTTCTCCAAACCAGCCCCTCTCCATCTCCATGAAGGGACTCAAGAAGACGGCCTGACGCCTCCCTGAAGCTCCTCCCCCACTCGGTGCCAGCAGGGCCCTGGAACAAAGCTCAGCCTCCCCTCCTGGGGCCATGATCACTGGGCCCAGGGGTGCTTGTCTCCCAGCTGCCACCCTGTGTGCTTCCCCATTGGTTCAACCAGAGGAAAAACGGAAACCTGCTGCTGTCGTAAACACTGTTAAATGTGCGTAGAATCAGCCGTAGAGGTTTCTATGCTACAACCCAAGGAAATAGGGGCTAGGGTATGGAGGGGTCCATTCTCAGGGCTTTGCAGACTTAAATGATTCCCACCGTCTCTCCTTATCTACACATTTTGAACCTGTGGGGACCCACTCAGACCCCCAGAGTTGGTATAAAGATTATTTTAAAGAGGAAACATTTGACCTACAGAAGATGCAGAAAGAAATGTTATCTGAACTTCCCTTATCTGACTAAAACAGAGCCTTCTAAAAATACAGCTGCCATAAATCTCCCTCCAAGGGATTTTCCGGCCAATTTTAGCTGCCGTGGAGACAGACTGCCAATAGAACCTTCCATATTTTCCCACAGAGGTCCTAAGCCCCATGCCTTTGTTAAGTGTGGTGGAGAAACCTTTGTCTCTGGTTATTCAGTGAGTTACTCATTACTAAGCAACTCCCTGGTGCACGTGTAAATAAACTTTGTCTTTTCTCCTGTTCATCTGTCTTTTCTTAGTTAAGTTGCAGGCCTCCAGTCACTGGACCCAGGTTGGAAGAGGAAAAAGTTTTTCCTCCCAACAAACACAGACCCAAATGGCGCTGGTGACAACTCCATCCTTCCATTTGTTCAGGCTGAGAAGTCTGTAGTTTTCTTGACTTTTCTCTTCCTTTGACAGCCCACACCGATCTGGTAGGAAGTCATGTTGGCTCTACGTTCAAAATATATCTAGAATCTGACCAACTCCAGCCTCCTCTGGTACCACTGTGGTCAGAGCCACCCTCCTCTCTTACCTGGACTAGGGCAAAATCCTCCCAACTCTATTCCAGTTTCTATTCCAGCCCACAGCTGCCAGAGTGGTCCTTCTAAAACCCAAGTTAGAACTGGTCACTCCTCCGCTCAAAACTCCCCAGGGGCTGCTCCCACCTCACTCCAAGAACCCAGCGCCCAAGGCTGGCAAGGCCCTTTGTCACCTATGCCTTATCACCCTGCTCCCCTGCCCCCCAACTCTGCCCTCTCACGTGGCTCCAGCCACACGCCCTCTTTTGTGCTTCTTGAACTAGGTCCTGCCTTAGGTCTCTGGATCTTTCTCTAGCACTTCCGCTGCCTGGAGTGTTCTTCCCCACGTAGCCACTTGGCTAACTTTCTCACCAGCTTGGAATCATTGCTCAGATCCCATGGTGCTATTTGATACTTTAATCTGTCCCTCACCTCTCCACGCCACACACACCAGGTTCTTCTTACCTGTCTTTTTTTTTTCTTTTTTCCATAATATTCATCCCTATATTGTTCACTTATTAATGTTTGCCATCTCCTTTCACTGGGAAGTTAGTTCCGTGAGGGCAGGGATCTGTCTTACTCAGTGCTGTTTTACTCAGTATCCTGGGTGCCTAGAACAGTGTCTGGCATCTAGTAGGTGCTCCAGATATGTCTGCTAAATTAATCAAACCAGCCTCCTATGCTCATTCAGGGTGAGAGCTGAGTTGGGCTGAACAAAATGTCCAGGAACTTTCTGGATAAGACTATTATGCCCCCAGGGCCAACAGTCATGTGTCCAGACTTGGAAATTCCCCAGATACAGGGGAAGATGGACCAGACAAAATTCAGCAAAACCCAGGAAAGCACTCAGCCAGGATTCCCTTCTAGCAGGTTCCTGGTTAGATCTCATCGTAGACAACTGGGCTAGAGCTGAGCTGTTGATCACTTAGAGGATGAAAAGAGAAAGGAAATGGAGAAGGGAAGTCTGTGGTGGGGGTGCAAGGGCACCTGGAGTACCTCGGTCTGTAGATTAAGCCACTGGCCGCTAGAATGAGGAAGTCCCTTTCCCCGCTAGGGTGGGGCTGACAGGTGGGCCAGGACGGGAGGGAGGCGGCTCAAAGCAGTTGCATTCTTTCTGGATTTCTCCTCTGTCTTCTCAAGGGTGAAGAGTCACACCAGATCACTCATTACTAGATCGGGTCAAACAGAATTCAGGTCACTGCTATGGCCCTGGGGCCTCCTCTCCCCACCTACCCACCCCCCAAGGGGAAATCCATTCTCCCATTTTATAAAGTGAAGGACTGAGGTTGAATGGGAGGGTGGAAGGGCTCAGCCTGGCAGGAGTACTATACAGATTAACAGTGTGGCTGGAACTGGGGTCCAAGATCCTTGACCCCAAGTGCTGGGCTGTGTCCCAGATGGACCCCTCAGTCTCCTCTCATAGAGTCTTCCTCCCCTCATCCCACCCCCGTGCCCTAGAATGACTCCCTTCTCCTTCCAGGCCACAGAGCCCTTTATCCCAACGGAGGGTGAAGTTCTAGAAGACAGTGGCTCACACCAAACGCAGGACCTCAGACTTCATGGCCAAGAGGACCTCAGAGGTCTTATTGACAGAGGCCCAGAGAAGGCAAATAACTTGTCCAAGATTGCACAGAGTTCTTGGGCCACTACCAAGGAAGGAGCTGGAAACAGAACCTAGACCTTTTTTTTTTTTTTTAATTTATTTATTTTTGGCTTTGTTGGATCTTTGTTGCTGTATGCGGGCTTTCTCTAGTTGCAGTGAGCTGGAGCTACTCTTCGTTGTGGCTCACGGGCTTCTTACTGCGGTGGCTTCTCTTTTTGCGGAGCACAGGCTCCAGGCGCACGGGCTTCAGTAGTTGTGGCATGCGGGCTCAGTAGCCGTGGCTCGCGGGCTCTAGAGCACAGGCTCAGTAGTTGTGGTGCACGGGCTTAGTTGCTACGCGGCATGTGGGATCTTCCCGGACTAGGGCTCGAACCTGTGTTACCCTGCATTGGCAGGCGGATTCCTAACCACTGCACCACCAGGGAAGTCCCAAACCTAGACCTTCTGATTCCACTTTAAATTTCCTTCCAGCTGTGAGATTTTGTGATTTTTCTGACACCTGTTCAGCAAGCTTTCCTCTACTCTGGAGCTGCTTTATTCACAAAACTCTTGCCCTGAAATCCCCAAGATACCTTGTCTGGCCACTGGCTGTGGCCATAACAGCTTATGTCCTTGGCCCTTTGAGGGGATAAGATTCTTCACTAGGGCATTTGGAAATACATTCTGCAACCTCATTCCCCGTCTTGTGGCCAAATCCCCAAGGTTCCCTAAGTAATCACCCTCAGTGTCCCTCCTCCCAGGCCTGGGGACTCAGACCAGCGCACTTACACTTTCCCTTCTCCCAGCTGTGCTCTTCCTACCCCACACCTCCAGTCTGGCCCAAGACATGATCCTGCCTCTGGCTGGGATGCAGGATCACAGGATGTAAAGATGGAAGGATGTTAGGGATCAGAGTCCTGCCCCACACTGGAGAGCCGTCTCCTGCAGACCTCAGGGGGCTGTTCCTTCTCTCTGTTGCTTGAGGATCTGACTGGACATCAGGGCCTTCACTCATTTATTGAGCACCTAAAATGTATATGTTTTCAACAAGCACCAAGTATGTAGCAGGCACTGGTAGAGCCTTTTTATCTCATGTGAGCCTCATGAAACAGCCCAGTGAGGTAAGGATTATGCCCATTTTACAGATCAGGAGGTTGAGGTTCAGAAAGTTCTTCAATTTGCCCTAGATTATAGAGCTAGTAAGTCTAGAATTAGGAATAAAACCCATGTTTCTCTAACTAGAAGTCAAAGCCCCATGCACAGGGGGAGAGGGAGGGGGGAAAGGCTATGGGAAGGGGGAAATGTGTGTGAAACACCATCTTCCATGGCCTCCCTGCCTACAGGACCCAGGGGATAATATCACTGTGGAAATGATTCCATAGCTTCAAACCAAACTTCAGAGAGGGGGGTGTCAGTGGGCAAGGGGGGCAGGAGGGTTAGCTCCTTGTCAGCCCTGACACACAACCTGCCAGCTCTCAGCCTGTGCACTTGTGATCACCTGGTTACACCCTGGAAACTACCCAGCCACACCTAAGCAGGTGGCCCGCCCCTGCTCCGCGGGTTGAGCAAGCAGGAAAAGGTGGCAGCAAGAGGCAGTGGGCAGATCTGCTGGGCAATGGTGGCCAGAGCCCCAGCTAGGATGGCCTTTCTCTGGGGCCTGGCTCTGCCCCTTTTCTTCTTCTGCTGGGTGGCTGGGCCTCCTAGGAGCTCTGCAGGTAAGGAGGCCAGAGGGTGCCTGTGGGCTTCTCTCCTGACTCTGGATGGGAGCTTCTGTACTGCAGCCCTTTGTGGGTGAGGGTAGCTCTCTCGGGTTAGTTATCATCAACCATAAAGCTATACATGAAGTATTACTATGGCTGGTAGTATGCAACGGCACTGGGTCAGCTTAAGCATGTGGGACTCTGCGGTCCACACAAATGTGAGGTTGCTGTGGGTTTGTCTTTATGCCTGTGAGGGTGAGTACGTGGGGCGGGGAGATTGTGGGGGTCAGGGAGGTGCAGGCTGGTGATAAATCTGATTAAAACCTAAGAATGTGGCTTGACAAGATTCTTTCTCCTCCAAGTTTATTTTCTAGCATGGATTTCCTTCAAAAACCTATTTTTGTGTGAAAAGTCTGACTGTCACAGGCTGCTTGTGGAGGGTGGATTCTGAGAGAGGCAGGGCTTTTATGAAAGAAGAGAATGAACATTGATCTGTAATAGGAACTGTGCGAGGCTTGTCACATGCATTATCTCTTGTGAAAATAGACTTTATTTTTTAGAGCAGTTTTAGGTTCACAGCAAAATTGAGCAGAAAGTACAGACATTCCTATGTATCTTCTGCCCACCTCCCCACAGCCTCCTCTGCTATTAACATCCCTCACAGAGAGGTACATGTATTACAATTGAGGAAGCTACACTGACACATCATTACCATGCGTTATCTTTTAAGACTTTATTTTTCAGAGCAGTTTTAGCTTCACAGCAAAATTGAGAGGAAGGTACAGGGATTTCCCATATACTCCCACCACTATCTTTTTTTTTTCTTTGTGATCATCACTTTTTTTTTTTGACATGGATATACCCATAACGTTTTATTGAATGAAAACAGTTGTAACACAATATATACAGTTTGATGACATTTTGACATATATACACTACTGATACTATGTATAAAATAGCTAACTAATGAGAACCCACTGTATAGCACAGGCAACTCTACTCAGCCATCACTATCCTTTTAATCCACACAGTTAACCCTGTGAGAGAGATACAATTCTCGTTCTTACTCTCGTCCAGCCCCCCACCCACCGAGAGAAGACTGAGGCTTCTTACTGGGATTAAGTAACTTGTCTGCAGAGCCAGGCTTTTATTCCACACATACATAACCCCTAGACCACACTGCCTCCTGCATGCACTCATGATCTACCAGGCTTGTGTTGCACATTTTTTTTTCTAACTTTTTTTTTTTTTCTTTCTGCGTTGGGTCTTCGTTGCTGTGCGCGGGCTTCTCATTGTGGTGGCTTCTCTTGTTGCGGAGCATGGGCTCTAGGCGCGTGGGCTTCAGTAGTTGCAGCACGTGGGCTCAGTAGTTGTGGCTTGCGGGCTTAGTTGCTTCACAGCATGTAGGATCTTCCCAGACCAGGGCTCGAAACCATGTCCCCTGCATTGGCAGGCGGATTCTTAACCACTGCGCCACCAGGGAAGTCCTGTGCTGCACATTTGACATTTAATTTAATGTAATGTTCACAATCCTATGAAATAGGTACCCCAGCTCCATTCCACAGATGGGAAAATGTAGGCTTGGAGCTGGGAGAATTGGCCGGGTCACAAGGTTGGTAAGCAGCAGAGCAAGCAGCAGAGACAGGACTCGAACTCAGAGTCCAAAGTCCAGATGTTTTCCTCTCTACCAGTTTGATTTGAGGAATGGGTCAGGAGAGCTGCAGCATTCTAGAGCTGTAAAGAGCCAGGGTGGGCTTTGCTCTGTTTGAGAAGACTGCCAGTGGGTAAGAGAGTTGGGTGGGGGGTTGTGAGGGCCCCAGAGATTAAGAGGCTATGGGTTTGGGAAGCATGAGGAGGTTTCACCGCAAGATGACCCTACAAGGCTCCCAAGAAAGGAAGAAAATGTGTGAGGGGAGGTCAGTGGTCAGACCCCACAGCTTGAACTTCAGGCTGTGTGGGCAGCCGCAGAAGGGCTCTGCCTCCATCTGTGGGGACTGAGAGGCTCAGAGAACTATCTCGGGCTTTGAAGTGGAGAGAAGCAAGTATATTTCTGTAAAAGCGTGGTTTGTGTGTGTAGGTAGACCGCACTGAACAGGTAATGAGAGCGAGTGCCATGACCACCTAATCCTCATGTGGGTACAGCCTGAAACTCTCGCTATATGAAAGTAGGTTGTGTGCTCTCAGGTGACTCCTTGAAAGGACGTGGTCAGGGAGGGATGCTTAATAACCCCCTGCAGGCTTTGGAATGTAAGGGCTTCCCCATTCCCCTTCCCCTCTGGTCCTCACCCCCACAGCAAGGCAGATATGAGACCCTTGCTGGTGGGGGACAGAGTCAGTATTTGCACCAGTAAATCATCAGACTCCAGAGCTGGTAGGCGACACATCTGGGACTAGAAGCCAGTCTCTTGCCTCCTGGCCCAGTGATGCTTCATTATCCAATGGGAGACACAAGAGGACAAGCCGAGGACCTGTCCTGACACCCTAGGTAGAGGTGACCAAATGGTCCTGGCCCTCCTTTGGGCCCTTGGGTACTTTGGGGCCAGTAGGTCTCAGGAAAGACCATCTTAAACCATAAGAACCCTGAAAAAGGGTGGTTATATTTTCATCTTTTCCTTCCAAGAGTAGGGTTACTAGATAAAATACAGGGTGTCCACCTAAATTTGAATTTCAGGTAATGAGTTTATCAGTATAAGTATGTCTTAAATATTACATGAGAAATACACATACTAAAAGAATTTGTCATTAAAATAATTCCTTGTTTATCTGAAATTCAAATTCAAATTTAACTGGGCATCCTGGATTTTTAGTTGCTAAATCTGGCAACTCTCCTCAAGAGGCACCATGGCCTCCATACAGAGAGAGCCCCTCTCCCTCTGTAGACAGGAGAGGCACCCTTGTCAGCTCCTAAATATTTGCTGTAGCCTCCCCCGGGCAATGCGTGCCTGCTGGCCCTCCACTCACACGACCTCAGAGTGTCGGTCCAGTGAGCAGAGACATCCTGCCCTGGGGAGACACGCTAGCAGCTTCTTTCTAAAAAGTACAGTTTTGCTTCACCTGGCTCCCTGTTTCCTGTGGAAGACGCTGGGTTCATCATTTCTGGCGTTCTGGGGTTCCATCCTTGCCGTCTAAGGCCCGCGTTCAGGAGAGACTTGAGCAGGTGGACAGCTTGCCCTTTTCCTTTGCTAGAGCCCTGGGGGCTCTGCCTGCTTCCCTCTTTTGCAGCGGCCATCACCCACACTGTCCAGGAAATTCCTCTCCTCCAATCCCTGCAGCTACCTCTCAACACAAAACCACAGACGTTTCTTGTGGTTGAAGTGTTTTACTTCCATAGGGAAACAGTCACTGGATGAGAAAAGGATTGATAGGAAAGTGACAAGGGGGTGGTGGTGTGATGAATTGGGAGATTGGGATTGACATGTATACACCGATGTGTATAAAATGGATGACTAATAAGAAAATAAATAAACATTAAAAAAAAAAGTGACAAGATTCTTCCAGAAAGTTCTAAGAGTCATGGTCCCTGCTCTGCAGTTCTTGGCTCACTTGGGTCTTCTGCCTTTTTTGCTCCCCCTTGAAGCTGGATCCTGGCCCTACACATTCACTCGGATGGTTTCAGACCAATAATCAACTAGATTCTGGGGATTGCTTGCCTCATGTGGGCCATCAGAGGACATCAGTCAGGGCAATCCCAGTACCGTGGCTGCCACATGGGCCTGATCTTCCCAATAGTGCCTCCTCTTCCTTGAATATATAGATGAAAAATAGGGTAAAAGCAGTCTCCCTCCCCACCTTCCTCCCAGCAGTGCCCAGGGCATAAGCACAAGAGCTTGTGTGAAGTCAGTGCCCTGGGACTCATAGCTCACAAAGTTGGTCTTACCCAATACAGGCCCCAGCACCAGTGAACCAGGCCACACGGAAGTGCCTGCTGTGACTCCAGGGGTCAGGACGAGCTCAGAGGGAGTCTTCCAGACCACTGACCTCACTGAGACCTCTATGTCAAACCATGTCTCTTTGGAAACTCAAACCCTAAGCACCCAGACCTCTGATACGACCTTCCTCCCAGGCAGCACCATTTCAGTAGCAGAGAACAGGGGAAACAAGACCATGGCCCTCATAAAAATAATGCCTTCCAAGTCCTCGGCTGTGATCACCACTCCTATGGAGACATCAGCCACAAGCGGCAGCCCCACGGGACGTGGAATGACCACAGTTGAGACTGTCACAGGCACTGAACTCTCGAAAGCCGCCTTTGACACCCTTTGCAATTTCGACAGCTCTGAAGAGGCAAAGAGAATCAAAGTAGACTTCTTGAAATTAGCTCACACCTCTACAGAAGCCGAGGCCTTGTCCTCGGAGAGCAGCGCTTCCTCTGACAGCTCAGTTCCAGCCATCACCGCCTCACAAGCCCTGTCACCTGACATCACTGCTCTGGCTAAAGCCTTGGTTACCTACAACATCAGCAACATCGAGGTGATCGACTGCAGTGTTACAGAAATGGAAGCAACTGCCAGCACCCCTGGGACCTCAGACACAGATCGCAGCCCCACAAGAGGAGAGGCCCTGTCTACCCCCGAGACATCCGCTTTGCCTGACTCCACTGAAGCAAAATCACACCTCGCCAGGACCACAGCCTCTGCTGAGACCTTGTCAGCAGCCAGCGCCACAGGATCAGCCACACCTGACATCACACTCACCATCAGTAGCACCACAGAAATGGAAACAACAGCCGCCAGGGCCACGGCCCCCAGTGGAAGCTTGGTGACAGTTAGCGTGAACCTCTTGGAAGAAAACTCATCCCTCTCTGTTGAGACAACAAGCCACACCGAGGTCTCAGGAGCAGTGACAATCTCCACAGGGACTGCGTCAACAGTAGGCGAGGTGACTTCCCCTGCTGGGTTCTCAGCTACGGTCTACAGCCTGTCTGAAGTGACTACCATCATGAGCTCCACCCCCTCAGAGACTTCTACCACTGACATCACATTCGGTGCGCCCGCTCCCAACAGCAGGAGCACTCTTCCTTCTGTCCATCCGGCTACGGCCAACAGCAGTCAAGAAACAAACATCACCTTAGCCAAGACCACAGCCTCAGCAAAGACCTTGGAGATAGCCAGCACAGCTGGAGGGAAGCCCTCAACAGCCACGCCCACCAGTGCTCAGACAAGTCTGACAGATGTTACTGCAGGTGAGCGGCTTCCCCCATGTGTGATTTTTGGGGATTTGGGGTTTGGAGTCTGCATGTTTAGGGAGTAGGTAGAAAGGAAGCCTCTGGGGGCCTATTCTGAGCCCTGTCTCTGATGTCACCTCTTCATGATCTTCTAGTGGTTCTTGCCAAAATCAGTAACGAGCAGAATTAAGGTGGTGTATGGAAAAAGTGTGGAGAAATGGTTTGGGATCTTGTCTCTGCCCTTAACAACCTGAGTGACCTAGGACAGGTCCCTCTCCCTCTCTGGGCCTCAGTTTCTCCACCAATTGCTGGAGGAGGTTGCAGTGAAGTCCTTTCCATCTCTGCCATTCTACGGAGTTGACTGTTAAGTAACTACTGTGCACCAGGCAAGGACCCAAGTTTTACTTAAAAGACACAGCCCTCACTATCTGAACGCCTCTGGTTCAGCCAGGGCCATACCATATGAGCATCTGGCCCAAATTGCTGCCCTCTGAGCAGCTGGGACCCCATGAAAATGGAGCTCACTGGATGCACTTGCTGGGATTGGTGCCGTAAATGGTGACTTAAAATAAATAAATAAATGGGGCAAAGGTTTGGGAGTCTAAAGCTACATCTCTGGGCAGGACAGGAATAAAGACGCAGACCTAGAGAATGGACTTGAGGACACGGGGAGGGGGAAAGGTAAGCTGAGACAAAGTGAGAGAGTGGCGTGGACATATATACGCTACCAGCTGTAAAATAGATAGCTGGTGGGAAGCAGCTGCACAGCACAGGGAGATCAGCCTGGTGCTTTGCGACCACCTAGAGGGGTGGGATAGGGAGGGTGGGAGGGAGGGAGACACAAGAGGGAGGGGATATGGGGATATATGTATATGTATAGCTGATTCACTTTGTTATAAAGCAGAAACTAATACACCATTGTAAAGCAATTATACTCCAATAACGATGTTAAAAAAAAAAAAGAAAGAAAGCTACATCTCTAAGACAACAGATATTTCTTGGGGAAGAGGTGCCTTGTCAGCCCAGCTCCCAGTCAGCCTATAGCCTTCACCTCCACTTCCCATCACTCTTTCCTCGTGCCTCATCCCTGCAGTATCCTCAGCTTGCACTGCCCTTTTTTGGGGGGTGAAATAAAAATATTAATCACAACTACCTTACTGAATATCTTTTGTATTCCAGGCAGAGGTGATATAAAAATATTTCACAGCTAGTGAGCATTGGCACCAGCTGAAGTTTCTCTCTGATTCCAGGCAGTAAACTACTGTATGAGTTTTGCATGTTATCTCCTCTAACTAAACCTTCAAAACTACCTTATGAGGTGGGTATTCTTACACCCCACCTGACAGATGAGGAAATAGATTTAAAGATGGTAAAAAAGTAACAGTGGAATTCCAAGTCTGTTTGATTCCAAAACTCAGTCTCCTGTTGTGCTTTTATTTTTAAAGGCTCAATTTATTAATATATTTTTATTTTAAAAAGCTTTTATTTGTTGATTAGATGATACATTCACATGATTTGAAATTGAGTAAGTACAAAAGAGTACACCATAAAATGTCTTTCTCCCATTGCTGTCCCCCAGCTCCCCAATTTTCCTTACATACATAACTGATGGTATCACTTTCTTGTGAATCCTCTTCTGGACATGAAATATGCATATGGAAGCATAAGAAGGAAGATGAAAGATATCTACATATTATATCGATATAATATAGACATAGATACTATATCATATAGATATAGAATAGTATCTCTCATCTTCCTTTTCATGCAAATGAAGCATGTGTTAAACACAGATCTCTGAGACAAGGCCATTCTTTTTTATGGCTTCTCAGTATTTTGTTTTACCATGATTTATTTAACCAGTGTTTTATGGATGGACATTTAGGTCTTTTTTTTTTAACATCTTTATTGGAGTATAATTGCTTTCTAATGGTGTGTTAGTTTCTGCTTTATAACAAAATGAATCAGTTATACATATACATATATCCCCATATCTCTTCCCTCTTGCGTCTCCCTCCCTCCCACTCTCCCTATCCCACCCCTCTAGGTGATCACAAAGCACCGAGCTGATCTCCCTGTGCTATGTGGCTGCTTCCCACTAGCTATCTATTTTACATTTGGTAGTGTATATATGTCCATGCCACTCTCTCACTTTGTCCCAGCTTACCCTTCCCCCTCCCCATGTCCTCAAGTCCATTCTCTAGTAGGTCTGGATCTTTATTCCCGTCTTGCCCCTAGGTTCTTCATGACCTTTTTTTTAGATTCCATACATACGTGTTAGCATACAGTATTTGTTTTTCTCTTTCTGATTTACTTCACTCTGTATGACAGACTCTAGGTCCATCCACCTCACTACAAATAACTCAATTTCATTTCTTTTTATGGCTGAGTAATATTCCATTGTCTATATGTGCCACACCTTCTTTATCCACTCATCTGTCGATGGACACTTAGGTTGCTTCCATGTCCTGGCTATTGTAAACAGAGCTGCAATGAATATTGTGGTACATGACTCTTTTTGGACATTTAGGTCTTTTCCAGTATTTTGTTATGACAAACAGCCCTGCAGTAAATAGCACATTTTTCACATGTGTGTCATTTTCTGTAGGATAAACTTCTAGGAGTGCAATTGCTGGATCAATTCTAATAGGAAGAAATGACTAAAATGAGGCAGGTAAAGGCAGGCATATTAGGGCTCAAGAAAAGACGGAAGTTGCCTACAAGCTGCTAAGTCAGGAAGGCTGGATTGAAAGACCTCTGCCAACCTGGAGCTGGAAGCACTGGCTGAGGACATCCCCTCAGAGACCAGCCTCTCTGCAGCCTTCTCCCCGGCTGGCCCCTTTCCCAACAGCCCCATCCGGGCCTCCAGGCCTTGAGAACATTCTAGATCCACTTTCATTTCTCCTTCCTCACACTACTCTTTTGACTTCTCCAAATGTGGATGGGGCCTCTAGCCATCATTTCCTTCCCTCTTGTTGGGAAGACACTACGATGGGTCCAGTTACTGGAGAGAAGGAATCCTTTCTCTTTGCAGTGAATAGAGGTAAGATCCTATGTGAACACAGACTCATTTACACACGAGTGTGAGCACACATATGCAGCGTGGGGACAGAGACTGGGTAGCACAGTTCACATCTTGATTCCTGAAATGACTTACCCATATTTTCATCTTCCTACTGTTCTCAACTTGCAGGTGAGGATGGAGGCTTCCTCCTCCTGAGGCTGAGCGTGGCCTCCTCAGAAGACCTCACTGCCCCCAGAGTGGCAGAGATGTTGATGCAGCAGGTGAGTGGCACTTTCTGTGCCGGGGAGTAGAGGAGAGTGAGAGGTTCTCGGAGACCCTGGGGAAGATCTCCAGGATACAGAAGATACTGTACACTTGGGAGGGGCTAGCTTCTTATGGAGTATTAGGAGTGAGATCTAAAAATCCCTGTCTGGCTTTGCTTCTGCCTGTTTTTCCTGAGTTCTGAATTCCTCTTCTCTGCTATGTAAAAAAAGATTCTTTCCCTCATCCCAATTTCCTCAGGCTTTAGGAAGATCAGGCTTTCAGGCCCCTGGGAGAAGGTCAATGTTATAAATGGGCAGATAGGCAGGACTTTAGTTGCAAGTGGCGGCAACCCAACTCATCGTAGCTTATACAATAGGCAAGGTATTGGCTGAGAAACTTAGAGGTGGCTGTCCAGCTTCAGTTATGGCTGGATCCAGAAGCTCAAACAGGATCATCAGGATTTTCTCTTTCTCTCCCCCTCTTAGCTCTGCTCCCTTCATTCCTCAGAGTCTCTTCATATGTAAGGAAAGGTGGCTGTGACAGCCCTAGATTCACAAGGCACTTACCTCTCCCAAGATCTGCATATCGTACTAGGGAAGGACGGATCTCATTGACCTGGAAGGGCCACCATGACTGACAGCCCAACCTGAACCACATGGAATGGGAAGGAAAGGCTCTAAAGGAGATAGGGATATTAGACAGAAAACAAAAAACAAACAAAAAAAACACCATAGATGTATGCTCTAGATGGGGACCCAGATTATATTTGTAGAAGTTGGGAAAATTCTAAAACCCAGATCCCTGGACAAAGCTTCTAGTGGTGGAATTCTAGGTTTAGGGTTTTGGGGGATGGTGTGAGTCATTGGAAGGTTAGAATGAGTCAGCTCAGCCTAACTCTTGTGTCCCCATCTTGCTTCCAGGGGATGATGGGAAGAGGGAATATTTGGGCCCTAGAAGTTCTCTTAGTGGAAGGGGGGCCTATCAGGACTCCCATAATAAGGAGGTCCCTGAACATGGCATGGGACTTTGAAGTGGGAGAGCCAAATAAGTGACAAATTCCCACTGCACATGATAATCCAAGTAGCAAGTGTGAATCCTGGTTGAAGAAGGAAGCCAAGGATATGTCAGATCTGAGCCCCTCAAACTGGAAACTATTTCAGGGGTCAGAAAGAAGCCAGGGAGATAGGAGCAGATCAGGAGCAGAGGTGCAGGAACCAGGCCATGCAGGTGTTGGGTGTCAGTTCTTGTTGGGAGCTGGCCACTGGCGAAAGGCTCAGGGGTCAGACAAACAACAAACGTTGGCGCCACGTAGACCTGAGTGTGAATTCCAGTTCCTAACTGTGTGACCTTCGGTAAGGTACTCCATATTACTTTCCTTCCTCGTAAAATGAGGCTGGTACTACCTGCTTTCTAAGGTTACTGTGAGGTTTAAATGGCATGAAGGACCTAGCCTATGCCCAGCCTGCAAGAGGTTCAGAAAGTGCTGCTGGCCTCCTAATATGTTCCCTTTTGCCCACCAGCTCGACCGTAAACTGCATATGTTTATGTCTCCCATCCAAGTCTCCCTGCTGCGTGTCAGGAGGGGCTGAAGAACATCAGCTGTGATCAGGCACTGCCACGTGTGGAAGGGGGCAGTGCTGCCTGCAGCCTGGGCCTCAGCACGACTGGAGCCATGTTACCTGGAAGGTTCCCATGTAGATCAGCAAGCCACGGCCTTACCCGGTCATGGCAGTGGGACCCTGGCTCACATATGCCTGGGTGTACGTGTGTAGGGAGCGGGTGGGGTCTTCGCCTGTTCCAGAGATGTCCTTGGACTTCCCCTGGCATGTGTGTTGTGTTTCAGTAAAGAGTGACCTGATCACCCATCTGTCACCTGCTGTGTGCTTCCATCCTACATTAAAATTACACTCAATGTGGCCCAGGGTCACGGTTTTATGGTACAGGAATTTTGTGCACCCTCACTGCTACCTCCCTCCTTCATGCTCCCCAGGTTGTCAGTTTGGACCTTGATTACAGCACTGACTGAGGCTGGCCCTAGAGCCTCTTGAACTGTGAGCTCCTTCAGAGCAGGAACCACATCTGTTTATCTCGGTATCCCTGGAAACTAGCAGAGCGCCTGGCCTGTAGTAGGATCACAGAGAATGCTTGTTGAATGGACTTGAATTTCAAGTTTTTGATACAAGCAATCCTCAATTATTCCTCCCCCATAGCTCATAAGTCATGTTGTTTTTAAAAATTAAACTTGGCTTATTTTTTTTCTATTGTAGAAGTAAAACTTGCATTTAAATTTTTGAGACCTTCTTAAGAACCAAGGGGTGGGGGGAAAGGAAATGAGAAGTGGGGGAAGAGAAAGAAAGAAATGTCTAAAATCCCACCTCTAGTTGTCTGGAGTTGTCTAGTTGTATGTAATACAACCATTGTTAATGTATATGTTCAGCCTCTCCACGTGGGTGGCTCTGAGTGGATCTCCACCAAGAGGTACATTACATTCAACATTTCCAAGATCAGAGTACTAACCTTACCCCTAAACGTGCTCTGCCTGCATCTTCCTCATCTCAGTTAATGTCAGTTGCATCCTTCAGTTTGTCGAGCCCGAATCCTTGGAACTATTTCTTATTCCTCTGTTTCTTTTTTTTTTTTCCACATGTTATATCCAGTTCATGAGGAAATTCTGTTGGCTCTATTGTCATCAAAATATGCCCAGCACATGAGCCCACCTCACCATCTCTACTGACTGCTCTCACCCTGGTCCAAGCTGCCATCCTCTCACCTGGATGACTAGTATCTTCTTATCAAGCCTCCCTGTCTCTACCTTTTCCCCCCACTCCCTATCTAGTCCCAGTACATCAGCCAGAGCTGTCTTTTTATAATGTAAGACAGACTGTACCACTCCTTTGCTCCAAACCCTCCCATTTCATTCAGAGAAAAAGACACGTTCCTACAATGCTGCAAAACTGTCCACGATCTGCACCCCTACACCAGCCTCTTGAACTTGCTCACTGCACACAAGCCGCACTGACTTCCTTGCTGTTCCCTGAATGCATGCTGCTGCTTCAGGACCTTTGCATGCACTGCTCAGTCTGCTTCAAATTCTTCTCCTCCAGATATCCTCTTGGCTAACTCCTGCACCTCCTTCACCTTCTCAGTGGGCCTACCTAACCACTCTCCTCTGCTTTGATTTTCTTCATAACACTGATCACAACCTAACATAATACATGTTTTATTTGTCTTGTTTATTATCTGTCTCCCTCATCTAGAATGGAAGAGTTTGCACACTGCAGCATCCCTAGCAACCAGATAGTGCCTGGTACAAAAAAGGCTCTCAGTAAATATTTGTTGAGTAAAAGAAGGAAACAACAAGACAACTTGGATATTGCTCTGAATAAGGGGAGTGTGTGTTTTCAATTGACTCCCTTCCTCTTGCAGAGTGGGGCAGAATGAGTTTTATAAAGCAGATTGGACAAAAATAATTCAAACATTCATCTCGGCATATTTGTTCCGCACCTACAACAGAAGAAAGACTATGTTGTGTGCCTTGGGGGATTCAAAGATGTCTCTTCCCACATGGATTAAAGTTAGTAGGGGGAGGAAAACTCCTACTCATGCTTAGAAGCCCAGATCATCCACTACTTCCTCATGGTGGTTTTTCTCAAATTCCCTAAAGGGGAGCTAACATGCTATGTCATGATCTATTTATTATAAGTTTGTTAAATCAGGACAGAGCATCATATATTATCCATCCTTGTAGCCACAGAACCTAGCACAGAGTCACGGAGGGCACTCAAATGTTTACTGAATGACTTAGAGGACGGGCCGTGTGAGCAGATGACCATGAAATATGGGCACTGAGCTCCGAAAGGTAAGAAAATGACATTCAGTGTTGAAGTAACAGAAGATAAATTTAATGATATAACTATTAAGCTGCACTATAGTTAGGCATGAATAGAGAGCAGTTTATATAACACTGCTGTTACAGAAACCCAATTTTTAAATAGTTTTTCTTGTTTTGCACTTATTCAAACAGATGATACCTAATAAAGTGGATAATTTAATCTTAATTACATACCTATAAAGACATACATGTACATATAGTGCTGATTACTGTTATTATTGGAAGCCAAAAAAATCTGTAAAATATGGGATACACCAATTAAAAGCATTTAGGAATTAAAGTGTATAATTATGCTTGTGTGTGTGTGTGTGAGAGAGAGAGAGAGAGAGAGAGAGAGAATTACTGGAAATGACCAAAGTTAGCAGAAGTAATGTTACCAAACCAGCAAGAACCAGAAGTGCCCGGAGAAAATTCTCCAGTTATTTAAGATTCAAACGTGTATATATATGAGATGAAAATGCCACATATTTCGTAAAGACAAAGGTGGTCATGGACCTAAACAAGACAACCTGTCTAAAATCTCCCGTGACTCAGCCCAGACTCCGAAGGCAACAACGCAAGGCCATGATGAGGACAGCTTGAGGTGGAACTTTTCTGACAAGAGGCTTCAACTGAAGCTTCTGCACAGCCCGTCCTTCCTTCATCCCTTGTGAGCGGGACTGGCCACCAGTTAGTGGAAAGCAGTGAATGGTAACTAATCCCGTGGGTGCACCACAAATTGAAGTGAGTGGGCACGTTATTTGATATCAATAAATAAGTACATCGGTATATCATACCAGTGATCGATTAGGCATCATCCTGGTCGTTAAAAGCTGGCCCAAGGGTGTTTCTGAAAGGTTCCTTTGAGAGCAGGGAAGGTTGGGCAGGGGAATCTGTGTCTCTGGCCAAGCATCTTCCCAGACAGCTCCCTTCGCTCCCCCAGTGCCCACTGAGGGTGTCTCAGCTGCTTGCCACCAACCGGGGGTAGGGGTGTGTGGTCTCTCCTTCCTCTCTGCTAAGCCAACACGTGCCTGGAGCCCTGAAGCAGAGCCCATCAGTTCTTTATTCCAGGTGCATAAGTGACAGAATCACAGAGCCGGGGAGTTGATGAAAATGTGCAGCTGTGTCCTTGATCTAAACGTACCATTCAGAAGAAGCCTTTCCTTCCCAGCCAGGAGGCTGTCCCCCTCAGGCGCCGTCCTCCTTTCTCATGACTCCCTCTCTCTACATGCCCAGCGCCTCAGCCGTTCTGACCAGGTTGCCAGATAAAATACAGTACACCCAGTTAAATTAGAATTTCAGATACACAATGAATGCTTTTTAAAATATATGGATATCCCAAATATTTCATGGGACATTCTTATAGTAAAAAATTGTGGTTTATCTGAAATTCAAATTTAACTGGGCTTTCTGTATTTTTATTGTTAAATCTGTATTTTTATTGTTAAACCCTACTTTTAATGCCTCCACTTCCACCAGTGTCCCCATCTCTTCCCTTTTCCCAGTCTGTGGGTTTCCTTCTGCTGTGGCAAGCCCCCAGCCTTTTCTTAGGCTTATGGACAGCTCCACTGCCTCTGGCAGGAATGTCCGTGACACACATTCTGTCTTTCTGCTCCACCTCCATTTCTCAGTGGGAGGAGAAGAAGCTTAGTGTCTGAACATGGATGGGGGGGAGAAAGGACTTTGGGTTTGGGTGCCTTGCTCCCTGTTTCCACCTTGCTTTTGTTCTATCAGGTTTCCCTTTAGCAGGTTTGATGACACAAAGTATCTATAATAATCATGTCTTGCACAGCATGGGTAAATCCCTTACCAAGGTCCTGACTGGGTTGAGGATGAGACGTAAATTTTGTACCTTACCCTAAAAGAGAGCCTTCCCCTACCTGACCTCAAGTCACGTTACAAAGTCCTCATCGCATAGCTTAGTTTTGGGATTGCAATGGTCAAGGCACGGCAGTCTCGCCAGTCCAGCACGCTTCCGTCATCCCTCCCTCCTTGTTTTACATTCCCTTCTTTCTAACTGTTGGACAACTCCCCATGCCCCATGCTGTCTGTCCTCAGTGCCATATGTGTTTAATTCTTTTGGTTTAAATTTGTATTATTTTTTAAGTTAATAAAATTTATTTTCAGAGTAGTTTACATTCACAGTAAAATTGAGCCAAAAGTACAGAGAAGTCCCACATAGCCCCTTCCCCCCACACACAATCTCCCCCACTATTGACATCCCCCATCGGAGAGCATCTGTTACATCTGTTACAGTCAATGAACCTATGTTGGTTGACACATCGTTAGCATCCAAAGTCCATAGTTTACGTTAAGGTTCACTCTTGGTGTTGTATGGGTTTTGACAAATGTATTATAACATGCATTTGCCATCATAGTGATGTACAGAATAATTTTACTGCCCTCAATATCCTCTGTGTTCTGCCAATTCATCCTTCCCTCCCTCTTAAGCCCCTAGAAACCACTGATCTTTTTACTATCTCCATAGTTTTGCCTTTTCCAGAATGTCATATACTTGGAATCGTAAGCTATGTAACCTTTTCACATTGGCTTCTTTCATGCAATAATATGAATTTAAGTTTCCTTCATGTCTTCTCATGGCTTGATATCTTATATCTTTTTAGTGCTCTGTAGTATTCCATTGTCCGGATGTACCATAGTTTATTTACCTATTCATCGACTGAAAATCATCTTGGTGACTTCCAAATTTTGGCAATTATGAATAAAGTTACTATAGACATACATGTATAGGTTTTTATGTGGATATAAGTTTTCATCTCTTTTAGGTAAATACCGAGGAGTGCAATCACTGGATCATATGGTAAGAGTATGTTTAGTTCTGTAAGAAATTGTCAAACTGTCTTCCAAAGTGGCTGCACCATTTTGGAATTCCCAGGAGCAGGGAATGAGAATCGCTTTTGCTCCGCATCCTTATAGCATTTGGTGTTGTCAGTGTTCTGGGTTTTGGCCATTCTCATAGGTGTGTAGTGGAATCTTATTGTTTTAATTTGCAATTCCCTAATGATGTATGATGTTGAACATTTTTTCATATGCTTACTTGCCATCTGTATATCTTATTTGGTGAGGTCTATTGCCTATTTTTTAATCAGGTTGTTTGTTTTCTTGTTGTTGAGTTTTAAGAGTCCTTTGTATATTTTGGATAACAGTCCTTTATCAGATGCATCTTTTGCAAATATTTTCCCCCAGGCTTGTCTTCTCATTCTCTTGAAAGAAGTTTTTAATTTTAATGATGTCCAGCTTATCAATTCTTTCTTTCATGGATCATGACTTTGGTGTTGTATCTGAAAAGTCATTACCATACCCAAGGTCATCTAAGTTTTCTCCTATGTTATCTTTTAGGAGTTTTATAGTTTTGTATTTTACATTTATGTCTTTTTCCATTTTGAGTTAGTTTTTGTGAGGAGTATAAAGTCTGTGTCTAGAATCATATTTTTGCATGTGGATGTTCAGTTGTTCTAGTACCATTTGTTGAAAAAGCTGTCTTTGTTTCATTATGTTGCCTTTGCTCCTTGGTCAAAGATCAGTTGACTATATTTATGTGAGTCTATTTCTGGGCTCTTTATTCTGTTCCACTGATCTATTTGTTTATTCTTTTAATAACACCACACTGTCTTGATTACTATAGTTTATAAAGTACTTAGCTTAAAAGTAAGTCTTGAATTAGGTAGTATAGGTCTTCTGACTTTGTTCTTCTCCTTCAATATTGAATTGACTATTCTAGGTCTTTTGCCTCTCCACAGAAACTTTAGAATCAGTTTGTGAATATCTATAAAAAATCTTGCTGGGGTTTTGATTGGGTTTGCATTGAATCTGTAGATCAAGCTGGGAAGAACTAACTTCTTAACAGTATTGAGTCTTCCTATCCATGGACATGGAGTATCTCTCCATTTATTTAGTTCTATGATATCTTTCATCCGAGTCTTGTGGTTTTCCATATATAGACCTTGTATATATTTTTTTAGATTTATACCTAAGTATTTAATTCTATTGGTTGGTTGCTAATGGACATGGTAACGTGCTTTTAATTTCAAATTCTATTTGTTCATTGCTGGTATACAGGAAAACAATTGATTTTTGTACATTAACCTTGTATCCTATAACCTTGATATAATTGCTTAATAGTTTCAGGAGGGTTTTTTAGAATCAATTCTTTCAGATTTTCTACATAGACAATCATGTCATTTGTGAACAATGACAGTTTCATTTCTTCCTTCCCAATCTTTATACCTTAAAAAGAATTTTTTGTGTGTCTTATTGAATTAGTTAGGACTTCCAGTACAAATGTTGAAAAGCAGTGGTAAGAGGGGACATCCTTGCCTTATTCCTAATCTTAGCTGGAAAGCTTTGAGTTTCTCACCATTAAGTATGATGTTAGCTGTAGGATTTTTTTGTAGAGTGTGTGTGTGTGTGTGTATGTGTGAGTGTGTGTGTGTGTGTGTTTTATCAAGCTAAGGAAGTTCCCCTCTATTCCTAGTCTGTTGAGAGTTTTCATCAAAAAAGGGTGTTGAATTTTGTCAAATGCTTTTTCTGCATCTATGGATATGATTATGTGATTTCTTCTTCAGTCTGTTGACATGATAGATTACATTAATTTATTTTAAAATGTAGAACCAGACTTGCGTACCTGGGATAAATGCCACTTTATTGTGGTGTATAATTCCTTTTATCCATTGTTGGATTCGATTTGCCAATATTTTGTTGAGGATTTTTGCATCTATGTTAATGAGAGATTGGTGTATAGTTTTATTTTCTTGTGATGCATTTTTCTGGTTTTAGTATTAGGAAAGTGCTGGCCTTACAGAATGAGTTAGGAAGCTTCCCTTTGCTTCAGTCTTCTGAAAGAGATTATAGAGTTGGCAGAATTTCTTCTTGAAATGTTAGGTATCAATAGAATTCACCAGTGAACGTATTTGGGCTATGTGCTTAATTCTTTTTTTTGCCATGCCACCCAGCCCGTGGGATCTTAGTTCTTCGACCAGGGATCGAACCCTTACCCCCTGCAGTGGAAGCACAGAGTCCTAACCACTGGACCACCAGAGAATTCTCATGTGCTTAATTCTTGATAAATGAATGCTGGGATTAAATGAATGTGGTTCTATATGGAGACTTGATTACACTTGGGGGCATTTGAGGGGAAAACGACAGACTTGTACATATTGGGAGGCGCTTCACCTGCTGGGAGAAGTCGTTCTCTACGTAAAGCAGACAGTTTGGAGTCTCTGCTCAGATCAGAAATCATATTTCTCTTGGAACTTCTCCCAACACCACTTACTCACCTACAAGTCTGAGCCTGATCACCAGGTTTGTATCATGTGACCTCTTTTCCTACTCTGTGGTTACACTTGATTGGACCAGGGATGGACAACTGACACAAGCTGGACCAATCAGATTCTCTCTTCATGGATTTGGGATATAGGACCAAAAGGCAACTACCCAGCTTCTGCACAGGATTGGAACTGAGGTGCTCTGGACACAGGAGGTGTGGACCAATTGTCCTTGGAGTTGTTATACCAGATATGTGTAAAGTTCTGCCTGCTAAGAGAGAAGGTTGAGGTGGAAACTGATCAGGTTCCTGGGAAAAGCAGAGAGAGTGGGACTGAGGGACTACGGGGTGGAGCAGCTCAAAAGACTCTAACTGGGGCCCAGGAAAGGACAGAGAAAATGTATCAGGGGTTGGGTACCCTAGATCTAAGGATGGGGTGGTTCCTGGAAAGGGAGCTGAAATGATTTAATCCTTCCTCCAGGGAACACTCCAGATAGGAAAAGGCACTGCATACTTATCCTCTTGAAACTGATGGGCAGAGACCAGCAAGGCAGGGAGGGGTCCTGGGAGAGAGTTGGAGATACTCCATATGGGGGTATCCTTACCACTCTCCTCAGAGGGCCAGGCCTTGGCTTGTGTTGGGGGGAGGGGAAGAAGGGGATGTGGAGACTGAAGCAAAGATCCAAGTCTGGGCTGGAGTAACCGAGCTTCCCAACATAGAGTAACTGAGGGCTGAAGCAGGACTGGGTCCAACCGACCTCTGCTCCCTCCACCCTCTGTATCAGGCCCTTTAGCCACCAGAGGAAAATCATGAATGAAATCCATGGCTTTGGGAACACAAAAAGTCAGAGGGATTTTATTTAAATAAACTTTAATTAGAAGTAAACTGGAGACTTTTGTGTGCAAATGTATTTTGGTTTTTAATTTAAAGCCATCACCCCATCAACGCTGGTGTGTGCACGTAGTGTTTCTGTAGGTCAGTGTCCTCTGTGTGGGTATGTCTGTGTGAGAATCCATCTATTTATATAGTAGGCCTTTATGGCCTCTTCCTTTCAGCCTCTGTGTCTCCTGTTCTGACAAGGTGTGGTCTTTATTATTCATTCCCATTATTCATTCTTCTTAAAGAATCCTGAATCCGCATCAGTCACCTTACTTTTTCCAGGCTCCCTAAACCACGACGCCTGGGAGTGTGTGCAGGTGAGGCTGGGGTAGCTCCTGAGGTATCATAGGCCACCGCAGCCCGTTCGGGGCAAAGCCTCAGCTTTCCGAGCCCAGCGGGTAGGAGAAACGGCTCCCGCAGCAGCCCCAGAAGCGCAGGAACACAAACAGCACGACCCCCAGCAGCAGGAGCGCGCCCAGGGCCCCGAAAAGGATCCCGAAGAAGGCGTCGAGTTTCAAACTCAGGTGCTCACAGTGCTTGCCCCAGGGCGTGTAGATGGAGAAGGGCTCACAGCTGGGGACACAGAGAGGGGACACGGTCAAAAGGTGGCTCGGCCTCCCCATCCCTCCTCTCTGTCGGGCCAGAGGAGGTTTTCCACGATAGGCTCGGCTCCCCTCTAGGGAAGGGGCGGAGTCAGCCCTGACTTGGAGCTGAGGGGAGGCCACTGGGCTACCAAGGAGGGCGGGGGATGGGGGAGGGGGTGGTGAATTCATCTAAGGTCGCCTCCACAGGGACTTGGGGAGGGAGCGGGGCTGCCCGCAGGTGAGCATGCGCAGTCACAAACCCTGCCTGCCCCCGGAGAGCTGGGGTCCGGTGCTAGGCTCCACCCGCCCCCTCCTTGGACTCAGGAGCGGAGAGGGCTGGGCCCATCTGCAACTGCAGTGGGAACAAGCGTAGACGGAGGGCACTGATGTGACAAGAGGGCCCAGGTGGCGCTGCCTCTCTCCATGGCAGGCCTGCGACCTAGTGCACTCCCCTCACGGAAGCCCCTCAGACTGCTGATGAACCGGTGGGACAGAGGGCGCCAGTTTGAGAGGGCCTCCCCTGTTACTCTTAAGGAGGGTCAGGGCCGGGCCTAGACACAAGACAATGGGCTCCTTTTCCACAATGAGGCAGCAGGCTGTCCACCCAAGAAGCAAAATCAGGTGGGAGAGTCTGGCTTTGGAACCCCGATCCTGTTACTTAACTTGCTGGGTACCTTAGGCAGATTCCTTATCGTCTCTAAGCTGCAGTTTTCTCATCTTTAAAGTGGTCATAATATCTACCCAGTAGCTGATTTGAGTTGCATAGGTAATATAGCAACTTTTTCATCCGCACAGTTTAGGCATGCACACATCTTCTTTTCCATTGTCCCTTTTCCCTCTGATCCCCTTTCTCTTAATTACAAACGGAGCCATCCTAAATTTTCAGACACCAAGAGGTACCATGGCATTTCCGGACCCCTTGCAGCTTGGATTCCCAGCACTGCCCTCCGCCTCCTGCCCCCAGCCCCGCCCACCTGCAGCGAGGCCCCTCGGGCAGGTGCTGGCACTGGCCTCCGTGCTCACAGTAGCCCTCACTGCAGGGGGACACGCAGGTGAAGCCGCTCTGGGGGTGGAAGACCAGATGGTAGCCCTTGTATCCGCTGCATTGGAGGTAAGTTTCCAGCGTGCTCACATTCACTGTCAGGTAGGATAAAAGTGAATATAGAAAGCAACCGATTAACACCAGATCTATACCTTTTGGATCAAGAATTCCATTTTCAGGCATTTATCCTGAGAAATAATTGGAAACACACATGAAAACTACATATGTTCATGGAAGACCAGAGCAGCATGGTTAATAAGAGCAATAATGTTCAACAGGAGTGGTTTTGTTAAATATTGTGCAACTGATAAGCACCACGGTATGAAAAATGCATTGATTAAGAGCATATGCTTTGAAATCAGCCAGACCTGAGTTGAAATTCAAACTCTACTACTAACTGGTTGTGTGGTTTAGGGGAAATTTCTTAACTCTTTCAGCCTCAGTTTCCTTATTTTTAAAAGGAAACTACCTTGCTGTAAATTTTAAATGAGATAATATATGCAGAGTATTCAGTACAGTGCCTGGCACAGGAAGCCCTCATTAAATGGTCACTATTAGTATAACATTCTTTTTAAAATCTATTATAGCACACTATATTAAGACATATTGTAAACTAATATATGAAATTGGAATGTGTAAACAATATACAAGATAATATGTTCACAATTATTTCAGTAATGAGGAGGTTAACAAACATTAGGCATGATTTGATCCCTTTATTGTAAACAAATTTATATGTCTGAAGGTTCCTATGCATAAAAGAAAATTCAGAAAAATAGGTGCAAAATGGATTTGTCTCTGGGGACAGGGATTACAAGTGATTTTTTTTTTCTTTTTGTTAATTTGTGTTTCCTAAAGTTTCTACAATAAACACATTGTACTTGTATAATAAAAATTGCGGGATGTTTGTTTGTTTTCTCTAACAAAAGGCACAATCAGGTCTGGGGTGTCCTCTTAACCCCAACCCTACCCCCCTACCACCCATACGCATAGTAGTTTGGAGAATTTCACATCGTTGCCCCTGGGACGGAGGAGGCTTAGCCTAGATTCTAAAAGAAGCTCTGGCTTGGTCCTGGACCCAAGTAACGCAGCAGCTTCTGTCGGGTTTGACATACTCACTGCCCCGTTCTCTGCCTGACTCACAAAATACGGTGGGCTATTCCTTTCCTTCCCTGGCAAGCTTGCCAACCTATTTCATTCCTGTTCTGGGATAATTAGAGGCTGTCAGAATTGAAAGGGACCTCAGAAATCCCATCTCATTTTCCAGATGGGAGTGTGGAGGCCTAGATTGGGGATGGCTTTTGCATGGGGTCACACTCTTTCAGGGAGGGGATATATCTGCCCCTGGGCCAGGTCTCCAGCCTTCAACTGAATATCTCCAGCTGGAGGGCAAAGGCAAAAAGAATGTCCTCGTTTATGTTTATAAAGTACAATGGTCTTTTAACCAAATCATTAACAATTTTGTGGAAAGAAAACCGTTAGCAGTGACGGTCAGGAAAGCAGCAGTTGGAGTAATTGCTCTGTGAAACTGTACACGTGGGGATTCATCAAGCAGTATTTTGTGCGCCTGTTCTTGAATTTAGAAGGCTGGTGGGTAAAATGTTCACAATTTCTCTCAAAAAGTACAAACAAAAAAAACTAAATTAACTTAATTTTTGTCTGTGGCTTGCTGTAGAACACATTTCAGCCATGGATTTGTGTGGGCTGCAGATCTGTGACAGGCTCCCTCTGCTTACCTCCCCCCTCAGCTATCCCAGTAGCTGTCCCCAAGACAGTGACTCACGAGCCATAATACTGTGCACGTCCCTCCTGTAGATGGGGTGGAAAGTCACGTTGTTCCTGGGCCCCGCACTTCTCTTCCACCTACTCCACGGAGTTAAGAACGCCTCCACCACTGCATCTAGCAGCTGGGTATTCAGGAAGTTGATGACAGGGCCCCCAGGGCGGTACTGGAACTCTGAGATGATGCTCCAGCGGTGAAGGGAGCTTCCTGAGGCCTGTGCTATTGGGGGCCCACTGTATGGGAGGGGCACAGTGAGGGGCCAAGGGGTGAGGAGTTTGGGGGAGGACCCGGCGACCAGGTAGGGACAGTCCCACTTACATTCGATCCACTCGTCTGTTCCAGAGAAAGGCCCGCACATCCAGGTTGCTCAGTCTATAGGCCACCTAAGGCAGAGGATGGGAGTTGGGGTGGGAGGGTGGAAGTGAGGGTGAGGCCCAATCCAGAGAGGAGACCCTTCCCACTTTAATGCACATATTCATCCCTTTCTGTTTCCTTCTTCCCTTTTTAATTTTTTTCTGGCCACACTCTACAGCTTGTGGGATCTCAGTTCCCTGACCAGGGATTGAACCCGGGCCACAGCAGTGGAAGCCTGGAATCCTAACCACTAGGCCACCAGGGAACTCCCTGTTTCCTTCTTTGAAGATGAGGACCCAAGACACCAGAATGTTTCTTATGCATTTCTGCATCCCCACACCCCAGCCTAGCCTGGTGACTGGCACAGGTCCCTGCTTAATAGAAGTTTGTTGGTGAGTGAAGGACTTTACACATCCTCACCCCCACTTCCTATCACAAGGGGAGAATCTGAAATGAATGACCTCTACCTTGCCTCTGATCCCCGACTTACCCACTCATTCTCTCCCCACGTGTATATTGAACAGAGATTATACTTAGCCAGTCCTAGGGGATGGTCAAGTGTGAGGGATGTCAGTGTGACTTAGGAACAGTCCATTCTCAAAGACACACAGTCTGGCGCAGTGGACAAATGTTAACAGATTTTACCGTACAGAGTGTGGAGTGCTGTAGTAGTAGTAGTAGCAACAGTAGTAATAATAATTTGGATAATTTTTTTTAATACATTGTGTTTTAGGCACCGTGCTGAGTGCCTTACCTACATTATCATTTAAACTTGACACAAACCACTGACATAAGTACTGTTATTACTTTTATTTTTACAGATGGGAGTTCAAATAATTTGTCTAATTATTACACCTGCTCTAGTGAGTGGTAGTGTCAGGATGTGAACCTGGGTAGGATTCCTGAGCCTCAATAGCTCAACTACTGTGCTACTTTGCCTGTGATTGGGGAATGGACAAGGGCATGGGAGCCAAGAAGAGGGAGGCCCAGTTTCCTCGGCGAAGTCAGGGAAGGCTTCCTGGAGGTGAAATGCCCTCTTGTGTTTCCTCCGTATAATATCCAAGGGCAGGTCTTGAGGGATGCTCGGAAGGAAAGGCTGCATTGACTCGGCCACCCTGGACTCTATTCATTGCGAGTTGGTCATTCTAACCCCCTTGGAGGTCTCTGTCTTAGGCCTTCCTGCTTTCCTCACCCTCAGCCTTCCCTGGGGCAGGAGGCTCCAGCCTCCTCTGGCAGTTGAATCTAGACGGATTATGAGAGGCAGAATGCACAAGCCATGGCTAAGACCCCACCCTGAACCTGCCAAGACCCGTCCCCCACCCAGAGCTGGCCTGCAGCACTGACCGAGGCATTGACATCTGCTTGGGAGGCACCTTCGTCTTCAATGAGTGAGAGATGGATGATCCTTAAGGGAAGCTCTGGAGACAGGAGAAGGAGGTTCATAATCACCTCACAGGTTTACCAGAAGGATCAGCAGAAGTGGCCAAGTCTGCTGACCCTCACACAAATGCATGTTGGACTATGGTCAAGGCTTCCCTGACTCTTGTCTTGCTGAGCTGTGAGGTCACCTTCAGTCTTTCCTCAGCAGATTGCTCAGGCCCGTGGTTCATGCTGTGACAGCTGCCCCCCACTCGCTCCCATAGCCTACAACTTACCACCACCTGAGGGAAATTTGGAGTTGTGTCCTGTGAGTTTGAGGGACTTAGCCTGGCCCCCAGAGCCCCATATTGTCCCCCAAGGAGAGAGAAGTGGGGATGGTGGAGTATCTGGTCGTACCTAGATGGACGGTTGGAGTGAAATTGTTCCCAGCCAGGAAGCAGCGGGTGTCGGTGAAGGCTGGGGGGCAGGTGCAGGCAGGCTGGCAGGCCAGAGCCTGGGAGAGGTAGCAGTGGCCATTGTTGTAGCAGTAATTCTCAGGGCAGGACTTGTTCTGACAGAGGAAGAGGTTCTCCAGAGCTGCAGGGGGAGCAGAGAAGTCAGCAACACCTCTCTCAGCAGCAAGGGGCAGCCCCCGGCCCAGGGAAAGCTGCTCCCAGGACAGGCTTGATTTCTTTCCTGCAAAGCCCACTTAAACTGCGTTCTGCTTGTGGGCCACACTGAACCCCGAACTATCCTTCTTCTTTTTCCAGACATTTCTTTGCCGGGCGACCCTTCTTCCCCTGCCAGGTAAGGGTTCTCCCAATTCTGCTGAGGGAATGGAGTGTTTATCAGACCCTTCCCATCAGGAAAGGACTCTCTTTCAGGAAAGCCCACCGACCTGTTTTCTTCACTTCCATCCCCTTTTCTGCCTTTATAAGGCTATGGTTCTACCTCTCCGGTCTCTGCTCAGAAGATGCAGTGGTCTCTAGACTTCACTGGGGCGCTTCAGGGGGCTTAGTGGAGGCCTCACCGTGATGCCCTCATGACTCTGATGGCTCAAAGGTCAAGCAACAGATGGTGGAAGGAGGACTCAAAGGGAAGACGAGGCACCCCTGCCACCAGATGCCCATGGCAGCACCCCCCCCCCCCCCCCCCCCCCTGACTAGGGAAATGCAGAGACCCTGGGCCTTGCATCTCTGAAAACCCCCGGAGCCTGAGGGCCCCACCCCAGCTTACTTCTGGCTCCCTGGCTGCTGCTAAGAGTTCCCTCCCCTCTCCAGGCCATCTTCAGTCTTTTGCCCGGGGTTTCCCCCAACAGTGCCTCAGGGCTTCTCAGCTCTGGCCCCTCCTCCATGCCTGTACAATCTCTTCTCCTTCGGCCTCACACCCTGCCATACCCACCTTACCTCCTTACCATACCCACCTGTATTGAACATTCTAAAGACTTGCTGGAAAGGGGGGAGAAATGGTTCGCCCAGTTGTCTTTGGCCCTCGAGATGTCACCTGTCCCCAGAACCTCCTCCTGCCGAGGCCCTGTCCCCAGCTCACGTGCACAGTGACGTCCATCCCCAGTCAGGTGCGGGGGGCAGGCCTCGCAGCCCTTCCCGGAAATGCACTTCACACTCGGGAAGCACTGCTCTTCACAGGGGTCCTTGGTGCGGTTGCAGTAGCGGCCTGTGGTGTTCCCGTCACACTTGCAGTCGGCCACCTGGAATAGGTTGCTGATCACTGGGCGGCCAGGAGGCTGAACCATTAAGGGTTTCTGGGGTGTTGCTGTACCAACCCCTCAGGTCTGAGAACCCATGGACCCTGAGTCCTTGTCTTAATTCTGCCAGTATCCACTGAGCAGCTTCTTGAACAGGCCCTGGGCCTGCACGTCCCTGTCAAAGGCAGACCGTCCTCCAGGCCACGTGGCCTCCCTGGGCCATCCTTTTCCTGAGCCCTCTGCCTGGCCTCTGCTCCGGGATCCCAGCCTCTTCCCTCTTACAGCAAATCTCCTTGCCTGAAACCCTTCCTAGACAGGGGCTAAATAAATAAATATTCTACTATCCCTGGAAAACTGGATCCTACGTAAGCTGCAGTTTCCTGCTCTCTCTTCCCTTGCTGACTCCCAGCCAAGAAGGAGGCTCGTTGCTGAGCACAGTGAGAGCTCGCAACAACCAGAACAAGGGCACAGGGAGGGGAACCGTCCAGATCCTCATCAAGTTCCTCATCTCTCTTTTCTATCTCGCCTACTGAGATGACGCTGGAAAGCTCCCCGAAATGGAACCCTTTAACACTGGGTATCTTGGATATCTAAAATAATATAGTGATTTTAATCCCTTTTCCCCCTACTCTGTATTTTTTTCCTTTTCTGCCTCCTGGACTCCTCCACCTCTCTCCCTTTCAAGTAGGAATTCTCTGCTCATGCTTCAGGAGAAGGGTGTATGTGTGTGTGTGTGTGTGTGTGTGTGTGTGTGTGTGTGTGTGTGTAAGAGGTGAAGGAAGTAGTGGGGTATTGCCAGCCGAACACTTTCCTTTCTGGTTCCCCCCAAAAAGTTAAAAAAAAAAAGCAGATGGGGCCAGATTCATGGACTTAGGCCAAGTATCTTGGCTAGAAACTTGAATGGAGAAGGATTTTCTTCAAACTGCAAAAGAGATGTTTCTTTTAGTTGGAGGAAGAGAGTAAAAGGGGAAAAAAAAGGTTTTGGGGGGACCAAGATCAGAGGGATCTGTACTTCTCTTCCCAACACCATGAAGATGAAGCCACAGAGAAATGGCTAAGCAGTGCTTCTAGGCAGATGGGACCCTAAGCCACAAGGTTTCCTGTGTCTGAGCAACGCACAGAAGCCACAGAACACTCCCCTGTGTCTGAAGGGAGGGTGCATGGAGCTGTGATCCGTGTAGACTCAGGCCCAGGGACCACATGGGCACCTTCCTACCCGCATCTTACTGTCTTACTTCACTGTCTTACTCCAGAACCGTGGAGCTGGCAACCACTGGGCAACTCTAAGAAAGACTGAGGTGGAAGTTTCCTGCCAGCCTGGCTAAATGGGAGCTGGGAGATAAAAATTCAGTTGAGCTATAAGCACTAAAGAAAGTTCTGTTTCTTACACTTGTACGTTTGTGGCCCGAGATTGTTGTCTACTCTACTCACCTACCACAGCTCCACCCGCCTCCCATCACACACATTAGCACAGAGGAGCTGAAGGACGACATCCTTTCGGTTCCCACTTCCTTTCCCTCAACTTGGAACCCCCCCCCCCCCACCGCCAACCCTCTTCGCCACTCACCTCCAGGGAGGAATCACCCACCCAGCTGGTCTGGTTGTATAAACACTGGCTCTCTGCCTCGCACGCACAGACCACTGTCCTTGGCTTGAGTACAGACGACAAGTTGTCCTTGGCACTTCTTGCTAGAATCTCCAGAGTAAGTGGTCCCAGCAACTTTGGCGTCCATAGCAATGTCCCATTCTCTGCCCCAGGGAAGACGAGACTGTTGAGAGCTGGAGGCCTCAACTGCTCTGCTCTCCGCCACCCCAAGAGCTGATGCTGGACATCCCCCCCCCCCCCCCCGCGCCAGAACACCCCTCCAATTTTTTCCGGCATTTCCTTGAGCAAGGCTGCGTTCCTGGAGTAATCGTGATCACGCTCCGAGCTGGAGGTGGCACAGCCCAACTCAGTGATTGTAGGGTGGAACCTCACAGAGGGGGAGGCAGCTGCTCCCCCTGAAGAGACCCCAAAAGGCAACGCTGCCTAGGCCTGCACCAGGATGGGACATCCAGGGGGGATGGAGGACGAAGGCCAGGATCCTCCCAACGCTTCCCCAGGCTACACTGCAGGTCAAACTGACTTCAGCTTCATGGCATCCTCATCCCTCGCCCTGATTTCTCACCCGCTGCTCTCATTGCCTGGACTTTTGACCAGCCACCTTCAGACACCAGACTACAATGAAACACTGCTACCTATCAATAGACTCTTCTGATCCAACCTGTCTTATGTTTTTCAAGAAAATAGGAACGTCTCCTTAAAACAGTAGATTGAGAAGAGCTGATAGGAGGGAACAAACGAGCATAACTTCCAGGCCAACACTCTTCAGGATAGGAGCCCCATGGAGGAGAAAATCTCCTGATACTATTCATTTGGCACCTGAGGGGATGCTATATGGAGCGACAGGGTACAGCCAAAGCAGTCCCTTCTTATGCACAGAGAAAGAAAATGAGTCAGAGAGGTGCTCAGAGCTCAGAATAAGGTCCCTAAGGGCTTTGGTTTTAGCAAAGAACAGTCACCAGCTTAATTAGTGCTGGCAACAGAAGGCAAGCTACATCCTGTGGGCTTTGACTCTTTTTTTTTTTTTTTTTTTTGCCGTGCCTCGTGGTTTGTGGGATCTTAGTTCCCAAACCGGGGATTGAGCCCGGGCCCACGGCAGCGAAAGTGCTGAGTCTTAAGGACTGGACTGCCAGGGAATTCCCTGGGCTTTGACTCTTGACCCAGATCATGGTTACAGGCCTGAAACCAGGTCTTCACACCATTACTGGGAGGGAAAGATGGAGCTTTGCTTGGTCCCAGCGCAGAAAAGCAGATAAAGAGAGGCAAAGTGAAGTAAACATGGTTGACAAACATAAAAATAGTGAGAAAGGTACCAAATGAAGTTATTTGCTTTTCTTTAAATCTCGTTCCATATGATATCCTTCTTTTAATAGATATGAAAATGTTTGAAATTAGTATTTGTTAATTGTTATGTTTATTCTAATAATCTGTTGATTGCATAAGGATGATTGCGTATTATAAGACTGAGATGAAATGATCTTTGAATCAGTTGTACATGCCCAGAGGCAGTCTAGCTAGCCAGCCAAATCTCCGTAAGCCCATCACTACTATTCACCAGGGGCACCTATTTGAATTACAGGGATTATTCCCAAGAAATGTTAGTCCTGGATATTCCAATGGAAAAGTGACATGAAATTGCACAGGGTATAATAATGCAAAATTACCCAAAGCTTGACTGTGACCTCATCTGCTACAGCCCCAGCCAAGGATTCTTACCAAAGAGCTTGAAGTCAGTGTAGTTGTTTCTGAGAGTGAATGTGACATCCTTAGTGCTGCTGGTGTAATTAGCCACCTTGGCCTGTCCCATGTAGGCTTCCATCACATCAGGACCCTCAATAGACGGGGGGTACTGATCTGAGACACAAAGAAGGAATGCGAGATGTGAGGCAAGATACTCTCTTGCCTTCTGGGCCTCCTGTTTCTTCAGTCCTCTCTCTTGTGTGAGGCATTGCCTGGGCTGTGACCTACCTCCAGAAGCAGGAATTATTCTGTGTACCTGCTCTCAGACACATGCAGAGAAGGTTGTGGTTGTATTGCCCACACACCCAAATCTTTCTTCCCTCTTTTATCTTCTCCTCAAACAGGATTCAAGTTCTTTCCTGATCAGAATGCTATTCTGGGCATGGTATGAAGTGAATCAGAGGTCGGCATTGCTCAGACCGTTGTGGAGTTTTACCTTTGGAAGAGGGCTGTAAACCATGAGGGTAACATCTGATGGGCTTTGCATTTGTCAGGAAATGGAGAGGGAGTAAAACCTTTGCACTGGTCTCTGTGTTTTGGAGCCCTGCTATTTCCATACAATTGTTTATTCATTCATTCAGTCAGTCAGTCATAACGAATATTTACTGAGCATCTACTCTATGGCTGGAACTGTTCTAGGTAGTAAGGATGCAGCAATGAACAAATAATAAAAAAGATACCTATGAAAATTAGAAAATATGTTAGATAGTTATAGATACTAAGAGAAAAAATAAAGCAGGGAAGGCAAATAGGAAGTGGGGGTGAATGTGAAATTTTAGGCAGGCTAGCCAAGAAAGGCACTGCTGAGAAGGTGACATTTGAATAGAGATTGGAAGGAGGTGAGGGACGAGCCTGTGGCTCTCTGGGGGAAGGGCATTCCAGGCAAAGAGAAGAGCACGTGCAGTGTCTCGGAGTCGGGTGTGAGCCTGGCATGTGTGAAGAACACAAAGAAGCCAGTGGGGCTGGAGTGGAATGAGTGAGGTGGGAAGTCCTAGGAGAAGAGTTTGGAGAGGCAAGGGGGCCAGACTGGATAGGGCTTTGAAGGTTATCATAAGGACAGGGCTGGGGGATCATGGGACGGTTTGAGCAGAGGAATAACATGAGTGAAAGAGTCTGTTAAGTTTTAAAAATGTGTAGCTTAAAGGAGTGTCATGGAAGGGGGTCACCTCATCTGCCCCCTAACTCTGCACATGCCTCCCTGGGCCTCACACCACTTACTCAGGGTGGTGTTCATCAGCTGGTATCTTCTAGAGAGCATCTCGGTGGACAGTCCAAGGCTTTTGTTTCCTGTGGCTAGGGCATCGTAGATGCAGTGTGTATCTCCATTACACTGGGAGGTCAAATTTTCATTCAAAGATTTGTTTCCCGACAGTTGTGAAAAGAAGACAGGGGTGAAGTTGGACGGCAAAGGGTCGTCCCTCTTGCCAAAAAGGCTTGTTCCGTTGATTTCCCCTAAAACACACAAGGTGCGATGGTGGTGGCACCAGGGTGGGACTCCAGCTATATTTCTGCTGCGTCCACCCCTTACCCTTACTTTATATGGTTTGGGTGGGGGAGGGGTATGTGGAAGGACAGAGCAACTTCCAGCTTCTGAGTCTGGAAGTCCCCGCTCTCGTGAGTGAGGGCCACCCAACTTCCTTGTCCTCTCTTCCAGGTAGAGAGACGCAGGTGGGACGGAAGTGGAGGGGACAAATCTGAGGTGGCACCAGCATCCTCAGGTCTCTTCCTTCCTACTCCCCTCTCATAGAGGACAGAGGTCTGGTCCCCACAGGCCTGAGGGAGACAGTGCGGCAGCTTCCTTCATCCTGGCCCTACCCCATCTGCCTGGGGACCCTGAGGCTCAGACTCACAGGTCATTCCATAGTGAAAAAGCATCTCCTCGGGGCTCCCTGGGGGAAGGGTGGAGCCATTGGGCATCCTGAAGTCGTCATCTGGGTTGCCGTTCCAGAAGCCTGAGGGACAGAGCAGGGGTCAGCCACCCTGGGACTGTGGCCCTCCCTTCCCTGGGGAACATCCAACAGGTCACATGGAGATGTGGGGAGTAGGGGGCCTGCGAAGCCTCTTTCAGTGGCATCTGTTGTCGGTTCAGTCCTCCAGGAGGCCAGGAGAGGACTATAGCCTCAGAGCCTGCCCCTCTGCTTCAGGGAAGAAGGACGTGAAGGAGGAAGTGGGGAAGGAAGGGAGGGAATGTGGGGGATGGGGGAGGGTGGGAAGGTGGGAAGCCAGAGGGAGGGAGGGAGGGAGGCAGGGAGGGGAAGGGTGGCTGCTGGCCCCATGCTCCCCAGAGCCCATCCTCGATGCCCCCTGCCACACACACACCCCCCACCGGCTGCCCTGGACCCAGAGCTTCAGGAGGACAGGAAGTGAGCCTCAGAGGCAGCTAAAGAGCTACCTCCCTCCTCCTTCTCTGCTGCTCTGTACCCTCAGGCTCTGTTCCAAGGAGGCTGAGAAAGGAAACTCCACCTGTGATGTCCACAGGCCCACTGGAGCTGGAGCTGCTTACGGGCTGGGGGGGTCTGAGCTCCCACGACAGAGGCAGGCTCCTGCCTGTTCCTTACCCATGAGGCCCTCTGTGTGGTTCTGATACTCCTCCGGGAGGCTGCAGGACGCATGGAGGATGTTGGAGATAGCGATCACTGAGATGGTCACTGCCCCATCAAAGTTGGCTGATACCGTGGAGCCATTGCGGGTCATTACAACTCCAGAGGTGTTGAACATCTCCTGGCCTGGAATGTTGGGAGACAAATGAGGAAAAAGCCAGCGTTGGAGCCCTGGAGGCCCAAGACTTGGCAGTAGTGAAGTTTCAAGATGCAGCGAGGAGACTAAGAGCAGCTGGGAGATGCCCTGCAGGGTCCTACTCCAGTGGCCCCAAACCACACTCACAGGACACCTTCACGGCCCACCCCACACCCTTCTCCCTGGGGACTGAGGACAGGCTGTCGTAGAGAGGCTGTCATGGCCTCAGGGGAAGGAGAGAAGTGAGGAGGGAAAGTTTAAGGCCCAGCTCTGGTGAAGGAACTGCTCAGGCACAGCTGCTGGAGGGACAGCAGGGGTGGTGACCACGCTGCTCTTCCCCGACACCACTGCCTCTCCGCCCCAGCTCCCTTCTCCCTGGTGCTGGGCACCCTGCTGATCCTGACCCAGGGTAGCAGGAGAGGGCAGCTGACGGCTGTCCCCAGCCTACCTTTTGCACCTTCACGGTTAGTCTCAAATGTTACAGTCTGGTTGTTGAGCCGAACGTGGATTGTGTCACTGGGCTCAAGGAGCCATTGAACCTGGAAGGGAATTGGCAGAGGCCTAAGACCGACCTGTAGGTGGGCCCAGAAACTGAGGAAGGAGGCTGCGCAGAGCTCAGAGCCTGGGGCTTGGATGAAGGTGAAGGTGGTGGGGAGTGTGACCATGAGGTGATGCTAGCTACCATGTGTGAGGCGCTTGGCATGGGCCAGGCTCTGAGCGAGGCACGTTTCATAGATTAGCTTTTAAATCTCACAGCGGCCCTGTGAGGTAGGTAATATTATCATCCCCATTTTACTCTAAGGAAAAAGAGGCACTGGAAGTTAAGCTGTTTCTTCAGTCTCACAGCCAGGACCCTAATCCCGTGTTTCCCGGGTTGACTCTTTTTTAAATTATTTATTTATTTTTATTGAAGTATAGTTGATTTACAATATCATGTTAGTTTCAGGTGTACAGCACAGCAATTCAGACATATATGTATATGAAGAATATATATAGGGCTTCCCTGGTGGCGCAGCGGTTGAGAGTCCACCTGCCAATGCAGGGGACACAGGTTCGTGCCCTGGTCTGGGAAGATCCCACATGCCGCGGAGCGGCTGGGCCCGTGAGCCATGGCTGCTGAGCCTGTGCGTCCGGAGCCTGTGCTCCACAACGGGAGAGGCCACAACAGTGAGAGGCCCACGTACAGAAAAAAAAAAAAAAAAAAAAAAAAAA
>NW_020837945.1:71307719-71319029 GCF_003676395.1 Aethalodelphis obliquidens
TGTGTTAATCCCAAACTCCTAATCTGAACCACTGCGCTGGCAGGATGCGTCCTCCCTCCCTCCTGCTCTCTTCCCTTCTTCCTTCTCTTTCACCTCCGGGGCCTCAGTCTCCAGCTGAAGGTCCCTGAGCTAAAAGCTCCCTGCGAGGGGAGGACCCCGGCCCCACTCACCGTGATGGGGTCCAGGCTGCTGGAGCTGTATTCAGCGGCAAAGGCAATGAAGTTGGTGGCCTGGGCCGAGCCGGTCTGGGCAGTGCGGCCCTGCAGCAGGAAGGAGGAGTTTCTATCCTGGGTCCGGACCAGCAGGAAGTCTCCCAGCCCATTGAAGGTGTAATTGGCACCATCCAACGTGGTGATGTGGGGGTCCCCAAACATCCAGGCTGGAACAAATGAGGTACCAGGTTGGCAGGGCAGACCAGGGAAAGACCTGGGAGGCTTCAGCCTGGAGAGGTGCTCATGGAGCATTTAACCCTCCCCGAAAGCCCTCTTGTGCTTGTGTGCCCACTCATGTCCTCTCATTACCTCCCCACCTACCACACCTCTCCCTCCGCAGGGCCGTGTGTGAAGTCCCTCCTCTGCCACACTCCGCACACACCTCCACCTTCCCTTGTGGTCACAGCGCTGCCCCAGGAAGCTTCTGCCGCCCTGGTCCAGACCCCGAGAGGCTACCCCTCCCCAGATCTTCCACTTCAGCCCTGCCCCAGGGCTGGGCTCCGGCAGCCTCACCTGGCCTCGGGGGCTGGTACCCAGCGCAGCTGACGCGGGGCCTCCTGAGCTGGTACAGGGCGCAGAAGGAGGGCTTATCGTTGAAACGGCAACACCAATTCTGCGGCTCCAGTTCTTGGTCTGTGGGGAAGAGCAGCGGGTTGGGGGAGATGAGGGACCTGCAGGACCCAGCTGGGAGGTTTGGGCAGGATGATGTGGGCGGCAAGGGCATGGTTGGCAAATCAGGCCCACATGAGTTCAGATCCCACCCTGCTTAATGACCTTAGGCCATTGACCAGTTACTATGTCCCTTGTGGGCTTGTCAGAGCCACGTGGAGCAAAGCCTCTGGTGGGCAGGCACAGGGTCCTTCCTTTCTTGGAGTGGGGGGTGCTGAGTCCCACCGCTTTCCAAGCGCTGGGAGTGGGAGGCTGTGGCTGGTCGTCTGGGGACTAAGGAGGCTGCTGAGATTGCAGGGAGGAGGTGGGGAGCACATGCTTACCCTGGGCCCCCAACCCTGTCCTCTCTAGCTCCTTTGGAAGGTCTCTGCGGGAAATGACCCCATGTCTTCCCCCAGACAGCCTGCTAATCTGGGTCAGACCAGGCCCCTCCCCTTCCCTAGAAAGATGCCCCTACTCTGGGCTGGGGTTATGGGCCAAGTGGAGATGGGGCAAGAGGAACTCAGTCAGAAATCCCTAGGATGCCAGCTGGAAGGGGTGTCGGAAACTTCCTAATCTTACAAGATCAGGAAATTGAGGGGAAGCAGCTGGGAGGAAATGGGGAAAAGAGGCTTCATTCTGTGGGTCCCACTGCTGACGTGGAGCCCAAGCTGGTCTCTGACAGTGAAGAACGTAGAGCTCCAGAAAAGGCGGGGTCGAGTTTTCCATGGACACACTTACCAAACTGCCAAGGACTCTGCACTCTCCAGCCTTGGAGAAACTCTCCCCAGGGTCCGTAGCTGCAGCACACGCCCCCTCTCCAGGAGGAGAAGCTGCACAGCTGCCGGCTGCCAAGGCCCGACCAGGCTGCAACAAGCCCAGACACACTCAGGCCCAGGATGCCCGTGGTGGTGGCAGCAGTGGGGTCGGGGTGCTTCCAGGGAGGAACTGAGGGTGCCCGGAAGGGAAAGGTCAGGCATGGCCAGAGGGAGGGGGTGGGCTTGTGGGGGACACTGGGGGTGCCTCGAGAGATAGGAAGGAGGCGTCACCTATGTTGATGGGCTGGAATCTCAAGTCCCATAGTCCCTGCCTCCAGGAACACGGACAGGAGATCTGGTTCCAGCCCCAGCTGGGCCACTGAGACTCTCTCTTCAACCACTGCAGGCACTGGAGACGGTAGTTGCGCTTTTCTTCCTTGTGTAGCTTGTAGATTTGCAGCCCTTGGAAGCCTGGGGGAGCAGAGGAAGAAGGGGTTATCCCAGGGCCTGAGGCCACAAGCTCTGATTTAGCTTTAGGGACAAGCAAAACTCATAAGTCACCCTCTGTATGTCACTCCCCCAACTCTGGACAGCTCTTCCAGGGATGAACCCAACTGAGGCTGGCAGGGATTCCTCCCCAAAGGCCCCTTTGATGTGACAGTCAAAATCCCAAAGCTTGGATCTTAGGGTGAAACCCTGGGACAAGTGCTGTGCAGAGAGAGCTCACCTATACCCAACTCAGAGCCAAACCCTGGCCCTGAGCTTCACTCCACCCCATTCTCTACCCTCATGTCTGCTACTCTAAGCTCCAATACCTGCCAATCCCCCCAAACCAGTTTCTCCTCATGCACCCTATATCTCAGTGAGTGATGCCACCAGCCACCAGCTACATGCTCAGACACTTGCACAGACATGCCAGTGGCCAAAGCAGCCAGGATGGAGGCTGAGGCTCAGAGGTCAGCTGGGGAGCCACAGGGAGGGTGGCACATGAAGCAGACGCTTGCTCCGACAATACGAGGCTGAGGAAGCTTCCTCTGTGCCCAGATGCCATCCTTGGACACGAGAAGTAACTGGGAGAAGAAATCCTGAAGGGGGTTTGAACTTCAAATAGACCTTTAATTAACTGTAAGTTACTTACCACCCACCCCAGCTGCATGAGAGAGAAATGGGGCTCCAGAGTACAAAAAAATGCAATAGGACGTAATGTATTGGGTTTTGATCCTGTTCCCACACAAAAGAAGAAATTATCAAGATGACTACAGCTTGATAAGGTTTTGAAAAGGATAATCATTGTTTATGATTAGCTTCGTGTATCTTCTCCACAATGGCCTGGTATCGAGGGAAACACACCAGATACTCTCCCCCCAAACACACACACTATCACATTGCGCCCCCTACATCACAAGCAGATGCATCTGGATAGAAGGGACTTAATCTGATAGGATAGCTTTCTCCACAAGATGGCACTCATGATTTGACTCAGCTTCTGTTTACCAGAATTTCTTGCCACAGAACAAATAGAACTGGATTTATGCTTCACAGTTTACGTGGCTAATTTCTACTGCTAAAATATCTTTTGTTCTATCACATTTTGGAAACTGTAATTTCTTTCCCTTTGGGGCCACCAGACAGTACAAGTCATGGAGGAGGCCCATGGGACCTAAAGTACTGGCCTTCTTACCAAAGAGCTCTCTGCGACCAACATAATTGGTCTTTATTTTTTTCATACTTGTGGCTCTCAGCACTGTGTCCAGCACACAGCAGGTACTCAATAAATGATGACTGAATGGATGTTAGATCCCCTGGAACTCCTTTTTGGTAGATCCATTAAGGGATCTCATCCGGGTTCTCTCTCCAGCTCTAGGACAGGACACTTGGAGAATTTTCCTAACTGCTCATTCATGTCCCCACCTCCTGCTGTACCCCGTCCTCACTTTCAGGATCTGGGACCCCTCTCATTGCCCTCCTGGGTTTGGCTCATTCCAGGGAGAAGACTGTACTGCATGAGGGTGCAGGAGGTACGCTGCTCCCTGGGCAGTGCCAAGTCTGGATTCCACCTGTGGGAGGTCAGATTGTGCTGGAAACACCCTTTGGGATGGTGGAGATACAAGGGAGCTGCCCCTCTAGGACTGTCATGGCACACGGAGTGCGAGACAGAAGAGGACTTGAATCCCTCCAGTGTGATAAGGTGGCACTTTTACCTGAGTTGGAATCCAGGAATTGGTCTGGACGATACTTCTTCCACACTGGCTGGAATGTCAATGGGCTATTTTTGAAATACCCATCTCCACTGCAGGCAAAGGAAAGAATCTCTGGCCTCTGTCACACACAGAGTCTTTCCCCTCAGTCGGCAAGTTACTCATTCATCTGGCTGGTCAGTCAGCCCACTCGGTCCAGCCGGTCATTAGTTATCAGCTGGTCAGTCAGCTATTCAGTCAGAATCACTGACTCCCAGCGCTAAGCAGGGGAGGGAAGGAGGCGGATGGGGCAGGGGTAGGAGGCCCTAATTTATTCCACATCAGATGGAGAACTGCAGGAAACTGGTCCTGAGACAGGGGTGTGAAAGAAACAGCTCAGGCCTCCTTCCTGTTAGTTTCCCTTCAACTAGGGGTTGGAGAGGGGGCGCTGTAGGGGACGGCTGGTTGTGAGGGTTAAGAGCAGTCTCTGAGTTAGGAGGACCTGGGCAATGGGTGCTCCGCCCCTCCCCACACATCCCGGGGTGGTGTTTAAGCGCCGCTGCAGGAAGGAGGAAACCCTGGAGCGGAACCCTCAGCCTCTCTGGGTGCACGCCTCAGAGCAGCGACTCCGGATCCTTTCTCCCCTTTGACACAGGACAGATGAGGCACCTGGGCGTGACACCTTCCATGGGTGCACTCAGAATGGTGTGAAATTCCTAGCTAGGTTGGATAATTCCGCTACTTTCTCCTCCAGGGCACATCAAAAAGCAAGTGAAAGCAATGTAATTATAGGGGCGATCCTGAACACACTCTCGGAGAAAAACCCTTGCAGCAATTACCAGTAACAAATTACATGTGACCTTCACAACTGATTGCACACACACCACGGCTCGGAGCTGTTGTGTCAGAGAATGAGCCATCTCCACACTTGGGAACCCACGCCCGCATCCACGCGCCATCCACCTCTCTGCTCTCCATCTTTGCCACTGACCCCACACAAGCTGTTGGTGCCCCTGGGCGAGAGGTTAATTCTCAGCCCATCAGAAGTCAGGAAGGCAGATTTCAGCATTATATTTTGGATTCAACTTCCTGCTTTGCCACTTCCCAGCTCTGTGACTTTGGGCAATGACTTGGCTATTTGTACCTCAGTTTCCTTACCTGCAGGATGGGTAGTAAATGGTGTCTCCTTCATGAGCTTGCTGTGATAGTCAAATGAAGTAATGCCTATGAAGTACTTGGTGTGATAAACGTTGGCTGTTACTGTGATGATATTTGAGAAGTCAAGAGGGGTCAGCTAATGTCAGTGGAAATCCTAGAAGTGAAAGCTCTGGGAATTATTATCACTGTGCACGGGGATTGGGGTAGGAAAGAGAATGGCAGGGTGAATAGGGATCTTTTAATCTGAAACAGCAAGAAATGGGAACTGGAGTCTGTGTGAGTCAGAAGCATTGGCAAGGAGGAATCCTGCCTTGTCCTGGGGGGGATGGAGTGTGTGTGCAGCGCAAGCCCTGCTCCGCAGGGCTCCAATTATCTGCTAAGGGCTGACAGCCCCTCCCTGTCCTACCTGGAGAAGCCCATCAGGACAGGGTTGCCTGGGCGCTGGGTCACATCCCACTGCATACCGCCGCTTTGGTAGAGAAACATGGCGTAGGACCTGCTCCCGTCTGTGGAAAGGATGGCCTGGTAGGTGTTGGTCTGGGGGTTGGTAGGAGACAGACATAGGGATGCCTGTGAGAGATCTGGGATGTCCCACCACCCATCCCGCCTCCCACCCCCACCACATCCACGGCACCTTTTCCTGGCCTGCCCAGAGCAAAGGCATGGGCTTAAAATATAAACAAGCTTGGAGTTATGCACAGATCTCACCCTAACTGTCAAAGCACCTGCCATGGTGGATTCGCCTTCTTTGTGACTTCTTTCCAAGGAGGGAAAGTAAAGGACTCTGGGTTAGAATCCAGTTAGAAGAGGGTCTGTATGAGAAAGCTTCAGCAACCTGAGAGGTTAGCCAAGACACTCGAGAGCTGGGAGAGGCCTGAGGAACTTCCTCTGGGATATTTAAGGATATTGTCCCAATGTCCCCTCACCCTAAATAGTGTGGAGGACCACGCAGGTGAGACTGGAGGTTCTCTGAAGGTAGGTGTCAAGCACTGGGCTTGTACAAAGGAGGTAAGCAATGAACTTGTTGAGCCAATGAAGAAATGAGTGACTTTTTAGACCAGACACAAGGAATAACTTTGTGACTGTCCGAGCGGTGAGGCCCCAGAGAGAAGTTTAAGAAGAGCCTGTGGTGTGCCCCCTTCCACTGGATGCATTTCGGTTGAGAGCCAGAGTCCGGAGTCAGAAAAACCTCAGTTCCAGGCCTGGCTTTGTCATTTCCTAGCTGGGTGACCATGAGCAAGTTGTTTAACCTCTCTAGCCATCATCTCCCTCATCTCTAATATGTGAATAATAATATTAGGTTGAGCCATATAAAATTGCCAATAGGCAGCCACTTTTGACTAACAGAAATTTCATGTCCCATGTTTCAACTCCTGATACCCAGTGCTCTGGGCTGGTGTGATGTCATGTAAGCGAAGCCCTGAGGCACACCTGGCACGTGGTAAGTGCTCAGGAAACAGGGTGGGTTGGGGGGGGTTGGAGGTGGAGGGATGGGGGATGGGGAGGCGGGGAGGTGGGCCCGGAGGGGAGTGCTATAATCAGCCGTCTGTCCTTGAGTCAGAGAGGAGTTTAGAAGAGTGGGCCCTGCCTAGGATTCTAGGATGTCTGACTTCCAGATGGTTCACAGGGAAGTGCCCATTGGTCCACTCACCCCGATGGTCCCCCAGGCAGGATAGGCGGGGACATGGACCCACGTGACCTTTAGCGTCCACCTGGCTTTGTAGTTCCAGGTGTTTGTTAACCTTTTAATCCAAGACTCCACCTCCCTCACTAGCAGGTTGTATTCATCATAGAGAGTCTCGTATTCCTAGAAAAAGAAGGCGGATACGGACAAGGAAATGAGGGTCCCAGCTCAGTACTCCTGAGGGACCCCCCACTTTCTGCTCACTTTAGCCCACCTGTGTCTCCCATCCTTCCCCCTCCCAGGCCTACATTTTCACAGTTAGTGCCTGTGACCTTAAGATAGATCCAAATTCGGGCCACAGGGACACCTGGGGTGTATGGAGTGGAGAGTCGAGGCCCAGAAACCCAAGTCTTCTGGACTTGAACTTGTGCATCTCTTAGCATAAGCTGGCTCTGACTGTGCAACCACCTGCGCCCGTCTGTACCTCCCTATGTCCGGCTGAAGGCTCCTTGAAGACAGGCATGCATTTCTTCACCTTTGGACCTTCTACAGTGCCTTGTCCGTGGCAGGGGCACGATCCACATTGGCCTACGGTAGCTTTCATTGTGCTGGTACCTCCCACTGATTGGAGTCATAAACCCCACCCAGGAGCACACGCAGGGTCCCTGCTTGATTCAGCCTCGTTAGGATGGACCCCTACAACCTCATTCTAAAATCAAACCATGGATCGCTGCACCGCATCTCTGTCACCTGCAGTCTTCCTGTGGTTGTGTCCTAGTCTGCTTCCTTCCCGCCCTCATATTTAAGCTTCAATCCCTGCCCACACTGAGCCCGGGCTCTGACAGCTGGAGCACTTTCAAGGTCCTCCACACAGCCCTTTGTCTCTCCTTGGCCGCTGCAGGACCCTGAGTGCTGAGCTCTGAAAGGCCCACCTGGTAAAATATGGTTCCCCGGCTGCTGGAGAAATCAGCATCGTCCCAGAATGGAGCCACCAGGGCCACAGGATCCCAGGCTGTAAAGCCTCTAGGGGGAGGGTTGGGGTAGGAGAAAATCTGGTACTCTGACTCCGGAAAAATGATTTGGCCATTATCTGTGAACTGAGCACAAAGGTTCTTCTGGTTAGCATTCAGGGAGGGAACATCCCAGCCTTGGGTCAGCTCCTGGGATGCATGAGGGTAGAACTTCAGAGATTTCAACAACCTCTGGAAGGTCTCATCCATCTCCCTGCCTGCCGGGAGAGGCCCTGTACCTAGTTCTTCCACAAATACTCTTCATCCTTAGGCCATTCCTCACGTCCTAAGTCCTTCCTAAGGTGGTAGGTTTTGTCCTGCTTCAGTGGCAGACCCATCTACAGACCAGCCCATCATCATAGAGCAGATGTCTCTGGGTAAATCCCCTTAGCCCCACCCCTGAAGCTTGTGCTATATCCGTTAGAGCTAAAAGAATTGACACCCTCACCCCATTGCTGTGTCACACTTTCACAGTGTGTCCTGACTCAGCCCCCTCACTGAGGGCCACGACTGCCATTCAGCTCTCCTCCGGGAGACATGAAGTATCAATACTTGGACCAGGGAACCAGGAAATAATTATAGAAAATGTGAACAGCATCAAAGAGTCAATTTTCCCAAGCAGAGCATCCTACTCAATAAAAGGGCCCGTGAAAACAGTGGAGAGCTTACTGGTCCCTGGCACCTCTCTACTGAGGTGACAACTCTTCTGTCCACCTGGGTGGGGAGGCCTTGCCTAGCTCCCTGTCTTCTTCAGCTGGTGCCCTATCATTAAAGATGGTGCATGCAAACTGAGCTAGCGTCAGGGACACAGTAGGTGCCTGACCAACGTTGTTTCCATTCTCCTGCTCGGTCATGGTCATTGTTGGTCATGGTCACAGGGATGTCTCTGAGGCTTAGAGGGAGAAGCAAGGCCTGCGGAATGCAGGTCATGGGTCCTGCCCTTTGGGCTGCAGTCGGGGACTCACATAGAGGGAATCCCGGAGAGAGGAGCCGAGGGGGAAGCCAATCTGGGGTTTGAAGAGTGGCGAGGTGAAGTCCACAGTCCTCTTGACAAACTCCTGGTCTCCAGCACACAGCCCATAGGGGAAGAGGGAAACGCCTGGGCAGGTACAAAGAGGAGCAGGAAGTTCTCATGGGCCCTGATGTCATCAGGGCTGGTAGGGGTCCCCAAGAGTGTCCCCAAGCTGCTCCTCCGCCCTTGCCCCCCGTTCCCCTAAGTGGGAGCCATCAAGGACTTCTCTCTCCACTTGCATTCAACCCATCTCCTCATTTTACCCCTGAAATGGTACGCTCAGCCTTCCCCAGTTTGAAGAAAAACAGGTTCTGCTGTCAGAATACCAACAAATTATTCTGTACCAGTTATGGTACTCAAAATTCTTTTAAGGGTGAAAAGACAAAATGCCTCCAATGTAGTGAAGATGAGTAATTGAAAGATCATTTCACAGAATGAGACTTGTTCCCTAAGATGGTATTTCTCTAGGTAAACTTAAAATCCCCGTAGAATTTGTCATCAGATCCCCCATGGAGGTCCTTGGGCTCCAATGTGAGAAACCTTGTCCTAAACATTTCTCAAATGGGCCTCCTCCTTTCCATACTGGCAGCCCTCACCTGGTGCTGCTTGGAATACTGCAGCAGTCTCTACACTGCTCTCCTTGCCTCCTGCAAATTCATCCCCCACCCCAGCCGCCATGGCACTGTTCATAAATGTAAATCACGCCACGTCCTCCCTGGTGCCTGTTATCTACAAGATTCCCTCACATGACAGCTTTGCTTCTCAGCACCCTTCCCCTCACTTCTGGTAACGCCAAATGCTTTACGGATCTCCTCCCCATGCAACACTAGGACTGCTTTTCCTGTCCATGCCTTTATTCCAGCTGTTCAGGCCCTCCTGCCTGCCTGGGGCACTTCCACTACCCCAGCTCCTATTCACTCTTTCCAGGAAGCCTCCTCTTCACCTTGACCCCACCGCCCACCCCTGACATTCCCTCAGGCCTTCCAGTGTGTGCAGCTAATATCCTGGGCGTATTGCACTAATGACACCTACTGAGGCAGCAGCTCTGTCTCTTGCTAGACAGCACCTTGATCATTTCTGTATCTCTAGCTCCTAGCCCAGCACCATGTGCAAAGCCAACCCTCAGCAGCCAACTCTGATGCTCTTGCATTGCCCCTGTAAGGCCCTTCTGATTCAAAACAACAGTCTATGAGCAAGCAGGCTGAAACTAAGCACTCAGTTACCCACCCCTATCAAGGGGGTATGGAGAGCAGCTGGACTTCCAATGGCCCAGGTGGGGCAGTGGAGAGATCCACAGAACCTGTTGCCCCAACGACCCATGAAGGATCTCACTGGTAGATCCAATCCAGCTGCCACAGCTACAACCTCCACATCTAACTCCATCCTCTCCCTCCCAGGGTGGAGAGGCTCCAGCTTTATGGAATCACTTGCCTTTCTCGGGCTTGATAGGGACTGGGGCAGCTGTTGAACAGGTGCCTCTGGAAGTGCCAGCAGTGGGAGTGGTAAGGGTCTGGGAGGTTGTTGAGGGTAGTGATGTTGCTGTGCTTCTCCCACTGTCTGTCTTCTGTAAGGTTACGATTGTTCCTGGGCAGGCAGGGAAAGAAGACTGGAGTGGGCTTTACAGAGAAAATAGCAGAGTTAAAGAGAGTCAGAGACGTTAGGAGCTGGGAGAGACAGCTAGAAACCTGTTTGTCTTCTGGTCACACCCAAATCACTCCTTGCAGAAAAGCAGTTATCTCCTGGGGTAGAAGGGATGATGAGCCTGTCACCCACCATACCCACCACTGACTTCATCTTCTCGTGGACCTGAACTCCAGCCTGGCAGTGCTAACTCACCTTCCTCTCTCAAGCACTCCTTGAAGCTGAACTGAGCCAATTGGGCCACTGTAAGAGGCCAAGACCCCGGAGTCCCCACCTACCTGATGTCTCAGTCTTCACGGCAGAGCTTAAGGATGTTGTGGATGGTGGAGAAGTACTGGTAACAGACAGAAGAGTGGGGTGACCTGTGAATAGGGTGGTGGAGCTCCAGGTGACTGCAGGACCAGGGGCTGATTGAGAGAATGAAGAATTACTGGTTGAAGTATAGAAACTCGATATGGTCTGAGCTGTGCCCACATTACCAGAAGAAGTAGAGTCAGAGACAGAATAGTCTGTGGATGGCTGTAGAGTAAGCAATGGACTCTTAGAATACTTACATGCTGAAGAAGTATCAGGAGTGGTATCGATGGAAAGGTAGCTTGTCGGTGGAAATGGTGAAGTCGGTGTGGATCCAGCTACACTGTTATGATTACTTGTAGAAACCATATCTGTTGGCTTTGTAATAAGATGCATAGTAGAGGCTACTGTCTGAACAGGTGCAAGATGCTCAGAGGTGGGTGTGCTTGACTCGCCCACTGAGGAAGTAGGGACTTGTGTGGTATTGGTCAAGGAGTTACTGTCAGAAGCTATAGGGGGAATGACCCCAGTAGTCGTATTTTCATGGGTGAAGGAGCCTGGGGTTGTTGTCAGAACCTCTCCACTTGTGGACAACATTGTGGAAGGAGAACGAGAGGCTACATCACTCAGGGTGTCTGTTGAAGCTGGTGAATTGATCATCTCTGATGTTGTAGGAGATGTGTTGCTTACACTAAATGGAGAGAAATTTCTGTCTGTTGAGTTCTGTGCTGTCAATATTTCTGATGTTGTTGCAGGTGTGCGGCTCACACTAGCTG
>NW_020837945.1:71319039-71515893 GCF_003676395.1 Aethalodelphis obliquidens
AGGGAGTGGATGTGGTCACATCTGTGATGGTGGTGGTTTGAGTTTCTGTGGTCGTTTCTATGCTCTGAGTATGGTGGTCCTGAGAAGATAGTGATGTTACCTGAGTAGTGGGTCTGGAAGGGGATGCTTTTGTTGTTACCTCTACTGTAGGTGTTTTTGAGACTGCTAAAGTGCCTGGAGCATTACTGCTAGTAACAGAATGTGATGTTCCTTCTGTTTGGTATACAGTGGACTTTGTTGAGGTTGTTACTGTGGACATTTCCGATGTTGAGAGAAGTGTGTGGCTGATACTGGAACGGGACAGTTTCTCAGTAACACTACTTGTTACTTTGTGTCTATTTGTGGCAGATGAAGTTCCAGATGTGCTTGTTTGGGCAGTGCCTTTAAATATAAGATACAAAGACTTATCAGATGAGAGGTTCCTTCTGTGAAGCTGGAAAGTTTATAACAGAATCATTCTGCTCATGTATCACTCTATATCACAGGGCTTCAGAATAAATGGCTGCAGGATTTATTATTTAACCACGTCTAAGTTTTCTACCAACACTGTGGTACCTAGTCATAAATAATATTTCAATGAATGTCTTTGTGCTAACATTTTCTCCATTACCATTAATTTTGTGAGTATGGTAATTGAAACTGGCCCAGTATACTCCTACCTTCCCCATATAAGTCTTATATGGAAGCCAAGATCCATTAGCTGCAGTCTCAGAACAGTGTTTTAATTAAAATACACACACTGTTCATTCAACGAAAAACTTTGAAATTTTTGCATATCCTATACAAACATTTCTTAAACATGGTAAAGGAGATGAGTAGCCTTCTGCCTTTTTCATAGCCTCTTTTTCTTTTCCTTAACCTAGTGCTTATCTCTCAGTTTTCCTTCTCACCTGTCTCCTAATTCTATTTCTAAAAATCCTTCAATTTTCTCCCCCAGTGATAATCTTCTGATCTTCTTTTCCTCCTTCATTTCTCTCTCGTACCCCATCTCAAATACCTAAGAATTTTGCTGACTCATCAGGACCTTCTTTGAAGAGTAAGGAAAGGGAAATATTATGAACTTGTGTATTTGAATGCCTGACATGAATAGATACATGTACTGTTAACAGTACATGTCAACTACTTGTACTGTCTTAAAAAGCTTTGTTTATTCAGTATAAAGCATTTGGGAGTAGACCAAATAATACAAGAGAATTTATGAGGACTCAAGTATAAAAGTGACTCCCTCTTCTCTGGAATATTGTGGGTGTTTTTTGGGTGGACGGTCTCTCTCTCTCTCTTTTTTTTTTTTTTGGCTGCATTGGGTCTTCATTGCTGCGCCCTGGCTTTTCTGTAGTTACAGCAAGCGGGTGCTACTCTTCGTTGTGGTGTGTGGGTTTCTCGTTGCAGTGTGTGGGCTTCTTATTGCGGTGGCTTCTCTTGTTGCGGAGCACGTGCTCTAGGCACAGGGCTTCAGTAATTGTGGCTCTAGAGCGCAGGCTCAGTAGTCGTGGCGCACGGGCTTAGCTGCTCCGCGACATGTGGGATCTTTCCAGACGAGGGATCGACCCCATTTCCCCTGCATTGGCAGGCGGATTCTTAACCACTGCACCAACATGGAAGCCCTGGACTCTCTTTTATATTCAGATGTACAGTTATTTTTATTTCATTTTACTGTCTCTGAGGACCGTCTTTGTGGGTGGTCTCTCTACCTACAATCCAGAGCTTTCCCTTTCTACCTTAATTTTTCTTTTTAAATGGGAGTAGTATGAATTCTGTTGGTTTTTAGAACCATGTGGGAGGTCCTGAGAACAGGCTGACCCCCTTTTAACAAACCTCAGCAAGATGCTTCTCAAGGCACCACTGCCTTAGAGTTGCCAGCAAGCCCCCAAGGTGAGGCATAGAGCCACAGGGCCTGGGGCCCAAGCTACTTTTAGGATCAATAAAACTGTTTTCATGTTAATTTCTTTTACAATCAGAAGGGAAAAAAATCAATGTTATTATAATGAATATGTAATAATGAATCCAGCCTTGATTGCATTAGTCCAACACAGTCATGAAGTATAGTTTTTAATTTTTTTTTTAATCAGAGGAAGAAGCCCAGGAAGACAAAAGTGCCTAGCACCCATGAAAGTCATTGTGTGGTTCTTTTTCTAGACGGTCTCAACAAAAGTCTCGACCCAGTGATAAAGAGATAGGCATAATAGTGGCAGTTCATTGATGACAATCTAACTTCATTTTATATTTTACATTAGTTCAGATACCTTGTCTGATTTCTCCCCCCAAACTATCTTCAACTCCCAAAAAAATTTATTGAAAAAACCGCAGAGCTAACTTCTTTTTGATTCAACCCTTACGTTGACACTAATTTTTTTCCAGTAGTTACTGAGTACAACAATGAATCCAGTTTTAAACAAATTTTGCCGTATTTGGTTCTATATAGAAGTACCTTTTCCATTTATCAAGAGATGTTGTTCTCTTAAGTAATATGAACATCAAGGCTAAGACACTATTCTTTCTTTGAAAAGAGCTCTTTTCTCCAAGGTGATGACAGTAGCCAGTTTCAAAATACTTAATTGAAGGGAGAGATTTTTCCTCATTAGTCAAATTCAAAACAGAGCATTAATAAGGTTAACATCTAGAAGAAAGTGCTTCTCTAGGTGGTTGAGGCCTCTGACATATACATTCAGGGCCTCAAAAGTAAATTTACCAACTACATACACTGATTTTTTAAAAATCCTATAAAGTGAATGTGTTTTTGTTTTGTTTTGTTTTTGCAGTACGCGGGCCTCTCACTGTTGTGGCCTCTCCCGTTGCGGAGCACAGGCTCCGGATGCTAAGGCTCAGCGGCCATGGCTCGCTCCGTGGCATGTGGGATCTTCCCGCACCGGGGCACGAACCCGTGTCCCCTGCATCGGCAGGTGGACTCTCAACCACTGCGCCACCAGGGAAGCCCTGAATGTGTTTTTGAAATGAAAAAGCATCATCAATTTTTTTCAAGGAATTTAGAAAAAGATTAAATTTTAATATTTTTTATTTGATTTGAAATGGCCAGTCTTCCTGCTAAAGTCACCAAATACTCCTTCCCTTAAGACCGCCCTGAGAGGTACAAAAGATGAAGACAAGTTCCTTTGCTGTGGAGAATAAGCAGTATCTGTGCAGAAGGAGATGACTGAGTCCCAAGTGTGTGCGTTCCTGGGTTGCCAGGCAGTACTGAGGCTAAATGAGCCCAGGTTAGGTCTGGTCGATAAAACTTGTGCCAGGTCAGAGGTTTAGACATGCTTGGAGGGAAGCTTAAAAAAATGCTACAATAAAGGCTAAGGGATGGAAAAGCAGGATTCCCACAGAATGAGGCAAACTGATTAGGGCTGCTTCAAATTGTTAAGAAAAAAATCTCAGGAATATAACAACTCATCTTCCTTATGAGAAAGAAGGCAACATTAGACTAGAATAGTGACCAGACTATTTTAAACTCCATAATGGGAAGGAGTGTTAACTCTTTCAACCTGAATTATAGCATTTTTTAAAAAGCAAATTAAATTTCTACCTTTTTAAATTTTTTAATTAATTTATTTTTGCTGTGTTGCGTCTTCGTTTCTGTGTGAGGGCTTTCTCTAGTTGTGGCAAGCGGGGGCCACTCTTCATCGCGGTGCGCGGGCCTCTCACTATGGCGGCCTCTCTTGTTGCGGAGCACAGGCTCCAGACGCGCAGGCTCAGTAGTTGTGGTGCACGGGCTTAGTCGCTCCGCGGCATGTGGGATCCTCCCAGACCAGGGCTCGAACCCGTGTCCCCTGCATTAGCAGGCAGATTCTCAACCACTGCGCCACCAGGGAAGCCCTACCTTTTTTAATTTTAATTTTTTTTTTTTTTTTTTTGTGCGGTACGCGGGCCTCTCACTGTTGTGGCCTCTCCCGTTGCAGAGCACAGGCTCCGGACGCGCAGGCTCAGCAGCCATGGCTCACGGGCCCAGCCGCTCCGCGGCATGTGGGATCTTCCCGGACCGGGGCACGAACCCGTGTCCCCTGCATCGGCAGGCGGACTCTCAACCACTGCGCCACCAGGGAAGCCCTTTAATTTTAATTTTTAACATTTGTCCCAATCTAGCAGAAACCTAATGAGTAAGTACACATACTCTAGCCCTGACCACATCATAACATGATGTTAATTTAATTGATCATGCCTAATTTTTTTTCAATTTATTGGCCTGGCAAAATGTTTAAATGTCAACTTATTTTATTTAAAATATTTGACTGCACTCACACTAGCTACAGACAAACCCTGTCAGCCAGGAGAGCATACCATCCTCCTGAACTTTAAGGTCCATGAGTCTTCTAAACCAAGAAGAAACCAAGAAAGCGTGAGTCTTTCCCCCTCTTAGGAACTTAGTCGTTTTGGGTTTTGTTAGGTCCCTTGCTGTTCTCAAAAAACATTTTAACTTCTGTGCTCACAACTAGTTGGAGGGATGTAGTTCACAGTGAGACAAACTCCTAGAGAAGAATTTAGGTTTGAGTGCTGTTCCTGGAGGTGACTGCAATTTCACCACTTTCTCTTCTTAAGAAAGCAATTTAATGGATAAACAAGGTCCTACTGTGTAGTAAAGGGAACTATATTCAATATCCTGTGATAAACCATAATGGAAAAGAATATGAAAAAAATATATATATATATTTTATATATATACACATATATATATGTATAACTGAGTCAATTTGCTGTACAGCAGAAATTAATACAACATCATAAATCTATACTTCCATAAAATATTTTTTAAAAAGAAAGCAATTTAGACTTTTGAGTGAGAATGACTATGAATCAGCTCTAATTTATTAAAAAGAAAGTGACTCACCTACTATTTATTAATAGTAACTAATTACAGTACTAATAGTACTAATTACGCTTCTAAGTTGCTATGGACAAATGCACAGATTGAGCTGCAGAGCTGTGTTGGAAAGTCCTTGGGTTCCTATTTAACCCAAAATGACTCTGCTTAGACTTTAAAAGGGGACTTCCTTTATTCAGAATTATGAGTAGATTTGTTTGTAGAACTCCATATTCTATACCTGCTCTCTCCTCAGTAAAATTCCAAAACTTGGTTTCTCTAGATAAGGTTTGGATTGGAAAACATACACTATGCAATTATTATTAGGCTTATTTTATTTTCCTAAAAACATAAATAAAAGCAACACTCTGTCATCTGGCTTTGAGTCACCAGACAGAAGCTATTTACATGCCAAACTTACTAAACTTATTATAGATTCTTGGCAATTAAATCTTGTCAGAGCCTGCATCACCTCTGCTAAAATCAGTATCAGCAGCAAAAGTTTCATGACTGCACAGCCCAATTTTTTAAGTAAAGATTTTTTTGTTTATAAAAGTAGTACAGCTCCATTTCCAGCAATATGGCAGAAGAGATAACTCTTTACAAAACCTGCAAATGACAAATAATGTGTAATAAGTGTTGTCTGAATGCTGAACTGAGAACAGAAGAAAGAGAGGGAGACACTCAGGAGTGAAGGAGTTGAAAACTAAGAGGATAAGTAAGTGCTCTCGCAAGATATGCATGTATTTCTGAGATCTAGAGTTAGGGGATTTAAGGGCTTCATGGGGAAAGGAGACAGAATCTTAGATCAGGACACTGTAAATTGAGTATCTTCTGCATAAAGCTGGAACCCTCAGTGAAAAGGTGGACTAGAAAAAATTCAGAAAGAAAAAAGAAAAAGAAAGCTGAATGAACAATATAATTAAGAACAGCAGGACTTCCCTGCTGGTGCAGTGGTTAAGAATCCACCTACAAATGCAGGAGACATGGGTTCGAGCCCTGGTCCAGGAAGATCCCACATGCCATGGAGCAACTAAGCCCATGCGCCACAACTACTGAGCCTGTGCTCTAGAGCCCACGTGCCACAACTACTGAGCCCGCGTGCCACAACTACTGAAGCCTGCGTGCCTAGAGCCCATGCTCTGCAACAAGAGAAGCCACTGCAATGAGAAGCCTGCACACTGCAACAAAGAGTAGCTCCTGCTCACCAAACTAGAGAAAGCCTGCGCACAGCAATGAAGACCCAATGCAGCCAAAAGTAAAATTTAAAAAAATAAAAGTAAATAAATAAATAAATTTATATATATATATAAAAAGAACAGAACTTAGTGATAGAAAAACAATTGAAAACAGAATAAGGCCAAAAGTTGATTTTTGAAGACAAAATAGACACACTGTTAGCAAAAGGAAGGAAATAATGAAGAAACAGACAATCTAAACAGACTTACAACTCATAAGGAGATTGAACCAACAAAGAAAAGCACTGGACCTGATGGCTTCACTGGTGAATTCTACCAAACACTTAAAGAAAAACTAACACCAATCCTTCTCAAACCTTTCCAATAAATTGAAGAGGCAGGAACACTTTCTAACTCATTCTTTTAGGCCAGAATTACCCTGATACCAAACCCAGACAACATTTATTGATAGATAAGTTGATAAGCAAATGTGATATATACGTACAATGGAATATTATTCAGCCTTAAAAAGGAACAAAATTCTGACATATGCTACAACATGGACAAATCTTGAGGACGTTATGCTAAGTGAAATAAGCAAGTCACGAAAAGATAAATATTGTATGATTCCACTTATATGAGGTACTTAGGCTTGTCAAAATTGAGACAGAAAGTAGAATGGCAGTTGCCAAGGGCTGGGGGGAAGAGGGAAGTGGGGAGTTATTGTTTAGTGGGTATAGACTTTCAGTTTTACAGATGAAAAGAATTCTGGAGATGGATGGTGATGACAGTACCACAACGTTATAAGTGTATTTAATGTCACTCAAAAACAGTAAAGATAGTAAATTTTATGTATGTGTATTTTACCACAATTTAAAAAATTGAAAAGAAAGGTAATTGAGGACTTCCCTGGTGGTGCAGTGGTTAAGAATCCGCCTGCCAATGCAGGGGACTTTGGTTCGAGCCATGGTCCAGGAAGATCCCACATACAGCAGAGCAACTAAGCCCATGAGCCACAACTACTGAAGCCCACGTGCCTAGAGCCCATGTCCGCAACAAGAGAAGCCACCGCTGTGAGAAGCCCGTGCACTGCAAGGAAGAGTAGGCCCTGCTCGCCACAGCTAGAGAAAAGCCCACGTGCAGTAACAAAGACCCAACACAGCCAAAATAAATAAATTAATTAAAAAAGAAAAGTAATTGAGAAAAAAATAGGAAATCTGAATATAAACTATTCCAAACTGAATCATCAGTTAAAAGTGAAAAAGTCCATCCCTCACAAAATGTAGGTCGAGATGATTTTCTAGGCAATTTTCACCAGACATTCAAGGAATAGATAATTTCAATTTATACAAACTCTTCCAGAGTTTAGTAAAAGAGGGAATGCTTTACAACTAATTTTGTAAGGTTAGTATAATACCAAGATGCAAAGACAGTATAAGAAAGGAAAACTATAGATCAGTAAATATCAGTAATAGTATGGATGGAAATGTCTTAAACAAAATATTAGCAAGCCAAGTTCAATATTGGATTTATAAAAAATTATATCATGATCAAGCTGTTTAAACCAGAAATACAAGAAAAACATAAAACTTTATTAAAGTATATAAATCATCATATAAACAGAAGGAAGGGAAAACATGATCATCACAACAGATGCAGAAAAACTATTTGATAAAATTCAATACTCATTCCTGTTAAAATTCCTAGCAAACTAAAAATAGAAGTGAACTTCCTTAACCTGCTCAACAATATCAATAAAACCCCGTAGTAAACATCATACTTAAAGATAAAACATTGGAAATATTTCCTTTAAAATTCAGAATGAGTCCAGGATGCCAGCTATAACAACTTCTATTCGACATCAGGCTGGAGGTCTAGCCAGTGCAATAAGATAAGAAAAATAAACAAAGGTATGAAGGTATAGAGAAGTTCTTTTTGGTATGGAAGGGAAGAAATAAATGTGTGATTATTTGCAGATGATATAATTGTTTACATAGAAAACTACCTAAATTTATAAATCATTAGCAAAGTTTTACATATATGACCAAAACATTTTTAAATGACTGCATTCCTATACATCAGCAAAAAAAATTTTTTTGGTGGTAGTGTTTTTGATAGTGACAAATATAAAGTACCTAAGAATAAATCCAACAAAAGATGTGCTTAATCTTTATGGACAAAGTTATACAATATTGAAATATATTAAAGAAGACATACTCATTATATAAAAATTGTAAACTATAGATCTTTGAAAGACCAAAACTTCATAATCTCACTCCCCAGCAATCACATTGTTATGTGTCCTTCCAGGATTTTTCCTATGTTTTAAAAAATATGTAGTTCAAGTTACCTAGCATATATAACTTTGCATTCTTTTTAAAAATTTTACCTGATATCATAAGCATTTCTTCATGCTTTTATTCTTTGTACAGATAGCCTGAAGAAAGACAAATCTTTTCTGTCTCTGATAGTAGTTCTTTCTCTTCCTCCTTTTGTAGGCATGGAAGAGCTGGCTCAGGGGGATTGGGCCAGCTAATGCCAACAGCAAGATCTTGGGTGTTTTACATAAACACCACTGGCTGAGCTCTGGAGGTCCCCTTTCCTAACAAAGCCATTCCCTCAACCTGAAAACCTGCATTGTTACCATTCCCATTTCCCTACAAACAGCAGCAGCACAGGGGCAGGTCTTTCTCCTAGAACACTTCCTCCATTGTGTCCTGCTATAACCCCCTCTCTGTGAAATAATGAGAGCTCAGGGAGCATGTGCACTTTGCTTGGAAGTTTTTCCTTAATAAACCTTATTTTATGCTTGTTCCATGTGTTGCTAGTGTGTGTGTGTGGGTGTGTGTGTGGGGGTGGTGAGAGAGAGAGAGAGAGAGAGAGAGAGGGAAAGAGAGAGAGAGAAAGAGAGGGAGAGAGTCTGTGTCCCTTGTGGAACATTGGACATCACCTTTTTACATCAAATAATATTCCCATAATTAACTTACTGTTTGACACTTAGGTTGTTTACTATAAATAAAGCTTCGATGACTATCTTTCTGTATGATATTTTGTTTTGTTTTCATTATTTCAGCTCATTGTCTCAACATAAATTTCTGTAAGTGGAATTACTGGTTAATGCTGTTATAAAAGTCTTCATGTCATTAATACGTACTGCCAAATTTCTTTGCAGAAAAGCTGTGCCAATGTACAGTCCCACTGGCAGTATATGAGCAAGTACATGTTTCCCAATACCCTCTCCCTTTGAGAAAAATCTTGTTTTGGCAGTACCAATTTTAGATATTGTCAAACAGGGCTGTGTCCTTTTGAATCTTTAAAGAACTTGCTAACCATGGGCTGAGTTGATTAGAGTCTCCTTTTCCAGCGTATAAGAAGGCAAGTGAGCCCCTTCACGTTGATGACAGAGTTTTACTGTTAGGTGCAGTCTTAACAAGTTTCTAAATCTGTAGGGCTCATTATTAGAAGGAAGAGATTAGCATTAGTTACATCAAAACTACAGTACTGTATTTGTCTTTCACCACCATTTAAACAATGTCTTAAGACGCTCCTTCAACAGATTTTTCAGCTATTTATGAAAACAATTTGCAGATAACCCAACCTGCTAAACTTGAGTAGGTTATTCTTAGGCACGAAATCCTGGTGAGGGAGGAAGGCTATAGAGAAGTTGTTATTGGTAAGAAAGTGGTTCTCAAAAGATAGGGTGTATCCAAATCCCTGCGGGAGCTTGTAAGGATACGTTCTGGGTCCTACCACCACTTCCGATTCCCCATGTGTGGGGTGGGATCCAGAAACCTGCATTTTTAAAAAAATTTTTTATTATTTATTTGTTTATTTATTTATGGCTGCGTTGGGTTTTCGTTGCTGTGTGCGGGTTCTCATTGCGGTGGCTTCTGTTGTTGTGGAGCACGGGCTCTAGGCGCATGGGCTTCAGTAGCTGTGGCTCGAAGGCTCTAGGGCACAGGCTCAGTAGTTGTGGCGCACGGGCTTAGTTGCTCCGCGGCATGTGGGATCTTCCCAGACCAGGGCTCGAACCCGTGTCTCCTGCATTGGCAGGCGGACTCTCAACCACTGCGCCACCAGGGAAGCCCCAGAAACCTGCATTTAAACATGTGCCCAGGGTGATTCTGATACAGGTGGTCTATGGGCCACATTTTAAGAAACACCGTCCTTAAAATGATAGTATCTGCTCTTAACATTTTTTTGTAAGCTAAAACCACCTTACTGAAGCCACAGATAATGGGGGTCTTGACCGTGCTTCGTTCTAAAGAATATTCCCAGCCTTATTCTTGCTGCTCAAGCTTTGCTTGTCTTTTAGCAGAACTCAAGTCAGGCTTTTCAGTTTTCATCAGATTGTTAGACAGCGGAAGCGCGTCATTCTCACCCTGGCCAAATACGTAATATATTTGCAGAGCAGAGAGCTGAGGATTTGACTGTGGAGAGTTGCTATTTGAGAGAAATATGTTTCTCCTCTCCTCTCCTTTCCTCTCCCCTCCCCTTCCCTCCTCTCCTCTCCTGTCCTCTCTCTCCTTTCTCTATGACACTCTACCTTCTACTTCACTGAAAAGACCAAAGCCATCTAACTTGATCTCCTTCAATGTCCCAAGAACCTCTCCACCAGGAAATGTCTCTGTCTTCACCAGGTACCTTATTCTACCTAAAAAGAAAGGCTAAGTCTTCACTGAAAGGCTGTGTACACGCACGCACGTACGCATGCCCAGTGCCCTGTCTGTTTCCTCCTTCCCCCCTCAGATGGCTTAGTCCATCACTTCTCTCTGTCTGAGGGTCTCTTTGTGCATTGCTCCTTCTCTTCTCCTGACTATCATGCCCAGGTCTTTCTTGACCTAAAATAAAAGTCTCTCATCCATATTGTGTCCTCCACATCCCTATCTGTCATTTCAGATGAGCATCCTGACAGAGGGTTCTACACTCTCCACGTGTTCTTTATCATCTACTCCTTACACTCTCTCCTCCACCTCAGTCACCTTGCTGAAAACACTTTCCTCCAGAGTTACCAGAAAACTCCTTCCTAAGCACCGAAACAAATTTTCTTCTCTGTTCCCATTAATTTCTGTAAAATTTGGCAACTTCCATTCACTCATTCAACAAACGTTTATTGAGCATCTACCTCAATAGTCTCTCCCTGACCAGTGTCCCTTTGGTATTTGCACAGTATTGCCCTCACAGAAGCTGAAGGATTCTTTCCTCCCAACACGTTCCTTAGGTTAATTGTAACTTCAGTTAACTGAAGATATTCAGATATTCAGGCCAGAAATCCCTGAGTCATCTTTGATTCCTTCCTCTTCCTTGTTGCCAGCAACAGAGTTTGGGACCAACTATTATTCCTCCAAATTACTGTATTTCTCCCACACTGTCTCCTGTTCACTTTGCTGTGTTATCCTCATTAACTATTGCAGCCACCTCTTAACTGCTCTTCCTGATTCCTCCATTTCCCACCCTGACTCTTAGCTTCCATCACACCACTGCGGGGTTGATCTTCAGCTATGGGGACCAGGAAGGGGAATTTCTACTATCACCTCCGTAGCAGGGATCGCTTTAGAAAACACCTGGATTGCCTGCCCTAGAAGGAAGCTGCTTGGATCCTGAGGGCAGGGTCTCATTGTTTTATCAGAGCCATGGAGACTGGTGGCTGGAATTGGTCCTGTCATCCTCTCACTACTGCCAAGGAAACCAGGGTCCTCAGAGGGAGGCCACTTGGTGCTGGCTGACCTTCCTCTGGTTGTGGCTGAGAAGAGTGTTTGAGAGTCTTGTCAGTGCCTCTGTCTGCACTGCAGAATGGTTTCTGTAATGAGGAATCCCTCTTACCCAGCCATTTCTACCCTGTTGGCAGTTTCTGTGGAGATACTGTCTTCACATCAAGTTCTTGAGTGTCAACTGACTTGTGATTAACTGACCCACACCATTGGGAATAGGAATTTATTTCACACTTCTCTCTTCAGGCATATTTTCACTCTATAAATAATAACAATTTTGATACCACATATTTGTGGAGTGCTTTATAGCTTCTCTTAGTTAACAGTACCCCCATTTCACAGATAAGGAAACTGAGACTTGGAGAGGCTAAGTCACTTGCCCAACATTGCATACCTTGTGAGGGACAGGGCTCAGCTGTGGGGCTGTCACCAAGTGCATGGCCTCTCCACAATTTGGGCTCTTCAAATGCTACCTCAGGAGAGATAAAGTAAGGGACGGTGACTGACCTGCCTGAGCTCTTGGCCTGCCACGTGCAGTGGTCTGAGCCTGGGAACAAGTCTGACACATTTTCAGGGGCAAGTGACACCAGGAGGTTTCTGCCAATTTTCTTGGTGTCCCCTTGTCTGTGATGATGTTGGAATGAGTTGTGATGGCTGTTGACCTCTTGCAGTGATAAGACTGCTGTCAGAAGACACATGTCACCTAAAATGGATAGTTTAAAGAAGTTCTTCCAGAGGAGGAACCTGCATCTAAGGACAGTGAGGACATCAGAGCTGGCACTGAGGTGGAGCATTCCTCACTCGGAGTCCTGGAACCCTCCATGGATTTCTCTGCTACCACTGCAGTCAGAGGTCTCCCCGCAAGGCCGTTATTCTTCTCCCCTTGAACTGTGTCCGGTGGGAGATGGCCAGCTCTTGCCCCTGTGCTCTCAGGGCTGCGGGGACGGCCAGCGTGATGGTGCTGACAGGCCTCATTTCTCCTGTGTGGCCCTCTGGTGACTCCAGAGGTATGAGGCGGTGACGGGTGTGTTGTTGACTCAGGTGAAGGAGTGGTGGCAGAAGCGGTGAGATAGTGGGAGATAGCGTTCCCACATAGTGGTGACGTCACTCCCTGAGGAGAAAACAAAACAAAGCCTGTGTCTTGCTGACGTGCATTGTGGCCAGAGGCTTTTTCTTCGTGCCTGGTCTGTTTGTCTTGAGTTATTCTTGGAACTGGAGGTGAGGAACCCATATGCCATTTCACCCACAAAGTTTCACTTTGCTGCTGTTATTTCCTGATCTGTGGGGCTCTTCACTGGGCTGTGCCTAGGGCAGCATAGAGCCAAGGAAACCACCCAACGGCAAGATTCACCTTGAAGAGAAAGTTGACTCACAGGTGGGTGGCAGGTGCCCTGAAAATTGTGAAGAAGTTGGAGGAAAGGGGCAGAACCACCCTCCTTGCCATGCTATGCCGGGAGACCAGGGCCATTTGTATGTGTGTCAGCCTCAGAATCGGCGTAGCCCCCCATCTTCAACGGGATGCAGCCTCAGCCCCTCCCACAGAGGAGGAAGGAGGGTGTAGAAACTGCTGCTCACAGAGAGCTGGGTCTGCACTTCCCAGGATCAAGGATGAAGACTGTCATCCTCTCAGACATTCTTGGTGACCAAAGGCTGAAATTTCTGAAAGGTTCCTGGGCTGTGGGTGATTTCAGGCTTCTGCCCCTCTGTGGTCAGGATTTGGGAGCTGGAGACTTCCCAGAGCTGTCCCTCAGGGATGATGGGTGGGTGTTAGGTAATGGATGTGATGGCTGTTGGAGCCCCTGCTATAGGAACTGTGACAGGTGACAATGGAGCTGGTGGCTGTGTTTGTGTTCCTGCTGTTAGAGGAAGCAGAAACTGTGACCACTGTTGTGTCTGCTGGGTATCTTTCCTCCATTGTTCCTAGAATTCATGATGAGGAAAGATGCTAACTCAAAATGCCCTTAGGATAACTGATCTCAAGATATCTCCAGCACCTAGAACGATGGCTGGCATATGGGAATTACTTCATAGACATCCGCTGAATGAATGAATTCATGTGTTCCCATCCCCTAGTCTTTGGTCCCTTTAGCTGAGAGAGGGTGAAATGGTATCAATTTCTCCTGTGACTGTCACAGTGGTCCCGGGGTCAGGAGACCAACACGACGGCTGCAGCCTGGGCAGTGTGAACACTGCTGTGGCAAAAGGTAGCCAAACTCCTGAGGGCCACCCTTGGCTAGGAGGGTGGGCCTGCCTCGACTGGGGCCAGGGAGAGACAAGCTCCGAAACCAAGATATTGGAAGCTGGAGATGGGACTTCTGAGGCAAGGAGGGCATCGAGGAAAAGGAAAGTTGGAGCTGTGCCGAGCAGACGGTAAGAGCTAGGTTGTGACGCTTCTTGACTTGGTTCCAGAGTTTCTGGGGTTATCACCAGGGCAACCTTAGTGCTGCTACACCTAATGTCTGCTACACCAGACATTAGGTCAAATAACCTGTGGTGATATCCAAGGTGAAGAATAGGCATTGTTTGGGGTGTGACTTCAGTGGGTACAGTTGCGAAGGAGAGATAAAGTTCTTGCTTTGAAGCCAAATGGGAATCCAATTTTCTTTGATGTTATTGACCTAATTTTTTTTGCAGTCAGCTCTAGGAGATTGCTCCATTTACTGATGAGGAAAAGAAGGGAGGCTTGAGAAAGCTGTAAAGACGTCAGTGAATTTTCCGATACCCCGGTTCCCTCAGAACATAGGTCAGCTGGTCTCTGACTTAGGGGAGTAGGGAATGAAGCGGGAAGATGATACGGCAGTAACTATTATGATTTGGTGTTTGTTTGGTTATTTTAGCTGTGATTCCAGACAGACGTGGTACTGCTGACGCCCCCTAACAAGGTCCTTTCTGAGACCGACAGGGACAAGTCAATGGAGACAAGGCCACAGAGTGCTTAAGAGTGTGGGTTCCACAGACTCACAGACATAGATAGAAAACAAACTCATGGTTACTGAAGGGGAAGCGGGAGGGATAAATTAGGAATTTGGGATTAACAGATATACACCACTACATGTAAAATAGATAAACAACAGGGTCCTACTGTCTAGCACAGGGAACCATATTCAATATCTTAAAATAAACCATAATGGAGAAGAATATGAAAAATAATATATATGTATATATCAATACATATAACTGAATCACTTTGCTGTATACCAGAAACTAACACAACATTATACATCAACCATACGTCAATTTCAAAAAAAAAAAATGACTGTTGTTTCCAGAGTCGAACTGACCAACATTCACTGTTTGACTTGGGCAAGTTACTTGACCTCTCTGAGGCTTGAGGTCCTTATCTATAAAAGTGGGATGATGGTAGATAATAGTAATACCAACGGGGTAATGTATGTAAAATGCTTAGCTCAGTTCCTAAGCTCAATAAAGGGCACTCTGCACTGCCTGTTATCTTGGTCTTTACAAGGTCCTGAGATGCCCGATTGCTGCCTGACAAGGGCAGCAATCCTTGTGACTACGTCCTTATTATGGCAGAAGCTCTGTTTGCTGCTGTTTTTACTGTTATCCACGCCCTTCCCAGATCTCCACTGCTACCCCTAGGCCATCATAGCACCTTCTGCCTGGACTCCCGCAGCCAGCTCCTAACTAGTTTTGGTTTCACCCTTGCCCCCTTCCAATCCATTTCCCTCCATGGTATCCAGAGCAACCATTCCAAAGTTCAGATCTGATCACATCCCTCCTTTACCTAAAACCCCTTACTGTCTGCTCATTTTAGTTCCTTAAAATCCACGATCCATTCCACGGCTTACAAGGCCCTACATCATCTGGACCTGTCTACCTCTTTCAAGTCCTCCAAAGGGTCAAGCTCTTTCCTTACTCTGCACATCTTCCCCTGCCTGGTTCATGCTCCCTTTCCCTCCTCCACTGCCCCCCGCCCCCACTACTCTCCCCAACCCCACCAATTTCCACCTCACTTACTACTTAACCTTCAGGTCTCAGCTCACGTGTCCGGCACTTCCTCAGAGAGGCCTTGGTGGACTTACTAATCCAAATGAAGTTTCCCTATTTTACTCTCATCATAATACTTGTTCAACATAACACCACATTTGCAGTTGGGAATTTTTCTGTAATTATTTCATGTCTCTCTGCATACTAGGTCTTAGCTCCAGGAGGCTGGGCCCCATCTGTTCCATTCTTCACTGTGTTCACACAGCACTGCCTAGAACAATGTCAGGCGCATAGGAGACACTCCTTAAATAGTTGTTTAACTAACAAATGTATGAATGAATGAATGAATGAATGAACGAATGAACGAATATCTCAGCACGAGGTGTGGGTGCTTCTGTTCATCCTCCACCAATGAGCAGGGCTGGATTATAGAGCTTGTGTACCACAATGCAAATGCAGTGACCGAGGAGTCAGGGGACCTGCCTTCTAGGCCCAGCTGCCCTATTTACAGGCTGTGCGGCCTCACACAAGCTTGGGAGGCTGGAACCATGACTTCGTCATCCTTGTGTCCAGAGCATTTGGCATGAGTGGAAATTCAGCAAGTGAATGAATAACTCCACACTCTTTCCTGTTCTGAATTCCTCCAAACCCACTGTCAAACTCCAACTGCAATTTTAGTCGGGGACATCTGTATAGAGCGGAGATGTATTTGCAGACCTTAAAAATGCACACTAGGAGAACCGAGCTGCCTGCCGCAAAGCCAGCACCCTCCGTAGGAGCCTGGCCACGACTGTGGAGGCCTCATGTGCAAACACAGACGCCCAGTTCCTGGGACTGCTTTGGAGTCTCATGGAAAATGTTGAGTATTTAAACCTCTATGAAATGCCAACAAATTGAGTCCATTTCAACTGAACTCTTCAGTGCTGTGCTGGGGACAGGGACACAACAGTGACTAAGTATTTGTTGCCATGAATTCAGCCTGGTGGAAGGTGAAAGTTTGGAAGTAGGAGGAGAGATGGCTGGAAAGTCCTCAGTCCTGGCCTTGGGAGAGGTGGCTTGGTGGCTGCATCTCTGAAGCATTCAGCAGCACCACGAAACCAGAGAACAGACACGGTAGCAAACTACTTGTTTGAGCACGTAAAAGGCCGACCGCTTCTTGGCCTCTCCTGGCAATGGAGACGTAAATCACTGGTGTGTCAAACCCTGCCAGGACAGCCTCTGCCTCCGGAGCCCAGAAACCGAGGGTGTGGAGGAGATTGCCACACAAGGAAGCGTGCATCCGCGATGTCAGGGAGCGGGGCCTCTGCCCCACGGTGGAGCTGGCATCAGTTCATGCAAGATGCCACATTCTGAATAAACCGAACAGACACTTGCAAACCCACAGGAAGATCGGGGGTGGCTTTTTAGAGCTCAAAGATCCTTGGAGGAATGGGAATGCCCCCGAGCCAACAGAGGTGCCCTCTCCACTCTGCCTCCATCATCCTCCTGCCCCAGCTTCCCAGCTCTGAAATGCAGTGGTCCCAAAATATTGCCATTTGCAGCAACATGGATGTATCTAGACAGCATCATACTAAGTGAAGTAAGTCAGGCAGAGAAAGACAAATATCATAGGATGTCACTTATATGCGGGATCTAAAAAATAATACAAATGGATCTGTATACAAGATAGAAAGAGACTCACAGATGTAGAAAACAAACTTATGGTTACCAAAGGGGAAAGGAGGGGCAGGGATAAATTAGGAGTATGGGGTTAATAGATACGCACTACTGTACATAAAATAGATATATAAGGATCTACTGTATGGCACATGAAGCTGTATTCAATATCTTGTAATAACCTATAATGGAAAAGAATCTGAAGGTGTACACCTGAAACTAACACAATATTGTAAATCAACTATAGTTTAATACATTGTAAAAGAAAATAAAATTTAAAAGATAACATGCAGGGGTCTGTCAAACAAGATATCATGGATCTTCTACTTTGTACTAGATATTACTTTATTTAATCTTCACCACAACCCTGGGAAATAGCTTCTTTCCACTTCACTAATTTTGCCAATGAAGACACCAAGTTAAAGTTTTTTCTCTCACAAATTCTGGGCTGGTAAGAGGCAATTTTGACATGGGGTCTCCTGGTTTGAACTTCCTGCTTTTTGCCATACATTTTGCAAGCCATTGACTTAAATTTGATTGATTTTCCTGTTCAGGGACTTTCTCCTTTTGGAAGCCCACAAGCCCAGGGAGGGTTTCCTGGGGTGGGGGGCAGGTAGCCTGTGGAGGGCTTGGGTGCCATTGGTGGCAAGTTGGGTGGGCCTCCCCTAAACCAACAGACAGATTAGAGGTTCTCGGAGTGAAGGGAAGCAGGAGAGCCCTCCCTGGGGCCCTCTGTGGCCGTGGATCTCCACCATCCTGCACTTGCTACAGTCCCATCACCTCCCAGTGGCTGTGCAGGGCGGTGGTCCCTCGGTTACTGGGCCACTGATAGTATGGGAGACTGAGGCTTATTTTACCTCGCTTTCTTGCCAGAGGGCGTGGAATCAGGGTTGCCAGGCTTCCTTCTAGGCCATTCCTGCCGGGAGCCACCTGTAGGCACCAAGTCTCCGCTGGCTCCCTGGCCAGTCCACCTCTGTCCACCCTTCTCTTCCCCTTTCCCCTTCAGGATCCAGGGCTTTTTCCTAAGGAAGCCCTTACACTACAGCACCTTCATGGAAACCCCAGGGTTTCTCCCTTCAACCTGGGGTGAAGGCTCAGACACCTGCTCCAAGGATGACCCAGGCCTGGGTGAGGGTGCTGGCAGCAACGTGGAAGCAGACCCTGGGTTCAAATATAGGCAGGTCACTCGTGAGTCCCCTTCAGGGAGCCAAGGGAATGGGGCTGACCAGTTCCCACTTTCCCAGAACTCCCCACCCCGGCAGACGTTGGGCACCCACTGCCTGTCCAGCAGAGACTACTTTTCCCTCCAAGGTCCTCTGGATGCTCAATCACAGGCCTGCGGCACCACCTCCCATCCCACTCCCCCTCCTTTCCTGACCCTGCTCCATCCTGTGCCCTTTTGCAACGCACAGGACTCGGTTCCAGGGCACCCTGCACGGCTTCAGAGCCATCGTGGGGACTCCCTTCCAACTTCAAGGTCCTCCTCTCGTCCACACCCCATTGCTCCCCACCTGCCTTCCCCTGCCCACTCCCACCCCAGTCCTTGCCCGTTAAGAACTTAGCAATCCAGGGGCCATGCCATCCTTTTTCCATAGGGGAACGGAGGCCTGGAGAGAGATACAATAGGACCTGGTAATGGGACCAGATCACTTAGCAGCAGAGCCAAGACTGGACCCAAGGTCCCTAAATCCAAGCCCCCTTCTCCCCATTGCCCATGGTCATGACTCCTACAGACACCACTTAGTTTACCCCCAGGAACAGACCCTGTGGGGCTGGCAACAGAAGGTTCCGAAGGCTCCTTCCGGCCTCTGTTTCCTCACTGTGTGATGAGTAGGGAGGATGAGGGGCTTTGGGTGTGAGGGTGGTGTAGATGGTGGGCGTTCCGTTTGGTCTTAGTCAAGCCCTTAAACATTTCAAGGAAGGTGGACTCTTCCACATCCTTGGCATTGTGCCTCTTACTATCTGTAAGAGAATGTGTTCCTCTGACCCACTGTGTGAGAAATGATTCCTTGGGTGAAGGCTTCCCCGGGCCTGCTGAGGAGGGGAGGGAGCTGTGATTATATCTTTGGTTTGGGCTCCTGACCCCTCACCGTCTCCTGGCCCCAGAAACTTTCAGAAGACTCAGACACCCAGAAATACAGAATGAAACCTGGCCCTGGGGCCAGGGGAGCAGCTTGGAAGGTAGTGAGGAAGGGACAGGGGACCCAGGGGGAGCTTCCCCAAAAGGCCTTAGTTCCAGCTCTAGTTGCAGCTCCAGATAGAGGCGGGCAGGCAGGGTGTAGAGGAGACCAAGGCCAACGCCAGGGCTATGAGCCCTGCCCTGGAGGCATTAGCCCAAGAGGAAGCTTTTAAACCCAAGTTCAGAGGCGAGAAGCCGACTGCCTGTCTCAGCTGCCCTTTTGTCCTGCCTTTTTTCTCCAAGCCAGTCGCTTCTTTTCTCCCCTGGTCCTTCCTTTCCATCCTGCCTGTCTCCTCTGATTCCCTCCTCTCTCTGGATCTACTTTGCTTTGATTCATCTGTTTCTCACCTGTCTTTTCCTCTGACTCTATATCTTTCTGCAAGTTTTTCTTCCGGGTGTTATCCAGCTTTCCTGTTTTTCTGTGTCATTCCTTCTCAACTCTCTCTCCCTTTTTCTACAGTTCTGCCTACCTGTCTCTTTCCACAAAATAAGCCCTGGTTCCTCCAGTGAGTTTCCCCAAACCAGGACACTCCCCCATCTCCCTGCTTCTCTCTGTCTCTACATCCTCCTTCCTCGGTCTCTTTAGCGTTCTCCCTCTCTCTCCCCTATATTGTCCCATCTCTATCCATTCACCTCTCTCTACCTCTCTGCCTCTCTCCCCATGACAGACCCCAGCTCCTCGGATGGGATCGGCGACGTCAGCTGATACCCTGTCCCCAGAATGCTGCCCCAGATGCATCACTTACCCAGGAGCACTGGCCCAAGGATGCAGGAACACAAGCAGCTCAGGAACACCCAGGGGACCCTCCTGCAGTGGACACCCCTCATGGCTCCAGAAAGAGTCCTTCACGCTCCCCTGGGAAAGCTCCTCAGCACAGAAGTGGTAGTGCAAGCAGCAGAGGTGAACCTGTCCCCACTGGCTGCTGGCCTTAAACAGGTGTATTTCCCTGAGGGGCCAGAGTACCAGGGGAAGCGGACAAAAGAAGGTGGGGCCCCTGCCAATCATCCTTGACCCATCTTTCCTTTCCTCAATCTCCACCCCCTTCCCCTACCAGGAAAAAATAAAAAATATAAACAGGCTGCTCTGTTCCTAGTCAGCCTGGGCCAAGTAGCGGGAGGGATGGGAGGGGCATGTAGGGGAATAGAAACCAGGACACACGGAAATGAGGGCCCCGCGTCCTGCCTGGTGTCCTGGGCTGCCTCTTTCTTGCTGGCGTTTCGGACTGCCACAGTGGGAGCAGCCGGGTCATTTCAGGAGGAAGGGCAGGGCAGAACGGGAAAGAGAGGGGCTAAGAGGGAGTGAGTTTGGAGCTGTATGAATAGGAGAGTGAAACTTGAGGAGACCCTAAGAAATATGGCAAGTGGGGGGAACAATGTGGGGTGAGAGGTGGGAATCAGAAATACCCCCCCACCCCGTATGCTACTTGTGGGATGGAGGACTGGGCTCGGAATATCTGCTCAGTGCTAGGCACAAGGTAGACCCTCACCAAATGGTGAATTTCCTCTTTCCAGGACAGGACGCAGCAGAACCAGGGTCCAGAAAGCCCAAGGCAACCTGGGAAAGCTGCTTGAGAGATCTGGGCTGGGTAGTGTGGTAGAGAGTAGAACCTGGGGAGAAGAGATTGTGAGCCCATGAGGAAGTGGGGCTGCTCCTGGAGACCTTGGAGACCAGGGCACCCCATTTTGACTTCTTGGGACTCACAAACATAACGAAGAAGGGACAGGAACTCCAAACTGAGCGTGTCAGGCAGAGTTTGAAGGGGAAAGAAGGTAGCCGGTATAGTTCTGCAAAGGACAGCAACAGCGATGTTCCCCCACCCTTTCCCATGGTGTGAACCCCTGCTACCCTGGTTTCTCCAGACTTCATTCCCTGAGTGTGGGTCTGTGGAGTGACTGGTCCCCAGGCAGGGAGCTCAGGCTCTCACTGCACAGCCTAGGATGAGGAATCGGCATTTCCACGTTCCCAGGCAGAAACCTGGAGACATCCAAAGACGAGTGGATGGCTACACTGTGGCGCCGTCTCAGAGGACCAGGAAGGCTCCACCACCTTGTCGGCTACTTGCTTTCTGAAGCTGAAATCCCAATTACAGCCAAAGCCCAAAGGCTGGACTTTCCAGTTATAGTGCAACTACTTCAGAGAAGTAGCATGGTCCCCCCAACAGTCCCACCTCTGTATGGATCCATTGATCCCATTCTTTCCCAGGAGAAGGAAACCCATAAGGGTAAAGAATTTTAAGCATAGAGCAGTGGGACAGGATACGAGGAAGATATCACTGGAAAAAATGTACATAGACGCCAAGGCCAACTTGGTCTCTTAATCAGTTTTTCTGTGTCAGTTCTTGCTCATGAGTTCTTTCTATTAACTTGCTATGTGTTTTGTTTGGTGACATTTACTGGACTACAGTTTCCTATTTAGAAGAGAAAAAAGCATTCCAGGTTAGACCAAAGTAAGAGTTGGACATCTTGTCGACCTAACACAGCAAACCTCCCACTTTCCAATGCAAGGGACACTGGAGGCGCAGAGTGTTCTCCAGAAGCTACTGTGGTGGCCAAGACTCCAACTGGGCTCAGGATACCTGAACTTGAATCCCAGCTCTGCCACCCAAGGCAAGTCACAGCCTCTTTGAGACTTATTTTCCTCATCTATAAAATAAGGATAATATGTCAAAGAAAAAACAGAGCTGGACGGGTAGTTAAAGCATAAAAACAGATTTTATTCAGGACTCTTGCAATGTGAGAAAAGGGACCTCAGTATAGACCCAGGCTCAACTCCAAATATAGCATAAGCAAGTGGGAATTTATAGCCAAGAAGCAGGGTAAGGGTCAGTGGATAGAAAGTTACTAAGAAAAAACATCAGGGGTGAGCGGATTCTGGCTAAACCAACCTAACAGGACTTTTGGCCAAAGACAGGCCAGGGTGATCAGACATCACCTTGGAGGGATGGAGGAGGATGAAGCGCCTGATCAGACATTGAGAGTTCCAGATATTGAGGATGGGACACTCTTGCTAAACTGACTTGGCAGGGCTCTTGCTAAAACCGGATTTTACAGGGAAGTGCACAGATGGGCCTAGAAGGAAGTTTAGGAGCCTGACTAAAGTTCAGTCAAACAAAAGTCTTTGTCAAATAACACCTACCCAAAAGGTTGTGAAAATAAAATGAGCTCAAACATGTAAAAGTGCTTTATAGTTGTGAAGACACCTGTAGAGGGCACTTGGCCTCTCGTTTCATCCTGACACCAACCCTGAAGGTAGAAACAAGTGAGGGAAGCAGGGCATGAAGAGGAGTCTGGAGAAGAATTCCAGGCTCATTTGCATACTGAGGTCTTTCTTGCGTCCCTTTTGGGTTTTAGGATGTTGGCACGTGTGAATCTAATTCATCTTCTCCCTGCCTGCCTCCAGTTCCCTTCCCATTTCCCTTTGAGTCCAGCTACCTCTTGGCTTGCCCATTTTCCAGGGTTGGTGTGCTTCTGGGTCTCTATGACAAATGCCCCTCTTTATCTGTTTGTCCTTCCTTCTCCCCTCCCGAGGCGTCTGATGGGGACAGAGAGGGGTGAGTGAGAAGGGAAGAGATGAGTAGATTCCCAGAGGTCTGTCTGATGGAGACCTCCTAGACCTGCAGACTGCTGGGCGTTCTCGGGGGCAAGAATCTGAAACCAAATTGAGGTTGATATTCCATGGGGGGCCAGAGAGTTCAGTCTTGACTTGGGGTATCAGTAAATTGGAGCAAGGATAAGATTATGACATTTCCACTTGGAAGGAAGATACAGATGTGGCTTGAATAGACTCAGCCTGGGTTCTGGGCAGCGTGTCAAGATCTTTAAAGGAGACTTCTCTCCTAGGCTACCCAAAGTGGGAGACTCTCATCTTGGGATGGGGTTAAAATTGCTTACCTCCATATAATTTATGCCCTGATAGACCCTCATGCTGCTAATAAAGTTACTCCTGGCCAGCCTTAAAACACTTAGATTGAGATGGGGCAGGAAGTCAGATATGTATTCATCCTGATTCATTCAATCTTAAGACTTGAACTAGAGTGCCAGGCCCTGTGTATGTCCCCGTAACCCTGCAAGGTACACATCACCATCCCCACCTCACATCTGAGAAAACTGACGTTCAGGGAAATGAACACGCACTCTCATCATGACTGAGTCACGGTCCGGGTTGTGTGATCAAGTGCAACTGGGGAATGCTAACTGTCCTGAATCACTCCTGCCCAGGTCACACGGGGAAGTCGCAAAGCTGGAATTCAAGCCTAGGTCTGCCTGGCTCCAAAGCCAAAGAATGGAATTAACATGCCCTGAGCGCTCATCCTCTGCTGGTGGGGGCTTATATGCTGAACGGTTATTTCCCCAAGGTAGACGCAGAGATACGCCTTTAAGAATGGATACACTGTTGGCTGCAAGGAGAGTGGTTAGTTGGTAGCGCCAGCTGTCAGCTCCTTCAGGTGCACAACTTTCAAGCCAGGAGCACTCCCTTCTCATGGTGACCCTCAGGTCAATGACTGAGCAAGGCAGTGGTGCAAGGACTTGGCTAGTTCCAGTCCCACAGGATTCCTTTAAGAGGCAGTCTGCGCCCCAGAGAATCCCACAGCACCTGTAGGGACTTCGTGGCTTTGTCAGCTGTGCTGGCTCCCGCCCAATCCTGCCTCCTGCCTTTTCCTTTCACAGGTGTTATTCCCAATAAACTTTTCCATTTCACTCCATCTCAGCATTTGCTTCCAGCAGGACCCAACCTGAGACACTCACTTAAAAGAGGATGACCATTTTACGATATAAAGACTGACCATCTGAGCTGGGTTTCAAACCCAAATCTGCACAACTCCAAGTTCTCTGACCACTGCTCTCTACTCAACAGTCCAGCAAGGGGAGGGGGTGGTGGTTATGGTCTTGGTGGGCGTGGCTCCTGCTACACAGAGGAGGGGGAGATCTGCTTGCGAGGGCAAGATTCCCAGGCTGCAAAAGATACAGACCAATGGGATTGATGCCGGTTGGGGCGGGGGCTCCCCCATGGCTGGACCCGCCACGGGAGTGTGCTATGTGTTGGTGTCAGGCCACTGTGGATGAGGGAGCCGAGGTGACAAAGGGCAAGCTCTGCTCGTGCGATCTTGGCTCCCAGGCCGTGGTGGAAGCCAGGGCCCTGGTGTTTGGGCCACACAAAGGCCTCTGTCATTCTCCCAGGATTGGACTTCAAGGCCCTTTCTCTAAAAGTGCCCTGCGTTCTCACACCAGTTAGTTCATTTCTCATTTTCCCTCTGCGGCGGAGGGGGACTAATGCCTCCCCAAGCAACACCTTCCAGGCCTGGGGTACCCAAGAAGGAGGCTCCGTGCTGAGTGCCTGGGCAGGGGTGAAGGCGTAGACTTGAGGCCCAGGAGTCTAAATTTATCCATTCACTCAACTTGAAGGAGAAGAAAACTCAGTCCTGGAAGTTAGCAACAGTGCTCAGTCAAAAAGCCAGCACCTAGGAGCTCAGATTCACTATCTGTGACCTACGGGTAGGCTTCCCTTCTCAAATTCTGAAAGAAAAAAAGAGTCTGAACATAATTTTAGAACCAGAAGAACCTTGGCAATCATGGAGTCCACACTGCTCATTCTGCCATGGAAGAGGTGCCGGCCCACAGAAAAGGGAGTGTCCCAAGTCACACGGTTGTTCAGCGGCAGATGCGGGCTTGCACCCATGGTTCCAGTGTTCATTCTGCTCTGCGCTCTTCCTCCCATGGTTATTAGGTTGTCTTGTGCACTCCTAGAACCCCAGTCAGACCCGCCTCTAGCCTAAACCTCTGTCCACAAGCAATGCTCAGTCAGGGCTGTCATGATGAGGCCTCCTGCCCTCTCAGACAGGGCGGCCAGCAGAGACTTCCAACACAGGGTTCTGACAGAGAGCCCAGCCCAGGCCTTAAAGAGTTTTTTCAAATAAAGTTTACCATCACTGTTGTTTTCCCCTTATGAAAGTAATACATTCTCACGATAGCAGATATGGAAAATATTTAAAACTGGAGAGGAGAAAAACATCATCAGTATGTTTGAAAAACCCCTCTTAATACACTGATAGATTTCTAGCTACTTCTCCAGGAATAGCTCATATACATAGTTTTAATCTATCACATCATAGATAAATTTGGATTCTACTTTACCACATAACTTTAAACCTAAACATTTCCTCTCATTGTTATGAAACACTTCATGCACACATTTTTAAAGTCAGCATAATGTTCCATTGAGTGGACTGCCATATAATTTATTTAATTAAGTTGGACACGGGCTATTTACTTGTCCCTATGACAAGTAGTGCAGAGATGATTTCCTATTTAAGCTCATTTCCTTAGGCTAGAATCAAGACTGGTATGTTTTGATACACTGCTCTGATCTTCCTTCTCCTACAGCAGGAAGTCAATGAACATGAATTAGCTAAGTCTACAGTGTGTGAGCGAATTCTCAGACACTTGGAGTCTAATGCTGACAGTCTAACGGTAGAGGCAGAACCAACAGTAAAATGAGATCATTAGTCAGATGAGCTAAAATCATGGTTGGATTAAGGACTCTGCAGGTGGATTGGGAAACAGGTGGAGTCCCTCAAGGATGGCTTCCTGGGTGGGCTCCCAGGCCTGATCCAGGACCAGCTGCCAGGCCTCTTATTTGAAGAACTGAGACTTGATACATAGCGCAGGTGATATTCTAGAGAAAGTAATCCAGAAGGAATTTGAAAGAGGATGGGGTGGGGGAATTTAACCAGAGGATCAGAGAAGAAGAAAATGGAAATAGTCCTGGAGCAAAACCTAGCTGGGAAGTGAGGTCCTCTCCTTCTTCCCCAGCTCCCTGGGGAGAGGAACTAGCTGAAGCTGGAGGGGTCGGCCAAGGGGAGGGAAGGGGAGCAGAGCCAAGGAGTCCCAGCAAGCCCTGCTCCCCAGGATACAGCAGAGGCAACAAAACTCAGGGTCAGCCTGGCACTCCAACAGCCCTGTTATTCTGTGAACCTGTGTGCCAGGCACTGTGCCCAGCACAGGGGATGCTGAGATGAATAAGATATAGCCCCTGCCATCACAGGGTCACAATCTAGAGGGATCTAGACATGGGGGTAGGGGCATTTACTGATGGGCCCTCTGGGTGTGCGGTCCTGAGGTCTGGGTGTATATTGAGCAATGGAACAGACTCACTGAGGGCAGTCCAAGAGGATCTCTCTCCTATTAGTTTCCCAGGGCTGCCGTAACAAAGTACCACAAATGTGGTGGCTTAAAACAACAGAAATGTATTCTCTCCCAGCTCTGGAGGCCAGAAATCCTAAATCGAGTTGTTGGCAAAAGCACACTCCCTCCAAAGGCTCCGGGGAAGAGTCCATCCTCGTCTTCTCTACCAGTTGGTGGTTGACGGCATCCTTGGCATTTCTTGGCTCGCAGCTGCGCCACTCCAGTCTCTGCCTCCGTCACCACATGGCCATCTTCCCGCTGTGTGTCTTTGTCTCTTTTCTCTTCTTATAAAGACAAAAGTCATTGGAGTACTGCCCACACTAATCCAGTATGACCTCAGTTTAACTTAGCTGATGACATCAGTGAAGACTGTATTTCCAAATATGGTCACATTCTGAGGCGACATGAGTTTGGGGGGACACTCATCCAGCCCAATAAAATCTCTTCGAAGAAAGCTTGCGAAGGGTGCTTGTGGGTCGTTACGGTAGAGGACAGGTGGCCTCCTCAGGGAAGTCCGGCAGGTGAGCCCACTTCACCCCAGGCTGGCCCTGGAAATCCCCAAACGCTTGCCCTCGTCACCCCTGAGCCACAAGCCAGGCTGGGTGACCCAGGGAAATGGGCGGGACTAATCACCTACTCTAACTTCCCAGCGGAGGGGGGAAGCTGGGCAGGCAGCTACCTGGTGGGTCCTCACAGTGCCTCAGGGTTTGAATGAAGCTTATTCATCAGGTCTTTACTGAGGCTCTTTCCCAGGCAAACCTTAGCCTCCTTGCCTGCCGTCCTGCTCAGTCAGGTGTTTCCCAGGTGCCCAGTGCTCCGGCCTGGCCCCTCCTCCTGGTCTCTCCTGGACTGGCCTGCACAGTTTCATGGATTCAGGTAGAAGACAGAGACAAAGGGCTTTATTACTCAAGGAGCAGCAAGTAGCCTGAACTTCATGTTCACATTGGCTTCCCTTGCCCACAAAGTCCTACTGGGCAGTGCAGAGGTAGGCCCAAGTGGATGCTGGGACACAGTGGATTTGTATCATAGCTGAGGAACCCTGACCTTAGAAAACACCAATCTTTTTAAGGGCTGCAAGAAAACCTGCCCAACCTTTCCCCCAAGGTAGACGTTATCTTTATTATATCGGATGGCAAACAAATTGGCATTCTGTCCCAGAGGGAGACGCTATCTCTCTCTTCCAAGGCTGTTATAAACATCCTTGAAAAGATAGTGGAGAACAAAAGGCTGTCAGTACCTCTGCTCCCCAGACTTGCAGAAACAGGAGAGATCAAAGGGGAATTGTCTCCGGACATCCGACACCAGGAAAACCCAAGTCCAGCTGGCCCAGCTTGTTGGCTCTTTCCCCTACCTTGGGTTTACTAGGGCGACTCATTCAAGTGCCAGGTACTCCCTTCCCCCAGGTCTCCGCGCCCAGCACAGTGCCTGACCCCTGATGATTCTCAATAAATGTTTGTAAAATGGATAAATAAATGGCTGGGTCTTTATAGAATTTCTGCTTTACAGTGTGAAAATAGCTTAAACATTAAAGAAACCACAATAGGAATGACAACTAACATTTATCAAGTACTTGCTACGTGCTAGCATAGTCAGTTCTATTACAACCAGAGCTGGCTTCATGGGTGTGTCTCTGTGCAGGCAGACAGGACCTCAGGATTAGGAGGGCACCGAGCTTGGTTTAATGCTCTGCTGCCATCATCTTGAAATTCTTAGTTTTTATTTACAAGGGGGCCCACATTTTCATTTTGCATTGGATCCCACATATTATGTAGCTGGTCCTGGCTATAGTCTGCACATGTGTTACTAAAATTCACAGCGCTCTGCAAAATCGTGGAATAAAAATCACAGGGCTTATGGGGAAAATGAGGTTGGGGCACAACACTCAAAACCTTTGTCAGTGACACGTAAAAAATACACCTAGTTGGGCTTCCCTGGTGGCGCAGTGGTTGAGAGTCCGCCTGCTGATGCAGGGGACACGGGTTCGTGCCCCGGTCCAGGAGGATCCCACATGCCACGGAGCGGCTGGGCCCGTGAGCCATGGCCGCTGAGCCTGTGCGTCCGGAGCCTGTGCTCCGCAACGGGAGAGGCCCGCGTACCACAAAAAAAAAAAAACAACTTAAAACAACAACTTAAAAAAATACACCTAGTTAAAACGCTAGCATGGCTTTACACATTGAATGGTTAAGAAGTTCATCAGGATGATGTTAAGTATGGTACTTTACCTCAAGAAAGACCTGAAGCTGGCTTCTGGATGTGGGTGTTGGAAGGGATGTTGGCTCCTGGACATGGGTGGCTGCGTGTTATGGTGTGGACGGTCGAGGGTATCAGTTATGCGATTACCAGATATGGAAGGATATGGTGAACTGAGGTAGCTGGAGGTGTCTGGGGTGTGGCCATGTGTGTTTTTTGTGTTCCCAGGCGGCCTGGTTCATCTGGGTGAAGATTTCTGCTTTCACCTAGTGTTTCCCGAAGATGAAATCATTCATCAGCAAATGTGAAATTTACAGTAGGTTCAGATTGTTCCCTCATGTATCAATTGCATTGGAACAAATTAGTATTTCTGAGACAATCATTATAGCAGACCCGACTGTCCTGTTTTAACGTTTACAGGTACTTACCCATAAAGCCTTCACAGTTCTAACCCGGGAGGTGGTTACTGGGAGAGATTCCCATGAGGGAGTGGTGAGGACTCAGCCTACATGAGGGGCATGGCGGACCTCACAGAGTCTGCCCTCCTGTATACCACATGCTAAATTCTCAAGCTCCCCAGAGAATCCGTAAACAATGAAAACTGCTGCCTTCCAAGGCCCAGCCAGCCTGCTCAGGGCTGATTGCCTAAATGGGCCTCTCACCTAGCCACCCACTTATCAACTGACAAAGAAAATCTAAAAAGAAAATCACAGTTCCCAGAAAATTTTTTCCTCTCCTGCCTTTTAAAAATCCTGTTTTGCTTTTGTTCATTACCAACAGCCTATTTGCTATCCTGCCTCTTATATGTAAATAAATTACTTGCATGCAGATAACTGTCTCTGAGCAACTCAGAGGTTAAGTAACTTGTCCAGGATTTTGCAGCTAACAGGGGCCAGAGCCAGAGTTAGAACACAGGTCTGTCTCTCTCCACAGCTTTTCACTCTTGCTACTTAACCTCCTCCAACAGTGAAAGCATCTGTAGTTTGAAAGAGAGTGTGCTGGTGGAGCGGTCAGGGCTGGAAAGGCAGATGGAGGTTGGGGGCGTGTGAGAGGCCCGATCCCAGACAGGAATGGCTGTGCCCGGCCCAAGAGACAGGGCTTCGAAGGCCTTTCCACCCTGGAATCTTCCCGACAAGCCCATCAGGGACAGGGGTGAGGACACCAGGAGGAGTGCAGGCTAACCCCCCTCTGTCCCATGTGGAGCAGAGTCGGGGTGACAGGGCTTTGTGCCCAGGAAGGAGAGTGGGGCCTGAATCCCCAGCATGGCTGCAGTTTGGGATTATGGGGATGAGTAGTCTAGAACATAGAATATCCACAGTTGCCTTTTCTCCCATGACCCTTCTGTTTAACTATATGGTCATAACCTGACTGTGACCTGGAGAGTGGCGGAAAAAAAATGAGATTGGAAAATGAGATAACCCTCGCCAACCATAAAGAGTACTCGCTTATCTACATCTGTAGTGTGCATGGTGGGGAGGGAAGAGGCAGAGGGGGCAGTGAAGAAAGAAGAATCACATGCAAAGTCCAAACATTTCAAATACATTTGGCAATATTTTAAAAGAAGGTTAACCTGTATGTAAAACAAAAAGCATAAGTCAACTTGAAAAGCAATTTTAAATAACTAAAGAAAAATATTTGCAACATATTTGCAAGATATCCTTAATATATAAACATAATATTTATATGTTTATATATATTTACTGTTTATATATTAAATATCATATATTATTATTACAAAGTAATAATAATACTTTAAAATAAAATAAAGATGGGAGCAAAGGACATGAATAAACAAAGAAATACACAGAGGTTTTCAATCCCACTAGTATTTAAAGAAATGTAAAATCAAAACAAGCTACCATTTTTTTAAAAAAATCACATTTGTAAAGATTTCAAATTAATGACAATGGCCAGGATTGATGAGCATACGGAGAAGCTCACATTCATAATTGCTCTTGAGATTATAAAATCGTATATTACTGGAAAGTAATTTGTTAATATATAATGAAAATCTTAAGAGTTTACTTCTACTCTTCAAAATTCACTTCTAGGAATTTATCCAAATGAAATTACAGGCCAAGTATACTAAGACATACGTACATAGCAAAAGCTGGAAAGTGCGTAATTGATGACAACTAGAATTTGGTTAAGTTCTTATGATGCATTAGTACAATAAAATATAATGCATTCATTAAAAATAATCTTGTGGAAGAATATACAGCAATCAGGGAAAACAATAAAACAGTGTGCAGTAAAATGTTCACAAAATCGTTTATGCCATGTTATCGCAAAAGTTTTTTAAAGAGCTATATACAACGAGAAAAAAAAAAGAAAGACTTAGGGCTTCCCTGGTGGCGTAGTGGTTGGGAGTCCGCCTGCCGATATAGGGGACGCGGGTTCGTGCCCCAGTCCGGGAGGATCCCACGTGCCGCGGAGCTGCTGGGCCAGTGAGCTGTGGCCGCTGAGCCTGCACATCCGGAGCCTGTGCTCCGCAGCGAGAGGGGCCGCAGCAGTGAGAGGCCTGGTTACTGAAAAAAAAAAAAAAAAAAAAATAGACTTGGAATAAAATATACCCCAATATTAACATTGGCATTCTCTGAGTAGTCAGTGACATTCATTCTTTTTGCTTTTTGGTATAGTCAACACTAAGCACTCTTTTATAAGAAAAGGGTAAATGTTTTGTGAGTTTTTAAAACGAAGATTTACCTTCCTAAAGGAGTTTTTCTCATCTGACTATTCACAGGAGTTTGAATTCCTTGAGAAGACAGACAGCCACAGAGTCCCAGACCTGATAGGGCCTTGGGGCCAACAAGTGTGATGCATTCCCCAGGCCTGTGCTGAGCACCAGGCAGTAGGGTCTCATGCGAACAGAGTGGGTCAGCAGTAGCATTTTAAAAACCTCTCTGTGCATGTGTAGAGGAGGACTGCAGCATGAACTATATTCTTATATGGGTTGTAGTTTGGAAAAAAAAAGTTTGAGACCCTACTCTACAGTAGCCCCACCAGGCACTGCCCAGCCCTGGCTGAGCCCTTCTAGTGATGGGAAACTCACTACCTTTGTGCTGGTGTTTGACAGTACAAACTGTTAGACAGATTTCCTTATATTTAATGAGTCCTGGCTTCTCATCATGCCCGATCAGCCCCCAACTCCCTCCTCCAGGGCAGCACTTCAGACGTTTGAAGGCAGCCACCAAGTCTCGCTGAGTCCAGGCCTGCCTCCCCACCCCTTCAACTCCTTGACCACCCCCACTCCCAGTTCTGAGGCCCTTGCCTCCCCTGTCTCTTCTTAAGTCATCCTCTCCCCGCCCCCGGTCCATTAAAGTGTCACACACACGCCCATGACCCTCCCCCAAGACTGAAGCCACCATGCCAGGCCATTTTGCTCATTAATGAATCCACAGATTCATTCGATATCATTAAGGGAGTACCCACTGTGTGCCCAGCTCTGTGCTGGGTGCAGGGGAGACCCCCAGAGAAAAAGAAAGACCCGGCAGATGCCTCGCGCCCGGTCCCAGGGTCGCAACTCTAGCCGCAGCCTGGGTCGGTCCCTCCAGCACCCAGGCTCCAGGCTGCCCCGGTCTCCTCACCCGGCCCGAAACAGCCCGTGAAGACGGTGGACCGCAAGCAACTGGTGCAGAAGCCCGGCTGGTGGAGCAGGCGGAACGCTAGGACTACAGGGCCGCGGCCACGAAGAACGTGACAGAGCTGAAGCCGCCAGTGTCTAGTGAAGAAGGAAACCTTCTCTCTGTGGCTACAAGAGTGTAGCTGGGGCACGCCGTTCTTCCTGGAGGGTCATTAGTAGCGCTGAGCAGAATATATCTGCAGAGGGTAACGAGAAGGTAGACATGGTGCGTGCTTACCGTGAAAAAATAGACAAGGAGCTGGTGTGTCAGGATGAGCTGAGCCTGCTGGATAAATACCCAATCAAGAATTGCCAGGACAGCCAGTATGAGAGCAAAGTGTTCTACCTGAATATGAAAAGGGACTATTACCGCTACCTGGCCAAAGTCACCACTGGAGAGAAGAGGGCGACCTTCGAGGAGTCATCTGAGAAGACATGTAGCAAAGCCCATGAGGTCAGCAAAGGGCACACGCAGCCCACTCACCCCATTAGATTAGGCCTGGCCCTTAACTACTGCGTTTTCTACTATGAGATCCAGAATGCCACAGAGCAAGCCTGCCACTTGGCCAAGACAACTTTCAATGGCGCCATTGCCAAGCTTGACACTCTCAGTGGAGACTCCTACAGGGACTCGACGCTCATCATGCAGCTCCTCGAGACAACCTAACGCTCTGGACAAGTGATCAGCAAGACGACGCCGGAGGAGAAGGCAGCAATTAAGGCCCCCAGGTGGACTGGCAGCGCACGCTGATGCTACTACTGCAATCTTTATTTATTTATTTTTTTGGTGTGAGTTGAGGATCGTGTTGGGGAGGGAAAGAGAGGGGTGACGGGATGACCTTCTTAAGGAGAAACCCACGACCTGTCCTGACTTTGACATTTTTGCCAAAATACCACTTGTGGAAAGGCAGACTAGCTGTGCTGGTATTGGAACAGCAGCCTCACACTGGCATATGGACGGTTCTGTAGATTAATGCAAGTGGAGCTGTCTTTAACTTGTTGCTAGAAAATAGGGGTTTTTTTTTTGTTTGTTTGTTTTCTTATTAGTCATCAATTTTATACACATCAGTGTATACACGTCAATCCCAATCACTCAATTCATCACACCCCCACCCCCACCCCTCGGCCTCTTTTCCCCCTTGGTGTCCATACGTTTGTTCTCTACATCTGTGTCTCAATTTCTGCCCTGAAAACCGGTTCATCTGTACCACTTTTCTAGGTTCCACATATATGCGTTAATATACGATATTTGTTTTTCTCTTTCTGACTTACTTCACTCTGCATGACAGTCTCTAGATCCATCCACATCTCAACAAATGACCCAATTTCGTTCCTTTTTTATGGTTGAATAATATTCCATTGTATATATGGAATATGTGCCACATCTTCTTTATCCATTCATCTGTTGATGGGCATTTAAGTTGCTTCCATGACCAGGCTATTGTAAATACTGCTGCAATGAACATTGGAGTGCATGTGTCTTTTTGAATTGTCTATCTTTCTGTGAATGTGGTTTTTGTTCCACAGGCTGCAAGATTGTAGTTCTTTTTGCTTCTGCTGTCTGTCCTCTGGTGGATGAGACTATCTAAGAGGCTTGTGCACGTTTCCTGATGGTAGGGACTGGTGGTGCATAGAGCTGGGGAAAATAGGGTTTTAAGATGAAAAGAAAACTTAAGTGGAATGGCCCTCCTTCAATAAGTTCTGTGGTTCCAGTAAGCATTTTTATCTTTAAGAGATATGCTCTTGTCTTTTAAGTTTTGGGTACTTTCTGTCTCATCTGTTTTAGCTGTGCATTTTTTTTCAGTGTGTATGCTACCAGATATGGAATAGTTTAAATCCCAAGCTGATAGACTTAAAACATAAGGTATATTTATTCTTATGGTTTAGGCCTTGCCTGTTTTCAGAAGTTTCTGATTAGTTGACAGCATTAACACTAAATTGCAGTTTACAGTATTTCTGCATTACAGCCATATGTAACATCAAGCCATTGATTGTGTATTTTTCTTCATTTTGGCTTTTACATCCTTAGATAGCCTATCCAGGTTGGTTTTGCAGTTATCTATCTCCTAGGCGAAAAGGCTTGACCGAGGAGAGTCAACGCTACTTTAGGTTTTGGTTAATAGGTGCTTGGCAGGTGGCTGTGGGATTTTTGTCCTTCTTTATTCTTAACTTAAATCCACCACAAAAATTACGAATCACTTTAACAGAAACACTGAACACCACAAAAATAGAGAAAATTCAGGTTTGTATCTCATTGACTGTGTTGATATTTTCAGAGACATCCCGAGTTTTAAGCTGCCACAGCTCCTTCCTCGGGGGTTACACTGCCATTTCACTCTTCGTTTGAGTCTTCCCCACTCTATCTTGTGTCCACCGCACTCACTTGGGTGGGTTGAAAAGCTGTTGGGTTGTAGAAGTTGGCAGTCATTTTGAGAAAGGTCGTGGTGCAGTGTGTGAAAATTTAGGTGCTAGGAGCTTACTGGTAGAAAAATCCTAAAGGAAGAGCTCTAGTCATAAACATTCTGTCTAATTTCGGGAACCTTGTAAGTGTGTCAGTTTTTCCTCCCTGAAAACACTCTTTACCCAAAAAATCATTGCAGAAAAATAAACTAAAAGCATTATCAGATAATAAATACTTAACTCTCATTTGACAAAAAAAAAAAAAGAAGAAAGAAAGAAAGATACAAAAGGAAGGAAGGAAGGAAGGAAGGAAGAAAGGAAGGAAGGAAGGAAGACCCAGCCACCTGCCATGGGGATCCCCTAGTCTGGTGGACTGAGATGCGTCAGCACAGATCATGTTTGTCATGACTAAGCTATGTTGCCCATGATGGCCAGCTAGACTTACATTCACCCAGGGACCTCAGCATGCTGTCTTCCCTCTGCTTGAGCAGAGAGAAGCCTGCCTCTGTGCATCACACAGGCAATGCCCGCCACCTGCCCGCCAGCTCCTCTGGGCCTCAGCCAGCTCTGGGATGAGGCATGTCCCTCCAGCAAGCAGCCCGAAGCCACACAAGCCTCTGTCTTTCACTTCCCCCTTCCCCCAGAGGCTCCAAAGGTTCCTGACAACTGGTACCTGTGCCAGCCACCTCCTGCACAGGTAGGGGAATAAAACAGAACCATCCTCCCGGAATTTACTTGCTACTAAGCGTAAAGGTCTATGCCAGCTCTTTTGTGCTTGTTATCAAATTTTTCTGGTCTTTTTTTTTTTTTAAGCTATGATTTATTTAGTATCCACTATGTTTGGCATTTTGATGTATTATCTCTAATCATAGAAACTTCTTGAAGTAGGTGTTTATCCTGTTTTACAGATGAGAAAATTAAACACAGATGTTAATTTTTTTGTACAAATAATGTCTATTGAGCACCTGTCTGTGCAAGGTATGAGACTAGAAGCAGAGATAAAGGCAGTGGGGAGCAAGACTGCCAGTCTCTTCCCTCCTCAGTCTTGTCTGGAAGCAGATATTAAACAGAAAGGCAAGCAAATAATAATTGTGGTAAGTGCCATGAAGGAAAGTAGAGAACATTCTAGGGACATACAGCAGGAACACTTACTTTAGTGGGGGGCAGGCAGGAGCTAAAGGAGGAACAGGAGTTAGCCAGGGAGGGATGGGGCAAGATGGCTGTGAGCAGAGCAATGGCATGTGCTAAGGCCCTGAGGTGAATAGAAACTTGGCCTAATCAAGGATCTGAAAGAAGGCCAGAGGGATTGGGGCCAAGACAGGGGAATGAGTGGAATGAGGCTAGAGAGCTGGGTAGGAGTCAGATCCTTCAGGTTTTCAAGCTCTGCAAGCATAAGGATCTCCTGGGGGAGCTGATTTCAAGGCCGGCTCTGGAGCCCACCCTCCACCGAGTCTCAGCCAGAGCACCTGCACTTTTACCTGTTTCCCCAAGTGATGCTGAGGCAGGTAGCCAGAAGCAGACACCTCAAGGAGTACAGATGTAGGTCTCATCAGCCATCTGAAGGATCTCAGACTTTTCCTAAGAGGAGGGGAAGCTGTTGAGACCAAGACCATACAGCATGCTAGCTGGCAGAGATTTGAACTCAGTTCCATCTGATTCCCAAAGCAGGGGACACTGTCTCTTCCTAAAAGGAAGGTGGTGTCAGGTGGGCGCACTGAGGGCTGGAGGAAGGACCGTCCAGGGGAGGGAACAGTGTCAGCCAGAATCCTTGTGGCTCGGAGGTAGGGGGTCAGGGCAGCCACAGCCACTGGCCTGAGCAGAGCCAAGGCTCAAGGTCTCCTTTCCCCATCACCTTGTGAGGGCCTCACATGTTCCTGTCCCAAGTACTTTTGCATCTGAATCTCATTTTGGCTTTACAAATACTGTACCACTGTGAAGAGGAAGAGTCTACTGGGACCATTCTCTTTCTTCTCCAGTGAATACACTGAGGGTCACCTAGGTGAAGCCACCGTGAAAGAATTTCAACGTACAATGGAACCTGAAGCTATAACATGGAAAATCTCATGTACGGGCCCTCAGGAAAACAAAACTTAAGGACCAAGAAACTGATTTTTCATAAATCCCTGATTAACAGAAGAGTGATAATATTGGAATTTTCTTAAATGGTATGGAGGTGATCAGGGGTTGCTTCATATCAACCTTGCGGATTTTTGCTTATAGTTTCCAGAGGCATGAAGAAGAAATGACCCAGGTCAGGTTGGTCTCACAAAATGAGCTGAATTGAGCTTTGTTTATATGACTGGACTGGTTTTGTCTGCTCGGAGAATTTTCAAAGCTGGTCTCTGTTTGTTTTTTATTGTAGCAAATTCTAACTGAGTCCCCCACTCTCTACAGTCCCTGCCCATAAATACAGACTACCACAAATCCTCATCAGACTTGCCTGTAGCTTGCTACAGTTTTCGTGTCCTCAACTGCAATTCTTCTGCTATTCTGGAATAAACTTATCTTTTTGACAACTTTGAGCTTGCCTCATTTTACCTTTTTATTTAGGTCAACATTCCTTGGCATCTGAAGTAAGATCCAAAGGAAATGACCTCTAAAGGACGACGCCCCTCAGAATCCAGCCAGGTGCATGCACTGAGCCCCTTGTACTCATCGCTTCCATGTGTTACCCATGACTTCCAGTTTGGTGAGTCTCCGCTCAGATTCGGAGGTCCCTCCCTTTGGTTGAGTTCTCCGACTTTATGACTTTACTTGGACTCTGTTTAAAGGCTTTGTCCTTTTTGGTGAGTACTTGTTTGTTTTCTTAATGGAAGCACGCTAGAATTTTGGTATAATTCCTTTGGAATTCTTGAGTGCAAAAATGAATGAATGAATGAATAAGTAAATAAATAATCAGTGGGCACAGGTCAAGCAAATAAACACTACGAGAGCACTCCCCGCTCCTCATTATGAGAGATTTCGATCTTGAAGCAAGACTCCCAATGAGAGCTAAGTTGGTTGTGGACAGGCTAGATTGACATTAGGTCACCTGCCAACTGCAAGACAATTTCTGTGTAACAAGGGGTAACTGGTCATGAGTCAAACAACTGAGACAAATGCTGTCTGCCAGGGGAAAAAAAGAGAGAGAGAGAGAGAGAGAGAGAGAGCCATGAAAGGCACTCTGTGAAACAAAACACAACTCCCAACTCTGAAACCACCCATTTCAGACTATTTAGGAATTTTCTTTTGCTCTGAAGAAAACCTCTGAGATATGTAATCCCAGTCATCTGAATGCTCTAAGGGTGGCCCTCCTTCAAGGACCCTGGCTGGTTTTATGTTAAAAAATTATGGTCTCTCCTCAGATGCATTTTTGACTAACTGGACCAACCTTACTAAAAATAATTTAGAACTTCAATGGCCGTTATGGAGAACCTTAGATCTCCCCAAACTTGTTTATCTATGGACTAAATTAGAAGACTGTGTCAATAGAACTAAACATATGAATGGAATAGCTATTTTACTTGGTAACTAAAGACTTCTAAAGTATTCAGAATTCTAAAATTGTGTCTTTACAAAATACTATTTCTAAGTTAACAGAAGGAGATTAAACAGAAGGAAAATAAAAAAGGAGATTTTTTTCTAGTTTTTTTAATTGAGATATAGTACAATATTATATGTTATAGGCATGTAAAAATTTGTAAAAAATTGTGATTCACAATTTTTAAAGGTTATACTCCATTTAGAGTTATTATAAAACATTGGCTGTATTCCCTGTGTTGTACAATATATCTTCGTAGCTTATTTATTTTATACCTAATAGTTTGTATCTCTTAATCCCCTACCCCTATCTTGCCCCTCCCTCCACCCGTCTCCCTGCTGGTAGCCACTAGTTTGTTCTCTGTATCTGTGAGTCTGTTTCCTTTTTGTTATATTCACTAGTTTGTTGTATTTTTTGCATTCCACATATAAGAGTGATATACAGAATTTGTCTTTTTCTGACTTATTTCACTTAGCCCAGATTTTTAAAAAGCATTTGAGGCCTCTTCCTCAGCAGCACCAGTCAATGCTTCCCTAATCCCATTACTCTGCCTCCTCTATATCCACCTTTGCCCTCTTCTAATCTCCTTCCTTTATCTGAACTCCCTTTCTTCTCTAGTGCTGAAACTAACCAACTGAGCCTGCTAAAATATTCCCTTTTAAAATTAGCCCTCCTGGGACTTCCCTGGTGGCACAGTGGTTAAGAATCCGCCTGCCAATGCAGGGGACACGGGTTCAATCCCTGGTTCGGGAAGATTCCACGTGCCACAGCTAAGCCCATGCACTACTGAAGCCTGCGTGCCTAGAGCCCGTGCTTTGCAACAAGAGAAGCCACCACAATGAGAAGCCCGTGCACCACAACAAAGAGTAGCCCCCACTCACCGCAACTAGAGAAAGCCCACAGGCAACAACAAAAACCAACGCAGCCAAAAAAATTAAATAAATAAATATATTTTTTTAAATAAAATAAAATTAGGCCTTATGGGATCAACAGATACATACTACTACACATAAAATAGATAAGTAACAAAGATTTACTGTATAACACAGGTGACAATATTCAATATCTCATAAAAACCTATAATGGAAAATAATCTGGAAAAAATATATATAACTGAATCACTTTGCTGTACACCTGAAACTAGTACAATATTGTAAATCAACTGTACTTCAATTAAAAAATAAAGAAATAAAATTAGGCCTCCTGAGGATTTCTTAAATCCCATGGACCAAAGCTGAATTTAGAGCTATAATAAAGGATTTTCCCCAAGGTAACTGAGGATGCTCAGATTCGCTGAAGAATTCAGTATTGCAATTCAAATTTATCAACCTGGCTTCTCCGATTTTTATCAGTCAGTCCACATGCTTGCTGGAGAAGGTCAAGTCCAGCATTGGATGAAAACTGCTAATCGGGAAAGCCCCAAACAATCTTTAGCATTCCAATTAAGTCAACCACCAGATTTTTTCTATGACCAAGCTCGTATGTTATATGACCAAGCTTGTATGTTATATGACCAAGCTCGTACCATACTCAAAGGTTGCATCTCGCCATTCCAAGGGCTTTCTCTAAACTACTAAACTAGAACAAATTTCAGGTGTGCACCCAAAAGCCTGCCAAATATGTTTATGATTACTACAGCAGACTCCAAATTGTCTTTAAACAAAATTCTGGACTCCCTATAGACATGGAATCCACAGGGGTGGCCTTGAATTTAATGCTTACAAACCATTTAAACAGCAACCATTTAAACCTTTTAAAGAACTATACCTTAGACAAAAATTAACAAAAACACCTGAATGGCATAATTGATGAGTAATGTTTTCTGCGAAAGATCTTGATCAAAACGGGGGAAATGTGAAAGAATTTCCATCTAAAATGGAACCTGAGGATATAAAATGGAAAATCTCTTGCCTGTACCCTCAGGAAAACAAAACTTAAGGACTGAGAGACTGATTTTTTCGTAAGTGCCTGATTTACAGAAAACTGGTAATATTGGAGTTTTCTTAAATGATGGAGAGTTGGTCAGGGGTTGCTTCATATCAACCTTGGGAAATTTTGCTTATGGTTTCCAGAGGTATGAAGAAGAAATGACCCAAGTCAGGTTGGTCTTGCAAAAGAAGCTGACCTGAACTTTGTTTGTATGACTGAACTGGTTTTATCTGCTCAGGAATTTTCAAAGCTGGTCTCCATTTGTTTCTTATTTTAACAGACTCTAACTGAATTCTCCCTTCTGTACATTCCTGCCCATATGTGTCCTGAATTGGAATTCCTCTGCTATTCCTGAATAAACTCATCTTTTTTGACAATTTTGTTTTTGTTTTTTTTGCGGTACGTGGGCCTCTCACTGTTGTGGCCTCTCCCGCTGCGGAGCACAGGCTCCGGACGCGCAGGCTCAGCGGCCATGGCTCACGGGCCCAGCCGCTCCGCGGCATGTGGGATCTTCCCAGACCAGGGCACGAACCCGTGTCCCCTGCATTGGCAGGTGGAATCTCAACCACTGCGCCACCAGGGAAGCCCTTTTTTGACAATTTTTATCTTACCTCATTTTACCTTTTTATTTAGATTGACACCATTTACTTGATGGCCTATGTTAAGTCAGTGAGTAGAAAAATGTGCTAGGGCCTGAGAAAGGAAGAGGACTGGATTTGCCAGTGGGCAGCCAGAGTGGTCCTTGCATGTTCCAGAGGTTATGAGACAGCAGCAACCCCTGCTGTCATCAACCCCTTGGAGGCAGGAGGCTGGAAAAAATGAGCTCTGGATTTTGATCACAGGAGCTCTCTGCGTGGGCGCTGCTTTGGTTCAGGGAGGTCATGGAGATACCGAAACCTGGACAGTCTCACCACTGTGTGACTTTGGGCGGCTGCTACCACTTTGCGCCTCAGGTTCCTGTTTGTGAAATGAGGTTGGACTAGTCAGTTGCTATAGCCATTTTCAGGTCAAACACTGTGCGACTCTGAGTCGGGTTGGGTGGGTCCCTGATTCCAGAGGGTGCTGGCACCATGGATGTTTGGGGCTGAGACAGCAGTGATCCCAGTGCCAAGAGGAACAAGGAAGTAAGGGAATGTTTCAAATTCAGTTTCAATGTGGGCTGCTTTGAGAACTGGGTGGGGAATGGGGTGAAGGGTGGGGCTGTCACAAGCAGAGAGGAGGTGACTGTGGGCTCAGACCCCGGGGCCAGGCAGAGGAAATGGAATCAGCAGCATGACATCCTGGCAGAGGTGGGGGCAAATGTGGGGCTCCCCTAGGGAGGGACCTTGCTGGTCTCCACTGGCCCACAAGAAGCTCCCTCTCCTCTTACAACCAGGTTGGATCAGAGGAGTAGGACCAGGGCAGTGGCTGATGAAAGGGAAGGTGGGGCATGGGAGGCTTTGACTTCTCAGTCCTCAGAGATTTTTTGCCATCACTCAGCACCCCAGTCAAGCCCTCACCTGCCCCTTCTCCCCATGTGAGAGCTCAGAGCAGGTGCCTCCCCCAGGGATGGTCTCCACACTCTGTCCACTACTGCAGAACTCCACGTGGCTGTGCAGACCCACAGCCATCTCTCGGCCTTCCCAGGCTAGGATGTGCATCTCCTCCTGGCTTGTTCTCCTGCATTCAACCTGAAACTGCTCTGAAGCCCCAGCCCACAGCAGCCTGGTTCCTCTGTCCTCCTGTTTCCCACACCTCTCTGCTCCCCACTGCCCTGCTGTATTGGGTACCTACCAAATCTCCTGTCCGTGTCTAGTTATGCACCTCCCTGACTCATCTCTCCTCTTCTTTGTCATCCTTCCCCTTTTCCTCAATTCTTCCTCCCTCATACACCTCAGGCCACTAGCTGGCCTTTTGCCTATTGCTAAGATGGTAGACCCATGATGACCCCTTTGATCCTCAGCAAATTTAACATTTATGAAAGATCCACATTTCCTAAAGCCCATAATTCTAGAGTTGGAAGGTGCTCCATGGGAGGTGACAAGGAGCCTACTGATCACGTTGGCCGGGCCCATGCTCTCAGCCCAGCGGCGAAGAGTGAGGTCTTGTCAGTGCCCCAGCCTCTGGGGTAATGATTCCTGCTAACCACACCCACTGGAGGACACCTGGTATATAAACCAAAATGCCAGTTAGTTAACTGAAAATATAAGATGAAACTCCCAAAGGGTCTGAATGCTTGATGCCTGTTGATTTATTCTCCCCAGTTCTAGTCTGTTCATCTTCAGTGGGGTCTGTCCCTTTGCAAGGATTAGAACACTTGCATCTGATGACAGGGCATTTCCTTCACAACTTGTGGGTATCTGAACACTCAAATTAAGTAGCTTGGTGAGCCTAGAATCAGAATTAGGGGAGAGGGGAGTATAAGGCTGCATTTCCCAAAGCACAACATTCTCACATGAATAACTTTCCCAAAAAAAGGACGTGTAAAGCCAGTTGCCTTTGGAGAAGGCTGCATACTTCAACCCCCTCCTGGAAATTGACAGTGTGTGTTGGCCTATTCAAGGCTGTGAAATGAACAAGTTTACAAGAAACTTTCCAAATTTATTTGAAGGTGAAACTGTTTTCCCCCACACTCCCTAATACTATCAGACGGCTAATGTTGGGCTACTGTGGGTAATGGTTTCTGGGAAGTGGAGAGCCGTGCTCCTGTCCCAGGGCCTCTCGCCTCCCATCAGGCTGCCCCACCTGGTTCAGCTTCATGGGCCCCCTTTCTTGTTCTCCTTGTTGACCAGTTTCTGCTAGCACATTCTTTCTTTATCCGTTTTATTTGCATTATCAAGGTTCTGACAACCCTTCTATACCCTGATGATAGCTTGGGAAGGCTTTTTGTGTTTAAGACGACTTCTATACCAGCAACAGGGGATGAAAGTGCTGTTTAGGAGAACCAGGAAGGAATTCAAGAAAAAAATCATAAACGGCAGGTGCACTGAGCCAATAAGGGAGCAGATGTCCCTGAGGGATTTAGAAACACAGGCACGGACCTGGGCTGAGTTTGGGGATGAGGTCTGGGGAGACCAGAATTGCTCTGACTTACACAGTGACTAGAAGCTGGAGTGGCAGGGGTGATCTTAGAGGGAGAGGTGAGGAGAAGCCTTGGAAAAGGAGAGGAAGCCAGATTTCACAAATGAAAACATAGAATATCCAGTAAAGTTTGAATTTCATATGAACAACAGATAATTATTTTATATATTCCATGCAGTATTTGGGACATACTTATACTAAAGATCATTTGTTGTTCATATGAAATTCAAATTTAACTGAACGTCCTGTATTTTATCTGACAGCTCTGTGCAGCAAGAAGGGGAGGCCTGGGTGGCTGGGAGTCGGGGGTGCTGGGGGCAGGCCTGAGGCAGGTGACAGGAAGACTGCCTGCCCCTCTGTGACAGGCAGCTCTTTGCTGTGCCATGCGGCCAGTGACCTGGAGACCACAGTCAGTGTTCTGCTACAGGGGGGTGCCTCATGGGGCTGGGGCACAAGGCCAGGATCCAGGAGAGGAAGGCTTTGTCTCACATTTGGGTTGGCACAGGGACAGAGAGAAAAGCAGAACTGCCTTGTGCAGGGTAGAGCCCAAAAAGTCACCAGGCAGGAAACTGGAGGAGGGGGTCAGGGTGTAGGGGGCTGACACAAGAGCATCCCTTCCAATCCCCCACCACCAAAGTGTTCTCAGTGTCTGGGAGGAGCATTGAACTTGATGAGGGAGATGGGATGGGACTTGAACCCACCATATCTAGACTTCAAGGAAAGGATGACTCCAGTTGACATTTGGGTCTTATATGTTTGTATATGTACACATGTGTATGTGTCTGTGTGTATGATCTTACCTATTACATGTTAGTTTTGTTAGTCTCTCAGAATCCTAGAGATGGGATAACAATCCTTATTGTTATCCTTAAAAAGGACTTCAAAGACCAATTATTTCAGTACTCTCATGGTAGACATGAAGAAACTGAGGCCCAGAGGAGTGAACCGGCTTGTCCAGAGTCACACAGCTGAGCCAGAACTAGCAGCCCCTGTGGTAAACACAGCTCTTTCTGCTATTCTAAGTTCTCTCTCCACATTCAAAAGAGTTAACATTGTTGTGCCTTGTCTATAAAATGGGGACAATAATAGTTTATCGTAGGACTGTTGTGAGGATTAACTAAAATGATACATGATTAGAAGTGTCCACCACTGTTACCTGTTTTTATTGTCATCTCTTGACACCTATTTTGTTTCAGTCCTCTGAAAAGCTGTTGCCATGACAGGATTAGACAGGCAAAAGATTAATTGGAGGAAAAGCCTCTGAAAGAAGGGGAGTATATTTGTTATCTATTACTGCAGATCAGATTACTCCAAAACTCAGTGGCTTAAAACAACAAACGTATTATTTCACAGTTTCTGAGAGTCAGGAATCTGGAGAGACTTCGCTGGGTGCTTCTGGCTCAGGGCCTCTTGGAAGGTTGCAGGTGAGCTGTCAGCCGGGGCAACGGTCAGCTAAAGGCTTCCAAACTCACTCAGGTGACTGTTGGCTGGAGGCCTCAGCTCCTTACTGTGTGGACTAGAGCTGCTCAACAACATGGCAGCTGGCTTCCCCCAGAGCAAGTGATCTGAGAGAGAGAGAGGGAGAGAGCAAGACAGAAGCCGCAGTGCCTTTCATAGCCTTATCTCAGAAATGACATACTATCTCTTGTGCTATATTCTACTGGTCACACAGACCGAACCTGGTCCAGTGTGGGAGGGGACTGCATAGGAACACGAATACTGGGAGGTGGGGATCACTGAACGCCATTTGGAGACTGGCTACCACAGGGAGGGAACCAGAGAGGGTGAGAGCAGCCTTTGGACCACGATTCAGAGAAAGAGGAAAGGAAAAAGGACTGGGTAGGAAGAGTCCTAGGTCACAGCTCAGTTCTAAGGTGGTTCTCATCAGGCCAATAGGGTGTTCTCCAGCCAGAGTTATGCATTGGGGAAGCTCCATGGTTTGCTGGAATGGGCCTGCATTATAGTCTCACTGTGCTCAGGCATTGGTTGGGAGCAGCCTAAGGTGGGGGGTAGGGGGAAGAAATGGCCTCTGGGCAAAAGTGACGGTAGACACAGAGGGACAGCAGCTGGGTTGTCAGTCAGTTATGCTCCTTGCAGCAGAAGACCTGAGCAGTGAATTTTCATGGCTGTCACAGAACCCTGCCCCACAGTACATAAATGTAATCAAAGAAGCTGTTCTTCAAAAGATATTATGTGTGGTGGGCCCAGGGAGATGTGAGGCCAAGGGCCAAGTGAATCACAAGCAAGTGATTTTCTTTTTAGTGGACAAATATTTTCTAAGTTTCAGCTCTGCCTAGGCCTGGAAAGACACCGTCTCTGTCCTCCCGGCATTCCCAGCTGAGCCAGCCTGACAGGTAAGCACATATCTGGGAAGGCTTCCCGTAGGAGGTGACACCTTAGCTGAATCTTTCAAGACTGTAGGGATTAGCCAGGCAAAGAAAGGAGAGGGCTCTCTGGCAGAGACAGAAAAAGGTGAGGCCTGTGCAGCCCTGACAACCAGGACAGTCTGCAAATCCCTTCACCAGGGACGCACACCTGTCACGTCCTAGGGGAGTGTAAGGTCTCAGGCCAGGCTGGATAGTGCTACGGACCACAGCACAGCCAGTGGGACAATGTGATGCAGATGCTCATAGACAGTGAAGCAGGGCCAAGAGTGAGGTCTGAGGGGCGGGTTGAGGCCGGCAGGAAAACAAGACTCAAGGGCAGAAGCTGGGAAGATGCAGAACAGACTGAGGAGTTCAGTGGAGGTGGGTCAAGGCAGGTTGCAAATGATGAGAAGTCTCGGGGGCCCAATGACCTATTGTGCCAGAGGCAAGGGACACACGTGAGCACCAGCCTGCAGAGGCACACAGGGCCAGGCAGCCACCAAGCAAGAGAAGCGGAGGGGATGTGAGAGGTGACCAGGGTGGGGCTGAGGCTGGGGAGTGGCTGAGGCTGGCAGGAGCGCTCAACAATCTCCCACTGGGAGGAACCAAAGATGGGAGAAGGCGCGCATAAAAAGTTGTGTTGACTCGTCTTGGGTTCCCAGAGTGACAACCAACAATTAAAGAAGGCTTGAGAGTAGAAAGGAGGGAAGGGGGAAAGATGGCTCCGAGGATGTACCAGAGGAGGAAGGCTATGGAGATGGCATAGTCTGTGAAATGGGGCAGAAGAGGCAGAAGGGGGTGGAAACGAGGGAGAAAGGACACAGAGGAAGACACCGAATAAGAGCAGGTGGGAATGAGTATTGGAAATAGGCTGGTTGTCGAGGAGCTTCTGTGCCCAAATTCTTGTACCTTGGAGTCACATCACATCCAGGGGGGAGATTCCCCTCTCCCCACCCCCTCCTGAACTTGGGTCTGGGAAGGGGGGATTGGAGGGTGGGAAGTGTGGGGAGCAACTACAGGGCTTGGGGGATGTAAGCAGAGAAGGCATGCCTCCTCGAAGGCCCTGAGGAGCGCATGAGAAAGCCTCCCTCAGTTAGGGGTCTGCTCTGTACCCTCTGGGAACACTTTACCTTCCCTCATAACAATCCCCGAGAAGGGGATTACCATCTTATGTCAGCCCAGAGGAGACTGAGGCTCAGAGAGGTCCAAGTGGGTGCATTCCCAAATGTAGCCCTCAGACCTATGCTGGTCACCGTGAGATAACTACAGAAACTGGGAAGAGTTGTTTGGGAACTTCGACAGCACTGTGACAGAGAAGTTGCTTCTCTCTTATATAATAAACATTTGGCATAAAACAGCTAGGAATAAACTTTAAAAGAATTGTGAAAAAGTCATATGGGGAAAGCTTTTAAACTGTTAATGAAGGATTTAAAAAAGAAAGTCCTGAATAAATAGGAAGACATGTCGTTTTCCCAGATGAAAAGCGTTAATAGTATAAACATGTAATTCTCCCTATATTAATCTCTGCAGTTAGAACTAAAATGCTAATGTTATTTTTTGAAACTTGAAAAAAATTTTATTTTTTAAATTTATTTTATTTATTTATTTTGGCTGCATTCGGTCTTCATTGCTGCGCGGGCTTTCCCTAGTTGCAGCGAGCGGGGGCTACTCTTCGTTGCAGTGCACAGGCTTCTCATTGCGGTGGTCTCTCTTTGTTGCAGAGCATGGGCTCTAGGCACGTGGGCTTCAGTAGTTGTGGCATGCGGGCTCAGTAGTTGTGGCGCACAGGCTTAGTTGCTCCGCGGCATGTGGGATCCTCCCGGACCAGGGCTCGAACCCATGTCCCCTGCATTGGCAGGTGGATTCTTAACCACTGTGCCACCAGGGAAGTCCTGAAACTTGAAAATTTGATTCTCAAATTCACATGGAAAAATAAATTTTGAGTAACTAGCCAGACATCAAAATGTAAAACTATAGTAATTTAAAGTATAGTCTTGGTCTAAGAACTGGTAAATAGATCAATGTAAGGGAACAATATCAGAGAAAAATTCATGGAAATTAAATGAAGATTTTTGACAATTTGAAACTCTGGTACTAAATGAAATAATATCTCTATGTGTTTAATAAACGTGTCTCTAGGAATGTTTATTTCACTTTATAATGTCATTTGAAAGACTTCTATATTCATGGGGCCCATCAAGCAATATTCACTGAAAGCCAGAATTTAAAAAAAAAAAAAATTCCACAAAGAAAAGAAGTGAGTAGTTTGCTTCACAAGATAGTGATTTGAAAACCAAGATACTCTTGGGGAAACATAAATTTCACAAATGTTTGGCTAAAATGTGACGGGTTGGCAAATTACAGACCAAATCCAGCTGCTGCCTATTTTTGTAAATAAAGTTTTATTGGAACACAGCCACGCCCATTCGTTTCCATACTGTCTACAGCTGCTTTCATGCTACCATGGAAGAGTTGAGTAGCTATGGACAGAGATTGTATGGCCCTTTGCAGAAAAAGTTTGCCAGGCTCTGCTCTATGTAATTGAATTAGAATAAGTTAAAAGTCAGATGAAGGGTATCTGATTGTGCTACAATTTATTTATTTTTTGCGGTACACAGGCCTCTCACTGTTGTGGCCTCTCCCGTTGCAGAGCACAGGCTCCGGACGCGCAGGCTCAGCGGCCATGGCTCGTGGGCCTAGCCCCTCCGCGGCATATGGGATCTTCCCGGACCGGGGCACGAACCCGTGTCCCCTGCATCAGCAGGCGGACTCTCAACCACTGTGCCACCAGGGAAGCCCTATAATTTATTTTTAATCAGAAAAAATACTCTAAGCAATCACTGTATATTTATAATCATAAAATAGGTTCAATGATACCCAACAATTTGATAAATAAAAAATAAAATAAGCATATTATCGTGTAAAATTTTGGGATTAATATTTTATGTCTTTGGCTTTTATGTTTCATTTGTCTAATTCTCTTTTTTTCTGATTCTTTTCCTTCCAGCTTTAGTGAGTCATAATTGACATACAGCACCATATAAGTTTAAAGTGTACAGCATGACAGCATGATGATTTCACTTACATCAGAAAATGATTGCCACAATAAATTCAGTGAATATTCATCATTTCATATAGATACAAAAGAAAAAGAAAAAAAAAATTTTTCCTTGTGATGAGAGCTCTTAGGATTTATTCTCTTAACAACTTTCATGTATAACATACAGTGGCATTAATTATATTTATCATGTTTAACATTACATCCCTAGTAGTTATTTATCTTATAACTGGAAGATTTTACCTTTTGGCTATTTTCATTCAATTCCCTCTTCCTTCACCCCCACCCCCACCTCTGGTAACCATAAATCTGATCTCTTTTTCTATGAGTTTGTTTGTTTTTGAAGTATAGTTAACCTACAACACTATGTTAGTTCCTGGTTCACAACATTGTGATTCGATATTTCTGTACATTTCAAAATGATCATCACAATAAGTCTAGTTACCAACTGTCACCATACAAAGATGTTATATTATTATTGATTATATTCCCTACACTGTACATTTCATCCCTGTGATTCATTTGTTTTGTAACTAGAAATTTGTACATCTTAATCTCCCTCAGCTATTTCTCTCATCACTCCACCACCCTCTCCTCTGGCAGCCACCTGATTGTTTTTTGTATCTATGGCTCAAGTTTCTGTTTAGTTATGCTTGTTCATTTGTTTTGTTTTTTTAGATTCCACATATAAGTGGAATCATACAGTATTGTCTTTCTCTTTCTGATTTATTTCCCTTAGTATAATACCTTCTAGGTCCACCCATGTTGTCGCAAGTGACAAGATTTCACTCGTTTTTTTATGGCAGAGTAACATTCCAGTGTGTGTGTGTGTGTGTGTGTGTGTGTGTGTGTGTGTGTGTATACCACATCTTCTTTATCCATTCATCTATTGATGAGCACTTCCTTAACTTTCTGCATTTCTACAAGATGCTCCACCTCCCTTCAGAAAACTTGCACAAGCCTCTTAGAAATCCTCATCTACCAGAGGGCAGACAGCAGAAGCAAGAAGAACTACAATCCTGCAGCTTGTGGAACAACACATTCACAGAAAGATAGACAAGATGGAAAGGCAGAGGGCTATATACCAGATGAAGGAACAAGATAAAACCCCAGAAAAACAACTAAATGAAGTGGAGATAGGCAACTTTCCAGAAAAAGAATTCAGAATAATGATAGTGAAGATGACCCAGGACCTTGGAAAAAGGATGGAGGCAAAGATCGAGAAGATGCAAGAAATGTTTAACAAAGACCTAGAAGAATTAAAGAACAAACAAACAGAGATGAACAATACAATAACTGAAATGAAAACTACACTAGAAGGAATCAATAGCAGAATAACTGAGGCAGAAGAACAGATGAGTGACCTGGAAGACAGAATGGTGGAATTCACTGCTGTGGAACAGAATAAAGAAAAAAGAATGAAAAGAAATGAAGACAGCCTAAGAGACCTCTGGAACAACATTAAACACAACAACATTTGCATTATAGGGGTCCCAGAAGGAGAAGAGAGAGAGAAAGGACCTGAGAAAATATTTGAAGAGATTATAGTCGAAAACTTCCCTAACACGGTAAAGGTAATAGCCACCCAAATCCAAGAAGTGCAGAGAGTCCCATACAGGATAAACACAAGGAGAAACACACCAAAACACATAGTAATCAACTTGGAAAATATCAAAAGAGAAAGAAAAATTATTGAAAGCAGCAAGGGAAAAACGACAAATAACGTACAAGGGAACTCCCATAAGGTTAACAGCTGATTTCTCAGGAGAAACTCTACAAACCAGAAGGGAGCGGCATGATATACTTAAAGTGATGAAAGGGAAGAACCTCCAACCAAGATTACTCCACCCGGCATTCAGATTCGATGGAGAAATCAAAAGCTTTACAGAGAAGCAAAAGCTAAGAGAATTCAGCACCACCAAACCAGCTCTACAACAAATGCTAAAGGAACTTCTCTAAGTGGGAAACACCAGAGAAGAAAAGGACCTACAAAAATTAACCCAAAACACTTAAGAAAATGGTCATAGGGACATACATATCGATAATTACCTTAAACGTGAATGGATTAAATGCTCCAACCAAAAGACACAGGCTTGCTGAATGGATACAAAAACAAGACCCCTATATATGCTGTCTACAAGATACCCACTTCAGACCTAGGGACACATACAGATTGAAAGTGAGGGGATGGGAAAAGATATTCCATGCAAATGGAAATCAAAAGAAAGCTGGAGTAGCAATACTCATATCGGATAAAATAGACTTTAAAATAAAGAATGTTACAAGAGACAAGGAAGGACACTACATAATGATCAAGGGATCAATCCAAGAAGAAGATGTAACAATTATAAATATATATGCACCCAACATAGGAGCACCTCAATACATAAGGCAACTGCTAACAGATATAAAAGAGGAAATCGACAGTAACACAATAATAGTGGGGGACTTTAACACCTCAATTACACCAATGGACAGATCATCCAAAATGAAAATAAATATGGAAACAGAAGCTTTAAATGACACAATAGACCAGATAGATTTGATTGATATTTATAGGACATTCCATCCAAAAACAGCAGTTTACACTTTCTTCTCAAGTGCACACAGAACATTCTCCAGGAGAGATCACATCTTGGGTCACAAATCAAGCCTCAGTAAATTTAAGAAAATTGAAATCATATCAAGCATCTTTTATGACCACAATGCTATGAGATTAGAAATCAATTACAGGGAAAAGAACATAAAAATACAAACACATGGAGGCTAAACAATACGTTACTAAATAACCAAGAGATCACTGAAGAAATCAAAGAGGAAATAAAAAAAATACCTAGAGACAAATGACAATGAAAACACGACAATCCAAAACCTATGGGATGCAGCAAAAGCAGTTCTAAGAGGGAAGTTTATAGCTATACAAGCCTACCTCAAGAAACAATCTAACCTTACACCTAAAGGAACTATAGAAAGAAGAACAAACAAAACCCAAAGTTAGCAGAAGGAAGAAATCATAAAGATCAGAGCAGAAATAAATGCAATAGAAACAAAGAAAACAATAGCAAAGATCAATAAAACTAAAAGCAGGTTCTTTGAGAAGATAAACAAAATTGATAAACCACTAGCCAGACTCATCAAGAAAAAGAGGGAGAGGACTTAAATCAATAAAATTAGAAATGAAAAAGGAGATGTTACAACAGACACCGCAGAAATACACAGCACCCTAAGAGACTACTACAAGCAACTCTATGCCAATAAAATGGACAACCTGGAAGAAATGGACAAATTCTTAGAAAGGTATAACCTTCCAAGACTGAACCAGGAAGAAATAGAAACTATGAACAGACCAATCACAAGTAATGAAATTGAAACTGTGACTAAAAATCTTCCAACAAACAAAAGTCAAGGACCAGATGGCTTCACAGGTGAATTCTATCAAACATTTAGAGAAGAGCTAACACCCATCCTTCTCAAACTCTTCTAAAAAATTGCCGAGGAAGGAACATTCCCAAACTCACTCTATGATGCCACCATCACCCTGATACCAAAACCAGACAAACATACTACAAAAAAAAAGAAAATTACAGACCAATATCACTGATGAAAAAGATGCAAGAATCCTCAACAAAATACTAGTAAACAGAATCCAACAACACATTAAAAGGACCATACTCCATGATCAAGTGGGATTTATCCCAGGGATGCAAGGATTCTTCAATATATGCAAATCAATCAATGTGATACACCATATTAACAAATTGAAGAAGAAAAACCATATGATCATCTCAATAGATGCAGAAAAACCTTTTGACAGAATTCAACGCCTGTTTATGATAAAAACTCTCCAGAAAGTGGGCATAGAGGGAACTTACCTCAACATAATAAAGGCCATATATGACAAACCCACAGCAAACATCATTCTCAATGGTGGAAAACTGAAAGCATTTCCTCTAAGATCAAGAACAAGACAAGGATGTCCACTCTCACCACTATTATTCAACATTGTTTTGGAAGTCCTAGCCACGGCAATCAGAGAAGAGAAAGAAATAAAAGGAATACAAATTGGAAAAGAAGAAGTAAAACTGTCACTCTTTGCAGATGACATGATACTATACATAGAGAATCCTAAAGATGCCACCGGAAAACTACTAGAGCTAATCAATGAATTTGGTAAAGTTGCAGGATACAAAATTAATGCACAGAAATCTCTTGCATTCCTATACACTGATGATGAAAAATCTGAAAGAGAAATTAAGGAAACACTCCCATTTACTATTGCAACAAAAAGAATAAAATACCTAGGAATAAACCTACCTAGGGAGACAAAATACTTGTATGCAGAAAACTATAAGACACTGATGAAAGAAATTAAAGATGATACCACTAGATGGAGAGATATACCATGTTCTTGGATTGGAAGAATCAATATTGTGAAAATGACTATACTACCCAAAGCAATCTACAGATTCAATGCAATCCCTACCAAATTACCAATGGCATTTTTTACGGAACTAGAACAAAAAATCTTAAAATTTATATGGAGACAAAAAAGACCCTGAGGGAAAAACACGGAGCTGGAGGAATCAGACTCCCTGACTTCAGACTATACTACAAAGCTACAGTAATCAAAACAATATGGCACTGGCACAGAAACAGAAACATAGATCAATGGGACACGATAGAAAGCCCAGAGGTAAATCCACACACCTATGGTCAACTAATCTATGACAAAGGAGGCAAGGATATACAACGGAGAAAAGACAGCCTCTTCAATAAGTGGTACTGGGAAAACTGGACAGGTACATGTAAAAGAATGAAATTAGAACACTCCCTAACACCATACATAAAAATAAACTCAAAATGGATAAGAGACGTAAATGTAAGACCGGACACTATAAAACTCTTAGAGGAAAACATAGGAAGAACACTCTTTGACAGAAATCACAGCAAGATCTTTTTTGATCCACCTCCTAGAGTAATGGAAATAAAAACAAAACTTAACAAATGGGACCTAATGAAACTTCAAAGCTTTTGCACAGCAAAGGAAACCATAAACAAGACAAAAAGACAACCCTCACAATGGGAGAAAATATTTGCCAACTAAGCAATGGACAAAGGATTAATCTCCAAAATATCTAAACAGCTCATGCAGCTCAATATTAAGGAAACAACCCAATCCAAAAATGGGCAGAAGACCTAAACAGACATTTCTCCAAAGAAGACATACATATGGCCAAGAAGCACATGAAAAGCTGCTCAGCATCACTAATTATTAGAGAAATGCAAATCAAAACTACAATGAGGTATCAGCTCACCCCAGTTAGAATGGGCTTCATCAAAAAATTTACAAACAACAAATTCTGGATAGGGTGTGGACAAAAGGGAACCCTCTTGCACTCTTGATGGGAATGTAAACTGATACAGCCACTATGGAGAACAGTATGAAGGTTCCTTAAAAAACTAAAAATGGAATTATCATATGATTTAGCAATCCCACTACTGGGCATATACCCAGAGAAAACCATAATTCAAAAAGACACATGCACCCCAATGTTCATTGCAGCACTATTTACAATAGCCAGGTCATGGAAGCAACCTAAATGCCCATCTACAGACAAATGGATAAAGACGATGTGGTACATATATACAATTGAATATTACTCATCCATAAAAAGGAACGAAATTGGGTCGTTTGTGGAGACGTGGATGGATCTAGAGACTGTCATACAGAGTCCAGTATGTCAGAAAGAAAAAACAAATATCGTATATTAACGCATATATGAGGAACCTAGAAAAATGGTACAGATGAACCGGTTTGCAGGGCAGGAATTGAGACACAGATGTAGAGAACAAACGTATGGACACCAAGGGGGAAAAGCAGCCAGGGGGTGGGGGTGGGGGTGGGGGTGTGATGAATTGGGAGATTGGGATTGACATGTATACACTGATGTGTATAAAATTGATGACTAATAAGAACCTGCTGTGTAAAAAAAAAATAAAATTTAAAAATTAAAAAAAAAACCAAGATGCTCCAGTTCATATTTTGTATTTCTTGCCGGAATCCTAGAATTAGTCATTTCTCCAAGGAGCCCAGGCTCCTTTTTATTGGAGAATGGCATTAGCAACCAAGATCCTTGATGCTAGGTGTGTCCATTGCTACCACAGCATCTCTAAGCTGACAGAACAAGAAAATATATGTATATACTAACCCACATACATACACACATATATATATAAAAATATTTTGTATAAAATCATCTGTATCTATATTAAGCTAAACATGAGTTCATGCTGATGTCTCCAACGCCAATCCATTTCCACAGATAACTCTATCTTCCTCCCCTGCTTACCTGTAACCTCCCACTCTAACAGGGAGGTACCTGATTGCTGCCATCACCGTTTGCTTAATTGCTCAATACCAGTGTACATCAGAATTGTTAACCTGTACGCAAAGGAGAAAGAATTTGATATACAGTTTCTTTTGCCTTTAATCTTATATACTCCACTCATCTGCAAAATTACTTATGTCAGCACCATTTCCTCTACCCCTATTAGGGAGATTGTTTCATACATTTGTAATACAGTTAGATTGTTTTCACACATCTTGCATTCTGTCCTGGGATTCCTGACCTCCTAAATTAATATTTTTTCATTCGCACACATTAAGGTTCACTCTTTGTGCTGTAAAGTATTACAGGCTTTTACACGTGGGTCGTGTCATATATCCACCACTACAATATCATACAGAACAGTTTCACTGCCCTAAAATCCCCAGTGCTTCACCTACTCAACTCCTCCTCTTCCCCCTTCCCCTTAGCAACAACTGATCTTTTTACCAATTATGCTGTAATTTTGCCTTTTGCAGAAAGTACTGTATTGTATAAAAATATTGATCTATGATGAATTTAAAAATCTTTAAACTTAATACTTCAGCACAAATAGTTTAAAAAGCAGTGATCTTTTTTTGTGTGTGTGTGGTACGCGGGCCTCTCACTGTTGTGGCTTCTCCCGTTGCAGAGCACAGGCTCCGGACGCGCAGGCTCAGCGGCCATGGCTCATGGGCCTAGCCGCTCCGCGGCACGTGGGATCTTCCCGGACCGGGGCACGAACCCGTGTCCCCTGCATCGGCAGGCGGACTCTCAACCACTGCACCACCAGGGAAGCCCAAAAGCAGTGATCTTAATAATCAACCCAAGGCCACTCCACTACCACAAGGGAGAATGAGAATTTGAAGTCACGTCTGCTTGGTTCTGAGTCCTGAGCTGGTTTCCATGTCTGTCTCTTGATTCTCCCCTATTCAAGCATTAAGAGGGATCCCTCATTCTGAGCTCTGAATAGCCACTATGAGATGCTTTAGGAGCCAGTTAGACAAGATTATGGAGGAAAACAAAAGTGGGCAAGCCATGGTTACAAAAACGGCCTTTATGTGGACTCAGGAAGTTGAAGGAAGAAGGAAGACGAAAACTGTGCATATGGCCCTGGGCATTACGTAAAGCCCATTTGCATTTTGGGGGTGATTCCATAGCCCCAAGTTGGGACCCTGCCTTATGCCAGGCCCTTACTGGGTGCCTAGGACACAGGACACAGAGGGACACTGTCCTTCAAGAAGTTCACAGCCTAGCAGGGTATTTGTCAATAGATACACACCTGATACATTATAAAGAGAAAACAGGAAACCATTAATTCTTTGGAGATGATAAAAATGTAAGAGTCGGGAGAAGAAATGGGTGGTAGGATCTTTACCCAGTCAACCAAAAAAAAAAAAAAAATGAAGAATCTCATGAAAAGATCAAATATTTGCATTATGTGGTAATTGAATGACTGTAAACCTCTTGCTGAGGGGAAAGAATTATAAATGGAGATGTAAAATGTAGAAAAGAAGCTCAGTCCATAAGTATCAAAGAAGTAAAAAACAAAAAAAACACTCTTGCGATTACAGTGAGTGTGGGAAGACTTTCAGGTGGACCTGGGGTTTAATTTGACCCCAGAGAAACCAGCCAGTGAGTAACTCTGAGCATTGCCCCTGGGAATCTGTAGTGCCACAGAATTGCCTCTGAGGTCTCACTGTGACAAAAAGTGTAAGTCGTGGTGGGCTGGGGCTGCCTTGGTAGCTCTTTTTGTTCTACGGTGTGTGCGCTGGGGCTCACGTGAAAATAAGAAATATGCATCACAAAGAAGACTCACGATTAACACAAAGGGTAACCTGACCTTTGTCTCCATGGTCACAGACCTAAGGCGGTGAGCAGGGGCCCCCAAAATAAGATGGACCAGAAGGAGAGGGACAGCTTGAGGCTGAAGTGGCTTCTCTGTGGCTCTGTTTGTATTGATAACTCCACCTGCGGCCTCTTTTCTGAGTCAAATGTCACAACTCCCTCCTGGGCATTCCCCCCAGATGTGTCTCAGACACTCCAAATTCACCTCTCCCAAACTAATCATTGCATCCCAAACCTGCTCTTTTTCTTTTTTTATTGAGATAAAATTCACATAAACATGAAACTCATCATTTTAACCATTTTAAAGTGTACAATTCAGCGGTTTTAGTATATTTAGCATGCTATGCAACCATCACCACTAATTCCAAAACATTTTTATCACCCCCCCCACAAAACGACCCTGTACCCATTAAGCAGTCACTCCCCATTACGCTCTCTCCCAACCCCTAACAACCACTCATCTCTATGGATTTGCCTATTCTCTGGACATTTCACATAAATGGAACCACACAATATGTGGTCTGCTGTATCTGACTTCTTTCACTTACCATAAATTTTCAAGGTTCATCCATGTATCAGTAGCATGTATCAGTACTTCATTTCTCTCTATGGCTGAATAATATTCCATTGTATAGCTATACAACTGTTTGTTTATCCCACAGTTGCTCTTATGCCCGTCTTGTATATCTACTGAGTAGCAGCCTTCATCCTGTGTTCCGTACCAAAAATTGGGATGTCTTCTTTGATCTTCTCCTCCCTCATAATCCAGTCAGGCAAGGTTGAAGTCTTGTCGATTCTATCCCTCTCTAAATCTCTCCTCCCCACCCTTCTACCATCATGGACCCTACCCACGGTCAGGACACCCTCCTCTCTCAGATGACTACCCCAATCCCCTGAACTGTCACCCTGCCTCCAGCTCTGTCCCTTCTGTCCATTCTCGACATCGTGGTGGTGGGGACCCTTATTTTCAGAGCTGACCATGTCTCTGTACTGCTTACAACCCTTCCATGCCTTCCCACTGCCCTCAGGATAAAGTTCAAATTTCTCATCATGGCTTACAAATCCCTCCAGGACAGAAGCCCTGCCTGGCCCTCTGCCTCATCTTGCATCTACACTCCAACTGACTGAGCTCTGTCCTGAGCCAGCCAGACTGTCCCCTGGACAAGTAGGAGCTCATCAATCAAGACTCACCTTGGTGACCACTTTCTCTCTTGATCTCTTACCCACCCTCCAAACTGGACTAGACCCCTCACAAGCCTCCCCATGGCAGTTAGAACACTGGGTTGCACTCATATTTACCTCTGACTCAGGTGGTTACATGGCTGACCCCTTCTCCTTGTTCCAATCTCCACTCAGTGTCACCTCCACAGAGAGGCCTTCCTTGACGCCATGCCACCACCCACTCCAATCACTAGATATCACATTTCATTCTTAGCACTTATATCTACCTGTAGTCTTTTAAATTTATTTGCTTGTTTATTATCTCTTTTCCTGTAGTGGAATAACTGAGGACATGAAAAGGAGACGTGACCCATGAGCCCCCCCCACCCAGCAAACTGGGGGCTGGCGAATAAGCCAGAACCGCAAACAGTCCTGATTGCTTTGAGCCCCCCGGGCAAACCGGGGGCCTGCGAAGAAGCATTGAGTGCTTTGGGCACTGATCCATGAGATGTCCTCAGCATAATCAGAGTGGTGGGAACGCAAGGAAATGTCCTTGTGCTACTTCAGTATAATCAAAATAATGGTGGGAACTTTGTGCTGCTTTCGCGCTCAAGGACGAAGCGCGGCATGTTTTCAAGAAAGCCAATTATTGCTTGTATAATTAATAAAAACATAGGTTGCTGCTTTGGCATTTCTGAAATGTTAAGAAAACAAGTCTTAAAACGTAAACCTAGATAATGCTTTAATAAAAGCTGCCACAGCAGGACAGACGGCGCTGTTTTGCCTGAGCGAGCGGCAGCCCTCTACTGCTGTGCTTCGGCACAATTCATCTCGTGTGATGAGCTTACTTTCGGCCCTGTCATAAGATAAACTACAACATTTGGCTCCCGAACAGGGACCTGAAGGTAAGTTATCGCGTGATCGCGGGACCGAACGGGAATTTGGTCCGCTCAAGAGTAAGCGAAACCTTCGGGAGCAGTAGAGTAACTGTAATGGGGAATTCCCATTCAGTAGAATTTCAATACGTTAGACTCCTGAAACAGTTATTACGGAGTTCAGGAGTGAAAGTGAAACCAGAATCTTTTGATGAATTGTTTGTTCTGGTACGTAAACATTGTTACTGGTTTCAATCTACTGGTCATAACCGGTTGAATTTAAAAGTTTGGAAACAGGTTATGCGAGCCTTAAGAAGAGCTCATCAGCATGGAGACCCTATATCTGTCCGTGTTTGGTCTCTTTGTAAATTAATTTCCCTTGCCCTGGAACCATTACAATCTGAAACGGAAAGGGAAAATGGGGCGCGCCCTCAGCGTCCGAATTCTGCTCCCGATCATTCTGCTGCTTTTCGCACTCTGTTTCGTGAGTCTCCTATAGAGGACCTTCCTCCGCCTCCTCCTCCCCTTGTGTCTGAGACAGGAGAGGATTTTTCGGATTCCAGTGATGAAGGGGCTTTTTCTGATGGTAATAAAGATCGGGAGCAGACTAGCAAACAAAATGAAATGCCACTTTCTCAACAGAATGAGATTTCTGATATACTTTCAAAGTTAAAAAATTTGATGGTTAAATTGGAAGAAAATAAAAATAATGCTACCACTCCCTCATACCAGGAGCCATGTCCTACTATTCCTTCGGCTCCTCCTTTAGAATTAGCAGCTTATCCTGTTGGAGCCTCTCATCAGTTTCGCTTTCCTCCAAAACCTGAATCTAATAGAATATTGTTGGAAGAAGAGATGAATAAGGAAGAAAAGCAATATTCTGAACCATTCTTTGCTTTCCCTATTGTTAGACAAGCTAAGCCTGCTAATGATCAATTTCCGAATGGTTATGTAAATGTTGATTATAACCATCATGATATAAAAAATTTTTAAATGCTAAAAGAAGCCATTAATGTGTATGGGATGCATTCTAATTATGTTCAAGGACTTTTGTCTGGGTACGCTACTGAAAACATGCTAATTCTTCATGATTGGGAAGCGATAGCCAAAACTGTTCTTGAACCTGGACAATATATGCAGTTTAAGACTTGGTGGAGAGAGGAAGCTGAAAACATGCGGCCCGTAATCCTCCAGGGCCACTTTTAGATGAATTAATAGGAGCAGGCGCATTTAGTAATCTACAAGCTCAAGCTCAATTTGATGATTTACGAATCATTCAACTACCTATGTGTTGTTTACGAGCATGGTTACGAGTAAAACCCCAGGGAAAAACAGCTCAATCTTTTACTAAGTTAATGCAAGGGCCTGGTGAGCCTTACACTGATTTCTTGTCTAGACTGCGTGCAGCCATTCAAAGAGCTGTAGCACAAATAGACGTGCAAGATTTATTATTACAATCTTTGGCCTTTAAGAATGCAAATTCTGAATGCCAGAAGGCATTGCGGCCTTTACGGGCTGTAAATGCTCCCCTTGAGGAGTATATAAAAGCTTGCCATGATATTGGATCTCCTACTTATCGTGCCAATTTACTTGCAGCTGCCATAAATGAAGGGTTGAAAGATAATCGTACTAAATGTTACAATTGTGGAAAGTGTGGACATGTGATGCGAGATTGTCGAAAAGGGCAAGGCCAAATATCAAAACAGGTTAAGAATGAGCAGCTACCTGGTATGTGTCGCCAGTGTAGTAAAGGACGACACTGGGCTAATAAATGCCGTTCCAAAAGGGATAAGTTAGGAAATCTTTTGCCTCCACGAGATGATGTCTCGGGAAATGGGAAGCTAGGCCCAACCCGGGGCCGCAACAACAATACGGGAAAAGTGACAGTAAACTCTCAACAGTATCCAGTAAGCAATGGCAGCTTTTATCAGACATTACAGGACAATCTCAACCTCGGCTCTTAGTTACTGATCTCATGCACGCTACCAGCGGCAATGCTGCCGTTGACTTAATTGCTCCTCGAGATTGTATCCTTACGCCAGCAGGAGGAGTACACAAATTAGCTACAGGAGTTTATGGCCCTATACCTGCAGGAACCGTGGGACTATTATTAGGACGAAGTAGTTTGACCCTGCAGGGTGTAACAGTTCATACTGGAGTTATTGATGAGGATTATAATGGAGAAATTTCTATTATGATTTCTGTTGCAAAATCTATAGAATTTAATAAGGGACAAAGAATTGCTCAATTGTTACTGTTACCATATGTAAAACAAGCAGCCGCTCCAGTGAAGCGTACGGTGGGGGGGGGGGGGGGGGGTTCGGCAGCACAGAAAAAAATGTGTTTTGGCAATCCTTTATCAATGACCAACGTCCTCAATTAACGATTACTTTTAACAATAATGTGAAATTTACGGGCCTTGTTGATACGGGAGCTGATGTGTCTATAATAAAACAGTCTGAATGGCCTTCATATTGGCCTTTAGAAAAGGTGGAAGCTTATGGCAGCTTTAAAAAAGATTAATGCCTGGGTAGGACATATGGTTAACAATCTGGAAATCATAGTTTAACTTTTCATGAAAATGTTACTCGATATACTCGTAGTTGTGTAAAATTACCTTATATATTGTTAAAAGGACCAGCTGTATGGAATGAGACTCAAGGTATTATAATGTGTAAAAATTACTCTCTGTATACCTGCATTAACTCTAGTATATCTTTTAACATATCTACTGAAAGTTTGTATATCTTATGAGCTCAGACAGGTCTTTGGCTTCCTGTCAATCTTGGAAGGGAACGGCAAAAATCTCTTCCTATGGCTGTTTTGCAATATTTAGCTGATACATTAAAAAGAAGTAAAAGATTTGTAGGAATGTTGATTACAGCTGTCATGGATATTATAGCCATAACAGCTACTGGGGCAATAGCTGGAGTTGCTTTAGAACAATCTATTCAGACCGTTGATTATATAACTGATTGGCATAAAAATTCTGAAATGCTTTGGTCCTCTCAACGACAAATTGATTCGGAAATACATTCGGAAACAGCAGACTTACAACAAGCTGTGGTTATGTTGGGGGACCAACTTGTGAATTTACAAAGACAAATGAAGCTACGTTGTGACTGGAATCAAAGTGCCTTTTGTGTCACTTCGGTTCCATATAATCAGTCTGCATTCCCCTGAACAAAAATAAAAAAGCATTTATTACATCACAAAAATTTGACTGAAAAAATTGTAAATTTACAAGGGAAAATTCAACAAACTTTTCAAAAGAGATTACGACTTAATTCACAAGGAGTATGGACTGAAATTATTCAAGGACTTAATAATCTAAATCCCATGTCTAAATTACATGCTTTATTTGGTTCTACTACAGGATTGCTAATGCTCATTATAATAATAATCATATGTTTAATTGTAGTCCGACGACGAGTGAAAGCTACCCGCCACGCAACATTGCAACAAGCTGCCGTGTTCTCCTTGATGCTGCACAAGGTACAAAACAAAAAGGGGGAAATGTAGTGGAATAACTGAGGACATGGAAAGGAGACGTGACCCATGAGCGCCCCCCCCCAGCAAACTGGGGGCTGGCGAATAAGCCAGAACCGCAAACAGTCCTGATTGCTTTGAGCCCCCCGGGCAAACCGGGGGCCTGCGAAGAAGCATTGAGTGCTTTGGGCACTGATCCATGAGATGTCCTCAGTATAATCAGAGTGGTGGGAACGCAAGGAAATGTCCTTGTGCTACTTCAGTATAATCAAAATAATGGTGGGAACTTCGTGCTGCTTTCGCGCTCAAGGACGAAGCGCGGCATGTTTTCAAGAAAGCCAATTATTGCTTGTATAATTAATAAAAACATAGGTTGCTGCTTTGGCATTTCTGAAATGTTAAGAAAACAAGTCTTAAAACGTAAACCTAGATAATGCTTTAATAAAAGCTGCCACAGCAGGACAGACGGCGCTGTTTTGCCTGAGCGAGCGGCAGCCCTCTACTGCTGTGCTTCGGCACAATTCATCTCATGCGATGAGCTTACTTTCGGTCCTGTCCTAAGATAAACTACAACATTTCCACACTAAAATATAAGCTCCCTGAGAGCAGGAATCTTATTTACCTCTGAACCCAACCTCAGAACAGGGCCTGGCACATGGAAGGGACTCAATAATATATATTAAATGACTAATATATGTTCAGTGTGAAAATAGCTTTTATTTTTTTTAACCACATAATGATTTTAAGTCACAAACGTGAAGACTCTGCAGAAGTTAAAGGCCGTATGTCCCTGTGACGCACACCTACCCTTGACTCCCTCCCCCTCTAGGAAATGCTTTTCACTCTCTGACCTCTGTGGCCCCGGGCCATCCTGGTTCTTCTCTCACTCTGACTAGTCCTTTGTCTACTTGCTTCCTGTTTCCTCTTCCTCTCCCTTCACCTCCCAATTGTGAGCCTTCCTCCACACCTGAGTCTTAGTTCTCTCCAGCGTATAACGCATCCCCTCAATGGCATCTGGGTCTCTCTGTGTGGATGACTCACCGGTCCATACATCTGACCCTAAGTTCTCTTACTACCTGCAACCTGCAAGGTCCCACTTGGAATTCCCTTTGTGCCTTTAAATTGTGTAATGAAAGACTCAGAGCTCCCAGCAATGAATTCCTGGGGATTTTGTAATTCCTACCAACGCATCATGTTGAAACCTCATCATAATATCTTTACACAATTGTATACCGTGAGGCCATTGGAAAGAATGAGACAGCTCCGTATGTACTGATCTGGAATAATTTCCACAACATGGAAAAAAAGCAAGATGTGCAACACTGTGCAGGGTGGTGCTGTCCGGGAGAAATATAACGCAAGCCACACACATAATTTTAAATTATCTAATAGCCACATTGAAAGTAAAAAGAAACAGATGAAGTTAATTTTAACAATATAATTTATTTAACCCAATTATATCCAAAATAGTATCATTTCAACATAACAATATGAAAAAGTGTTAATGAGATATTTAATGTTTTTTCTCATACTACCACTCACTGAAATCCAGGTGTACTTTATACTTATCGTACATCTCAATTTGGTCCAGCCAGATTTCAAGTCTAGTGGCTGTCATATTGGACCATGCAGGTGTCCTTTTTTTTTTTTTGCGGTACACGGGCCTCTCACTGTTGTGTCCTCTCCCATTGCGGAGCACAGGCTCCGGACGCACAGGCTCAGCAGCCATGGCTCACGGGCCCAGCCACTCCGTGGCATGTGGGATCTTCCCGGACCAGGGCACGAACCCATGTCCCCTGCATCGGCAGGCGGACTCTCAACCACTGCACCACCACTGAAGCCCTACAGGTGTCCTTTTTGAAGAATATGTGCATGGCAAGGACACAGCAGGAAATAACTACACAGCACATCCCAGAGAAGCACCCTTCACATCCTGTTGTCTTTCCTCCTTGAATGCTCAATGGGACATTGGTGACTGACTGACCCACAGATCAGTTGGAGGTCTCTCCCTGAAGTGCCAATTCTAGGTCCCCTCCATGCCCCTGCTTAGACTTCTCTAAAGGACAGCTATTCTACAAAAAGACTCCTGCCATTTTCACCCAGAGGTAAAAGAGAAGAGACCACCGCAAGAGAAGCCACCGCAATGAGAAGCCCACGCACCACAGTGAAGAGTAGCCGCCGCTTGCCACAACTAGAGAAAGCCTGCGTGCAGCAACGAAGACCCAACACAGCCAAAAAATAATTAATTTAAAAAAAAAAGCATTTTCACCATCCTTTGCACAGCCTCTCTCGATGAACTTGTTCAAAATCAATCAATTGATCGATCGATCAATCAATCAACAAACGTTCATTGAGTGCTTACTACATGCCAGTTGCTTGCCGGCCCTGGGACATGAGGCAAACCTGGCTCCTGCCTTCACGGATCTCCCAATCCAGCAGGAAATCTCTTCCCGTCCCTCCTCACCCACTCCCTCCTCCTGCCCTTCTTCTCACGCTCCTTCCTCTTCCTCAGATCTCTCTCCTGGCACCCATGAGCTATGACAAGGGGCTGCCCAGGTTGCAAACCACACCCCTTTGGGCTTGGTTTCCATTTTGGAGGTCAGCCTGGTCTTGCTTCTTCCTGGGGAGGTTTCTGTGCATTAATCACTTGGCTTAGCACAGGATGGCAGAGAGGCTGGGCTCATGAGGAGGACAGGAGGAAGTAGGTGGAGCAAGGACTCAGCTTGGTGTCTCACTGCCCCCGGGCTGCTCTGGAATGACCAAGGCCAGGCTGTCCTGGAGAGAAAGCAGAGACCACAGTGGGCCTCGCTGAGGCCGGAGCTGCGTGTGGGGTCCCATAGTGCTCTCCTCCTCAGCCAGAGGAGAGAAGTACCGGCTGCCCGGGGGTGTTCCGTCCAGCGCTGACTCTCCCCTCCCCTTCAAGTCTGTCACAAATCAACATACTTCCTGCTCGGCACCATGGCCCCGGCGCCTCTCACCTGCTCCCTGGAGCCATGCAGGGCCCTCCTCCCTAATCACCCGCCCAGGCTCCCCATGCCCGTCTGCATGGCCCCCCTCGGTGGGCGCCCACTGCTGCTGAACAGCCCTCACAGCACGCTGCCCCGCCTCTGGGGTTGACCAAAGTCACACCTTCCCAGACGTTTCTCCTACTAACGCATGAACAGCGGGACAGACGACCATGCTCATCCCACCCACACTCTTCCTGGGAGGGGCTCTTTAGGAAGATGGAGGGAGCAAAATAGAGATGGTCTTAGCACGATACCTGCAGTGCACCAACGTGGTAAGGCCGTCAACACCGACAAAAGAAAGGTTTGCTGGTCTTGTGGATGTGCTTTTCTGAGGCTGGACACGGAGGGCCGTTTTCCTTCATCTTTTCTTCCTACTTCACACTCCTCCTTCACTCTCCTCACCAACTCCAGGAGGAGGAAAATCTGGCAGAGCCAAGACCCTGGATTGATGGAAGGGCCTAGGAAACCCAGCGGGTGTGCCTGTGTGTGTGTGGTGGGTAGGTGGGTCCTTAGGGTCAGAGCAGAAATGCCCCCAACTCCCAGACAGTGACTGACTGTGGCAGGGATATCAACCCATTCCCGAGAGATACAGGCTCCAGGATTCCCCGACGGCTCTGTCGAAACTTCTACAGACTACTCCGTGGCGGGGCGGGAGGCGGTTTAGGACACCCCACTTCACGTTCTCTCCCTCTCTCCTTCACTCAGGTTCAGACTTGCACGGAGGCCTGGAGGCTCTCCCAGCGCCTCCAGCCCCTTCCTTATTTTCTCTCACACAATCACTCCCCCAAATAAAGACCTTGGGTATTTGATCCCAGCCCTTGGTGACGGCTTCTTGGAGGATCCGGGACTAATGCAGTCGGGCTGTGCATTTTTTCACACAACCTCAGCTGCAGCTGAACCCAGCTCGCTGAAGAAGCTGAGCGTGATTCTACCAGCAAGGAGCGTAGGTGCACGCAGAGCAAGCGCCCCTCAGCCCTCCTCCTCCTCCGCCAGGCCGGCTTGAGGAGAGCTCGCTCCTGTCTTGGCCCCTTCCTGATTTTGTCAGCTCCCACGTACACCTGCCAAACTTAGCTGTCCTTCGAAGCCTCACTCGGGGTCAAGTTAATTCCAGGTGAAGGGCATGGCATCCCAGCTGGATACTGGAGCTCTCCCCGCTCATCTGAGACACAGGTGTGGAGGGTGGGAGGGACCCACAGAGACCATGTCACTGGCACCTCCCCCATCTGGGCCTGCCGGTGTCTCTAGGGGTCTGTCTGTGGTGTGTGGGGTAGACGACCACTTGGCGTGCCACCCGAGGAAGGGGTCCTGGGGCCATGGTTCCATCTGCCCACCCAGGCTCTGAGGGCACAGGGCAGTGCAGGTGGGGATTCCCCAGGGACGCCCAGCTGCTCTCAGCCTCAGGCTCCTACAGTTGCCCTCTTTAGTCCCTAAAGAAGGTTTATTCTTTTCTGTTGTAAACAAACCTGGCCATGCCCTGGTGACTACACAACCCTTGATAAACTAAACACCTGCAAAGCAACCCATAGAGGGAAACATGGGCTTTGGTGACAAGCAGACTTGGGTTCAATCTTGCCTGCTCCCCAATTACTAGCTGTGTGAAAGTGGACAAATTGCTTAACGTCTCTGAGCTTGATTTTCTTAGCTCAGGAGACGGAATAATAATACTTACCTCCTAAACTTATTGGGAGGAGTGGATGAATAACATGTAAATTTCTAAGCCCAGGGTTTTCTCTAGGGGATCAGCAGTTCTCAAAGGGACAGTAATGACCCCTAGGGGACAGTTTGGGAAGTGCTGGGGTGTTTTCAGTTGTCACTGTGCCAGAGGCTACTGATGTACTGGGTTGGTCAAAAAGTGCCTTTGGTTTTTAAGTAAAAATAAAAGACACATTTTTCATTTTCAAGAACTTTATTTGACCACCTAGAGGGGTGGGATAGGGAGGGTGGGAGGGAGACGCAAGAGGGAGGAGATATGGGGATCTATGTATATGTATAGCTGATTCACTTTGTTATACAGCAGAAACTAACACACCACTGTAAAGCAATTATACTCCAATAAAGATGTTTTAAAAAAAAGATAAATTAAGTGATAAATATTTGCCCTCTGATTATCCAGAGTTAACTGGACTGTTATAAAAATGTTTCCAATCTTCTTCCACGTATGAAAGTTTTTAAATGACCTATATATATTTATGTGCATATGAATTAAATGTGTAGAGAAACAGAATTTGTAAAAACACTGACCAGCAATGGGTTTGGGAAACTAGAGAAAATAAATATTATTAAAAACAAACAAACAAAAAAGAACTTTATTGAAAATGTATTCACCCTTTTGTTCCACTACCTTCTGCCATTTTTCGGGTAACTTCATAATTCCATCTTCCCAAAGCTTTTTATCTTTTCGAGCAAAGAAGTTCCAGGTGTCTTTTACAGTCTTCCAGGGAGTTGAAATTTTTTCCATTAAGAGAATTTTTTAAAGACCGAAATAAATGGAAATCCAAAGGCGCAATGTCTAGTGAATATATTGGATGAATCAGAGCTTCCCAGCCAAGCTGTAACAGTTTTTGCCTGGTCATCAAAAAAACATGCGGTCTTGCGTTATCCTGATGGAAGATTATGCGTTTCTGTTGACTAATTCCGGATGCTTTTTGTCGAGTGCTGCTTTGAGTTGGTCTAACTGGGAGCAGTACTTGTTGGAATTAATCGTTTGGTTTTGCGGAAGGAGCTCATAATAGAGGATTCCCTTCCAACCCCACCATATACACAACATCACCTTCTTTGAATGAAGACCAGCCTTTGGCGTGGTTGGTGGTGGTTCATTTCGCTTGCCCCACCACCTCTTTCGTTCCACGTTATTGTAACTGTATCCACTTTTCATCGCCACTCACAATTTGTTTTAAAAATGGAACGTTTTCATAACGTTTAAGTAGAGAATCGCATTTGGAAATATGGTCAAGAAGGTTTTTTTGCTTAACTTATGTGGAACCCAAACATCAAAGCGATGAACATAACCAAGCTGGTGCAAATGATTTTCAGTGCTTGAGTTAGATATTTTGAGTATGTCGGCTATCTCCCGCATGGTATAACGTTGACTGTTCTCAGTTAATGTCTCAATTTGATCGTTATCAACTTCACCTAATCTACCCAACTGTGGAGCGTCTTCCAGTGAGAAATCTCCAGCACGAAACTTCACAAACCACTTTGGACACGTTCGATCAGTCACAGCACCTTCTCCATACACCACACAAATCTTTTTTTGCGTTTCAGTTGCGTTTTCACCTTTCTTGAAATAATAAAGCATAATATGCCAAAATTGTTGCTTTTTTCTTCCATTTCAATATTAAAATGGCTGCACAAAAATTCACCAATTTTGATACGTCTTTTTTAAAATGCACGCTGATATGACAGCTGTCGCATACAATCTAACAAAATTGTTTCGAATGAAGTTAAAGACAACTAAGTGCTACTAGAGCCATCTTACAGAAAAAACTGAACGAAACTTTTGGCCCACCCAAATAAAAGGCCAGGGATCTTCTGCCTTACATGGAGCAGTTATGCACAGTGAGGAAATGTCCTCTGTTCTACATGTGGCAAAGGAGGGTTTTTTGCACGATATTAAGAGACACTGAATTTTCCAGGAATGCAACTACTGGATGAATTAAGGGAATTTTATGTGTTTTGTTTGGCACTTTACCAACACTCGTTCACTGATTTAGAAAATCTCATCACTGACAGCACTGCTACTTGTGGTCTCTGAGCGGCCATGAGATACCTGTGTGTCAGTGCACGTTCGTAATCACACCTGACCCTTGTGATGTCTCAGTGATGTGTTCTAACTCAGTGCACATTCATCCCCTGGGGACCGTACTCAGGTGCAGGTTGGGATTCCAGCAGGTCGGTTGGGAACTGAGACCGGCGTTTCTCACAAGGCCCCAGGAGAGGCCAATGCTACAAGGTCCTGGTGCAGTCACACCTGAGCCATGACATGCTTCATTATGAATTATAAATTCCACTTCCTCCTTTGTATGACAGTTAGAGCATTGTCTTAGGTTGAGTGTCCCAGGAAACACCCTGAGAGGGATATTTCCGTGCAGGTGGTTGCCTGAGGCGTGTTGGAAACCCCTGTGAGGGGTGGGAAAGGCAGAGGGAGCTGAGCTGTGAGGCAGCATAGAAGGATCCCTCAGGGAGCTCGAGGTCTGGATGGCCTTTCAAAGATGTCTCATGTTCACACAGGGCCCTGGGCTTCTGCTCTGACTCTGAAGGATTGGGGTCATCCTTTAATGCATTCATTCACTCATTCATGTATTCATTACATTCTCACTGAGTGCCTGAACGCACTCTGGGCCTCTTTCCCTCTGTGGCCCCCCTCCACCGTGTCTCCCAGCACCCAGACCCTCACTGACTCCTTCCTGGGAGAGATGTGCACAGACTGGGGCCCAGGAGTCTCTGGGTCAAGGAGGGGAGGGGCGGGGTGTGTCCTGAGCAGGAGGCCCCGGTGGTCCCTCCACAGCAGCCTCATCCTAGCCTCCAACTAGGAGAGAGAGTCCCCCTCCCGACACCCTCTTCTGCATCCCTATTCTCCAGCTTCTCCAACCTGAAAAAGGAGAAACAGCCATTTGTGCCAAGTGCTTTACACTTTTTTTTATCACATCCTTACAATCACCTTAAAATTTATGTTTTATTATGCCCACTTTATGGATGAAGAAACTAAGGTTCAAATAGACTAAATATTTCACCAGGGGTGGCCAGGAGAGAACCCAGAATTCTGGATTCCAGAGCTCACACCCTTTGCACAGCAGCATGCAGCCTGCCAGAAGCCCTCTGGGGACTCTCCAGGCCAGAGAAGAGGCTGACGGAAGATTCAGGAAACATTTTCTAGTCAACGTGGAGGTTTAGTCGGCGGAGCTAGTGCCTGTCCTGTCCCAAGAACAAGGCTCAGCGTATGGTCAGAGGCATAACTGAGCATCCCCCAGGGGCAGGCTGACGCTACTATAATCTAGGGTCCGGGTCCGTACTGGCACACCTTTGAGTGTGAAAAGGGCTGCTATTAGCAATACCCAGAAGCAATGGGCATAAACAGGGATGCGCTAGAGAAAATGGGGAGGGATGGTCACCCTGCTCAGGGCAGATGGAGGATGGCAAAAGTGCTTTCTAAGGAGATTGCGCAGAGTGGCCAAAATACACAAGCTCACCCCTCAGGTGAGTTCTGGGCAGCGAGTGATATTCCGAGCCATCGTGTGGTTTCTTCAGGTGACTGACTCTCCTTATGGCTGGGTTCCCAGGACCCAGCTTGGCAGCCACACTGGTTGTTTATGCAGCCAGCAGCTATGGATTCCAGTGCCATCTCTCTCTGTGCCTTTGGGAAAATTACCAAACCTTTCTGAGCCTCAGTTTCCTTGTCTGTAAAATGGGACAATAAATTCCAGCTTGTGGGGTTACCATATTATATAAGGTCTGCGAAAGGGCCGACTGCTTAGTAGGTGCTCCGTAAAGATAGCGTTTACCTTTGAGGTGGGGTCGGTATGTGGGTGGGACGGGGTCGTCAGGGTGATGATGTTAATTAAGTGTCAAGGCTAATATAAGTTTTCTCCAGCCGGGTAAATCCTGATTGGCCTGTGGCTTTCTTCTGCAGGAGTACCCTCAGGAGCACTAGCCTGGGAGGCAGGTGCCCGTCCTAGTCTGAGGTCCGCTATTGGAGACTCTGAGAAGTAAATGGTGGCAGGTGGATGGGGAAGAAAACTAGAACCTGAAGTTACATCAGACCAGCAGGGAATTTTCCTTTTTTCCCCTCTGGCCTCTCCAGACCCGGACTAGGACAGCTGACCTGGAGCTCTGGTCAGAAAGAGCTCCGAAGAAGCTCTCTACTTCTGGTCAAAGGAGCAGAAAAGGGGGGCTCATGGGTTAGAGTGAGTGGAGGGAATCTCCTACATTTTCTGCTGTTTTTTCATTCTCTTCCACCTCAGTTTCCCGGCAAACCTACAGCGGCACTGGCAACAGCTGGACAGGCACCTAAAGCTCCAAGGGAGAGAACTCTTCTCTCTGACCAGAGAATCTGTGGCCCCGAAAGTATGGGGGGAATCACACTGCTTTTTCTTCTCTCTCTTTCTTCTCCTCTCCTTTTGTGTGGTCAGAGGCAGTTGCCATCATGGGAAGTGTGGGGTAGAGCAGGGAAACTAAAGCCCTGGCTTTTTTTTTTTTTTTTTAATAAATTTATTTATTTTATTTTATTTTTGGCTGCGTTGGGTCTTCGCTGCTGCACACGGGCTCTCTCTAGTTGCGGTGAGCGGGGGCTACTCTTCGTTGCGGTGCACGGGCTTCTCATTGCAGTGGCTTCTCTTGTTGTGGAGCACGGGCTCTAGGCGCGTGGGCTTCAGTAGTTGCAGCATGTGGTCTCAGTAGTTGTGGCGCACAGGCTTAGTTGCTCCGCGGCATGTGGGATCTTCCCGGACCAGGGCTCGAACCTGTGTTCCCTGCATTGGCAGGCGGATTCTTAACCACTGCGCCACCAGGGAAGTCCCAAAGCCCTGGCTTTCAAGCCAGAGAACCTGGAAGGGAGGCCCCTGGGAACCAGAAAGTGCCAAGGAGATTGTGAGGAGGAGGAGGCTCCAGAAATCGACCCTATAAAATTTTAGAGGAACTCCTGGGCTCATGCCCACACTACACATGCCTGGTCTTTCCCTAAACAGTATACCAAAGGAAAGAGACAGTCAGCAACCCAGGTCCCAATTTGCCCACTGGGTGATGCACACATGGACAGATCCAAATAGCATTACAACGCACTAGCAAAGACTTGAAAATTGAACTGACATTGGAACCGCAGCTCACAGTCAAGTAGGAACTTGTAATTGTAAATCAATTGCCTGCTAAAACAAACAAACAAAACCAACATTCTCCATAGGCTTTAAGCGAGACTAGAGTCTCACAACATAATATTTAACCAAAACAAAAAGTTCATTGGATGGGTACCACCCTAGAATGGGCCACTGGCAGCCCAAGGGCTCCTTGGGTTTAAAAGACGAGGTGTGGAGGGTAGGGCAGTAAAGCCAGCACCCAACCGAGTGGCTTCGGCCCCAGAACAATTAATGCTGCTGCCCTGAGGCCTACATGTGGCTAAATCTGCCCAGCCCTTCCTAGACCAGCCACCCTAGCCCCCGACTCAGAACCGGGCTGTGCTTACCCTCCAGCCCACCACTGTCTTTTCTAACCAACTCCTTGATGAGCCCCCTCCATGTATAAGCTGCCTGCTGGGAGGGACTGGTAGTTTTCCCTCTGCACACAGCAGGAGGTACAGAAGGAGTACTCACCTCCAACTGGGGCTCTGGGGGAAGGAGCAAAAGTAAACACTGGGGGTGGGGTGGGGGGAGTGAACTGCTAATTAGATCTCACACCTGGAAGCCCTGACATGTCCACTCCCTCACAATTGCTCACTCCCATTTCAAGAGGAAGGGACTGATGTTCCTGAGAGATTAAAAGACAGGGATGAGGTTGAATGTGAGTAGCAGAGCTGGGATTCAAACTAGGGCTTCTGCTTATAACCCTGGGCTCATTAGACAGAGAAGACAAGAGGGACAAGGGAGGGGAGCACAGATGGCAGCTGCGGGCACAGTTAAAGCATCCGTCTTCTCCTCCCAGGGACAGAACACAGACTAATAGAGGCAGGGGATAAGGACCCTCCTCCAACCCCCTCCTTTACAGTCTGTGAAACTCAGGACCAGGGAAGGACCGGGACTTGCCTAAGGTCATACAACCAGTGGCAGAAATACCTGTTTTCCTGAACTTTCTATATTTCTGGAGAATTCAGTACTATAAGGCTTCTACAAGTTTCATTAAGGATTTCATTTTTACCAAAATGTGCACAGTTCAAGAAAAAAGGTTCTTATATTTAGATATCCTTAATAAATAATTTGCTAAAGTAGCGTGACAAGCAATTACTATTTTTTAAAGGAATGCACCAGATTAAATGCAAAGCACTGAGAGGAGCTGGTTAAATAGTAATATACTTAGCACAATTAGCTTTGGCAATAAGAATTATAGAAGGAAAGTAGGAACTGCTTCGATACTCAACCAAAGGGCAATGGTTAAGAATATTTGGCACATGTACTCAATGGACTATGCTTATGAATCTATGATGAAGTGAATACAGTAAAAACCAAACAAAAACGAAGACAAGACAAATACCAAGATGCTAAGCACTGGTTGTATTCAAGTGTCAGGCTACAAATGAGCTGAAGATTCTATTTTCCTATGTTCCAGAAATTCTGTAATGAGAATGTTCTTTTAGTAAAGAAGGAAAATGTTTTATTCAGGGGTGGCGGGAAGCCACTCTTTTCTTTTAGTGGGAGGACAATAGATGGAACAATAGCTGATCTGACTTTAAGCAACCTCCGCGCCTGGTAACCCATTTCTATTTTGCTCATGACTATACCTCTAGCTCCTAGCACAGTGCCAGGCATACAGTAGGAGGGCAGGAAATATTTGTTGATGAGTAAATGAATGGATGGATAGATAGATGACATATTTGGAAATATTTGAAATTTAAAAACATCTAGTAGAGAAACATATTGGAAATATGGAAATTTAATATGGAAATATGGAAACATATTGGAAATTTTTGGAAATTTAAAAACATCTAGTAGAGAAACAAAGGAGTTAAAAATAAGAATGATTCCAAATGGGAACTCTGTAAATGAGACAAAGAGAAATTTTTGCATATTAGAGGAAGCTGTTAGGCTTTTCACCTGTGAATTAGGCTGTGGTTAAACAGAGAATGACTATCAGACAGGACAGAGTCCTCACAGTCCCAAGGCTTTCAGCAGCCAAAACACTCCTCCAAAACATGGGCCTGATGTTTTTCTGCACCTCTACCATCCTTCTCTGACCAGCTGTCCTTCACCTCCACGGCCAAGGTCAACCCTGAGGTTCTGAGGGGAAGCAAGTAAGTGAGAGGGGTGGGCAGGCCGAGAGGAGACCTGGGCGCCTTCCCTCCAGGCTGAGTCCTTCTGGAGGCCTGCCCCGCACCCAGGGATGCTCCGTGCCCCGAGTGGCCTCTCTTGTTCTGGCAGGGAAGGATGGGACTGGGGGGGCAGTGACTTGCCATCATAGACACTGTGTGCATCTTACAGAAATAGAGTTAATGTATTCCAAGCACCCAACAGTAGCCACTCAGTTTTAATGGGGAGGGAAACACTGGCCTGGAAAACGAGGAGAGCAACACTCGGCTGGCGCACATGAGGAGGAGCAAGATACAGGTCTGCTCTCTAGAACTTCAGACCTGGTCACGGAGACAAAACCATCCCCTGAGGCCACCTGTCCAGCGCTTCCTCTGGGCTCTCCCCTACCTCCCCGCACCCCTGTCCAGCCACCATTTCCTACCACACGAGTGCTTCTGTGATTCCAGATCTTTGTTTCTTCTAACTTCCGCTTTCTGTGCCTGGCAAGCGCTCGTCCATCTAGGTTCACACATTTCTCCAGTTGTGCTGCCAGGGCCCCTAGTCCCTGTGTGTCCTAGCAGAACTCTTGGCTTGGCGTCGTATAAGGATCTGCGTGTGGCCGTCTCCCCTCATTCACTGGGAGCCCGTGAGAGCCTCGTGACCGCTCGAGAGGGCAGCTCACCTCGACAGGACGCCTGCGAAGGAACCGAATGAACCGTAGGGGAGGGGCTGCGGCCACGGGCACGCGGAAGAGGCAGCCTGGGCTGGAGGGGCTGGGAAGGCCGAGTGAGAGCCGGCACTTACTGGACAGCTGCCGTCAGCAGGACTGCGAGACGTCTCTGCACAGGGGCGCAGCCAGCCTGGCGGGGATGGCAAGGGCCACATGCGAGGTGCTGCTCCTCCAAGAACCGGCTGATAAAAACCCTGAAAAAAGGAACAGTCAGGACAGAAGGTGCTGGCGTGTGTGTAGGGAGAGCTGGGCCCACCTCACATGCATGGAGACAGGAGAAAAGCAGGATTCCTAAGGCCAGTGAAACTAGATGGCGAGAGAGGAGGCTCCAGGTCATGGGGTCAAGCAAGAGGGCAGTTAGGACAACAAAAAACCAACGAACCAGTTAAAAAATGGAAGACAGATGACCAACAAGCACAAGAAAACACACTCAGCATCATTGATCGTTAGGAAAATGCAAATCAAAACCGCCTTGTACTCATTAGGATAGCTGCTATTTTAAAAAATAAATAAGTAAATAAAATAAATTTTGTAATGTGTATTTTACCACAAAACAAAAACAAAACTGGGCAGGGTAGGGGGAATTCCCTGGCAGTCCAGTGGTTAGGATTCCACGCTCTCACTGTTGAGTGCCCGGGTTCAGTCCCTGGTTGGGGAACTAAGATCCCACAAGTTGCCTGGCTCGGCCAAAAGAAAAAAAATTGGGAAAAAAAAGTATAACAGAAAGTCATTTTCCAATAGAAGAGAAGTTTTATTTTATTTTTTTTTTTGTTTTTTTGAAAAACCAGCCACAATCCCATCACTAAGAAATAATCGATTTTAATATTAATGGAATATCAATTGAATATTCTTTTAAGGATGGTTTGAGATGCTGTGTCGTATCCCATTCTGTGGATGAAATAAAGTATGTTCAACCAATCCCCCATTATCGGACATTTTGATGGTTTCCAATTGTTTACTGTTATACACAGTGTTGTGATTAAATTCCTTGTATATATATATTTAAACGAATTGTTTATTCAAAAAAGGGGGGGAGCGTTAGAATGGGTGATGAGTCATCGGAGAGGGCAGGGCAGGGAGCACAGCCCCTGCTGGGAGAGGACCAGGGGTCCTGGGAGCCAGCAGGGCCACCCAAGGCCCACCAGCTCTTTGGGATTAGAGCAGAGCTGCCTTACTTCAAGACTTTACACAATTAAGTGTGTCCGAGGATCCCCTGGGAATCTTGGTAGAATGGAGATTCCAATTCAGTAGGTCCAGGGTGGGGCCTGGGTTCTGCATTTCTAGCAGGTTCCCAGGTGATGCTGACACCTCTGGACCTACCTCATGCCACCCTTTAAGTAGCAAGGATAAGGATGAGGATACCCTTAGCATAAAAGATGAACACAGGATGCAGCCTGTGATAACAGGACTGGAGATGTTTCCCTCAGAATTTGGCCCAGTGGTTTGTAAAACTCCACCTTGTCTCTACCTCACAAAGGCCAGCAAGAGAAGGGGATTCTGTCCACCTGATGCCATAGCTGTAAAGGGAGAAGCCATGCATTCTGGGGGCCATCCTGGAGGTGTAGCAGAAACAAAGTCAGAAACCTCCAAAGGGACAGTTTCAGAGAAGACAGCTGGACCAGTGAGAATGTCCCCACCTGGAAAGTGCGTGTATTTTCGTTTAGCTTTTTATCATGGAACAGTTTATTCACCCCCTTAAGTAGAATAAGCCATCATATCCCATCACCAGCTTCGACATTTATCAACTCGTGGCCCATTTCCTTCAACCATCTGGACTATTCTCAACAGATCACTTCATTCAGAAATGTTCTTAAACATGGCTCCAAAATATAAATCCTGTCTTTAAAAACATATAGGTTTTGTTTCTATAATTCAAAAAGATACATGCACCCCTATGTTCATAGCACAATTCACAATAGCTAAGACATGGAAACAAACTAAATGCCCATCGACTTATGAATGGATAAAGAAGATGTGGTATATATATACAATGGAATACTAAAGAATACACAAAAAAGAATTTAAAAAATACAGTGGTGGAAGAGATCAGAGGCAAAACATTCTGTGACATAAATCGTACCAATGTTTTCTTAGGTCAGTCTCCTGCAGCAATAGAAGTAAAAACAAACAAATGGGACTTAATCAAACTTACAAGCTTTTTTTTTTTGGCCTCTCCTGTTGCAGAGCACAGGCTCCGGACGAGCAGGCTCAGCAGCCATGGCTCACGGGCCTAGCCGCTCCGCGGCATGTGCGATCTCCCCGGACCGGGGCACGAACCCGTGTCCCCTGCATCATCAGGCAGACTCTCAACCACCACGCCACCAGGGAAGCCCCAAACTCACAAGCTTTTGCCAGCAAAGGGAACCATAAACAAAACAAAAAGACAACGTACAGAATGGGAGAAAATACTTGCAAACGATGTGACTGACAAGGGATTAATTTCCAAAATATACAAACAGCTCATATAACTCAACAACAACAACAAAACAACCCAGTCGAAAAACGGACAGAAGGGACTTCCCTGGAGGTCCAGTGGTTAAGACTTCGCCTTCCAATGCAAGGGGTGTAGGTTCGATCCCTGGTTGGGGAGCTAAGATCCCACGTGCCTCTCGGCCAAAAAACCAAAACATAAAAACAGAAACAATATTGTAACAAATTCAATAAAGGCTTTAAAAATGGTCCACATAAAAAAAATCTTAAAAAAAATGGGCAGAAGACCTAAATAAACATTTCTCCAAAGAAGATATGCAGATGGCCAATAGGCACAGGAAAAGATGCTCAACATCACTAATTATTAGGGAAATGCAAATCAAAACTACAATGAAGTATCACCTTACGTCTGTCAGAATGGCCATCATTAAGAAGTCTACAAATAGCAAATGTTGGAGAGGGTGTGGAGAAAAGGGAACCCTCCTACACTGTTGGTGGGAATGTGAGTTGGTGCAGCCACTGTGGAAAACAGTATGGAGGTTCCTCAGAAAACCAAAAATAGAATTACCATATGATCCAGCAATCCCACTCCTGGACATATATCCAGACAAAACTATAATTCAAAAAGATACATTCACCCCTATGTTCATAGCAGCACTATTCACAATAGCCAAGACATGGAAACAACCTAAATGTCCATCAACAGATGAATGAATAAAGAAGATGTGGTACATATGTATGATGGAATACTACTCAGCCATAAAAAAGAACAAAATAATGCCATTTGTAGCAACATGGATGCAACTAGAGATTATCATACTAAGTGAAGTCAGAAAGAGAAAGACAAATACCATATGATATCACTTATATGTGGAATCTAAAATATGACACAAATGAACTTATCTACAAAACAGAAAGAGACTCACAGACACAGAGAAGAGACTTGTGGTTGCCGGGGGCAGGGTTGGGGGCATGGGGGAGAGATGGACTGGGAGTTTGGGGTTAGCAGAGGCAAACTACATTTAGAATGAATAAACAAAAAGGTCCTACTGTATAGCACAGGGAACTCTATTCAATATCCTGGGATAAACCATAATAGAAAAGAATATAAAAAAGAATGGGCATATGTGTATAACTGAGTCACTTTGCTGTATAGCAGAAATTAATACATATTGTAAATCAACTATACTTCAATTAAAAAATAAATTTAAAAAATAGAGTGGGTGTGTGGGGGTCCCAAAGGGCACTTTTGTCCTCCCAGGACTTTTCCCTTAGCCCACAGCTTCCTCCCAGGTAGCCCAGAGTTCCTTTCCTAGGTTAGGGGTGCGCTCCTTCAAAGCCCCCCACTCAGTCCCTCTTCCTGGCATTAAATCCTAGCTGGCCCCTCTTTGGCTCCAGATGATGGGCGAACCTGTTCCTTTCCTCACAGCTTCTCTGGAATGAGTCCCTTTAAGTACCCATGGGCCTGGGCCCGGAGCTTTTGGACTTGATTATTGGGCAATGACTTTACACAATCTTATCCCTCCCCCTAATTGACATTTAGCCCAAGAGACTGCAATGTCCCATGTTGCCAATAGGTGGTGCTGCCTAACACAAAAGCACTCTTGCCTGGGAGTTCTGAAGATAGATTTCAGGGATCATGATTTAAACTAATAATTGCTTGAGAGGGTGTGCTGATATAGCATTGCTACGTAAGGGTGAGGGGACAAATTTACCCCCTACCACTGCCATCACCACACAAGAATAGCCATTTTAATACCAAAAATGTAGGAAGACAAAAATCTCAGAGTAAAGGCAATCCCTGCAATTGAGCACATTTCATTTTAGGAAAAACTCAGTTGCTTGCTTCTTATTCTTAACATGTCACCTCAGGCCAGTGAAAACTTGACCCTAGGCCAGCACTGGCCTTGGACTGGCCCTCAGGACCCCTGTTCTCCCCAAGGATTCCAGGAATTTGTGGCCTCTTCATTCCCCAAGTTCAAATTTCTGTAAAAATCAATTTGCTTCCAATTAAGAACACATTTATTTTCCCATTGTGCAGCGAGACAAACATGCTAGATCTTTCCTCCACTCGTGGCCGCAGTGGGGGAGCGAGAGCCACTTTAAAGCAGAGCCATCTCTCCTTTTAAAAAATGTTACTGAACTATAGTTGATTTACAATGTTGTGTTTCATTTCTGCTGTACAGCAAAGTGACTCAGTTATACATGTATTCTTTTCCATTATGGCTCATCACAGGATATTGAATATAGTTCCCTGTGTTATACAGTAGGACTCTGTTGTTTATCCATTCTACATATAATAGTTTGCATCTGCTAACCCCAAACCCCCATCTCTCTTAAAAACACAGGTCCGACCACATTATTCCTCTGCTGCTGCTTCTCTGCCATCTCCCTTTGTCTACAAAGTCAGAGTCAGAGAACTCAGCATTTCACACCAACGTTTTCATGATCCAGGCCTGCCTTACTAGCTAGGATCACACGAAAGCCACTTCCAACCCACCCCAGAAACTTAACAAAAGGATGGGTGCTAAACTTGCCAACTTCAGTTCTCAGGACAGGTCAGTTGGCATCTCCATACCGTTACACGTGCAGTTCCCCACACCTACAATGCTTTCATGCCATCTCACCTTCCTGGCATAGGCCTGCTCCTCCCTATCACGTCAGACAATGTCACCTCCTCTGGGGAGCTACTTCCTCTGATCCCAAGGCACCTGGTGCATCATGATCTGAGAGCACTCATCACCTTGCAATGTCACAGTCCCCTGGGGCACAGAGTATGTCTGTTCAACTTGTATCCCCTCTTCAGGGCTTGACACAGAGAAGGTGCCCAATGAATCCTCACTGATTTATCGATTCTCCATGTTGGCAAACAAACCTGGGTCAGCTTTTTCAATATCTTTCCTTAAGATCTTCAAAATAAACCCAAGAGATGCTGGCAGAAGCTGGCAGGCTGATCAGAAATGAGAAAAACAGCAGGAAACCCTAGAGTTTAGGGAACTGTGTGTCTGGCAAGAAAAGTATTCAATACATCGGTTCTCCTGACCCCCTGAGGAACCCCCAGACGCTTTGGCATGCCCCTTACAAAAAATATTTCTGAAGTGTATTAGCTCTGCCATTGTTTATCAAAAAATGACATTTTTCAATGGAGTCCAAAGTGCCCATGCTCTATAAATAGGGGCAGCTTTGCAGCAAAAAAACAAACTGTTTCCAAAAAACGGGGGTGGGGGATGGGAAAAGAAGACAATTGTACACTTAGAGTTGTTCAGTGTATAATGTAAGCTATTGATTGGTAGGGACAGGCAGGAACATGAAGAAATAAAATGTATTATGATTATAGTTTATTGGGTACTTACCATGGCCCACACACTTAGCAAAATGTTTTACCTATGTGACCTCATTTAATCCTCACAACCATTCTATAAAGCAGGAATTACTCTCCCCCAGTTTACAGGCTCAGAAAGGTTAAGAAATTTTACCAAGATCCAACAGCTGAGAATGAAATCCAGGTCTAGCAGTGATGCCCAAAGGTAACAATACTTTTTCCCTTCTATGATATCATATTTGACTAATTTCTTTTTTTTTTTTTTTTTTTTGCTGTACGCAGGCCTCTCACTGTTGTGGCCTCTCCCGTTGCGGAGCACAGGCTCTGACGCACAGGCTCAGCAGCCATGGCTCACGGGACCAGCCACTCCGCGGCATGTGGGATCTTCCCGGACCGGGGCACGAACCCGTGTCCCCTGAATCAGCAGGCAGACTCTCAACCACTGCGCCACCAGGGAAGCCCCTATTTGACTAATTTTTAAAAATTGCAACTAAATATAATTTAATTCCTGCATTAGTGAATAGGATACACAGAACACATTTGGATCTGAAGGCTAAAGACCTCCCAGGCCTCAGGGCCCACCACACAAGCCATCCTGGAGCCCCAGACACTAAGGAGAGTGGCTCAGACTCACCCTGAATGGCCTTTGTTTTTAATAAACCCAAACCACCAGCTTGTTTTGTTATGATTTATCTCTTTTCCTAAAGTTCAGATGATAATATGGTGAAGCTCAAAAGGCTACATTTCTTCTTCCAGTAAATTCCTTAGAAACAGTAAGAAACAGATTAATAACCTAATCCTTAATGGGTCAAAGCTGTCGTGGTCCGAGCACAGGTTGGAAGAAGAATTTCCAGACACAAAGTATTTTAGAAAAGAATGAGTTTATTGAGAACAGAGAGCAGAGCTGAGTTAGTGAGGGGCGCTGCCGATACAGCAGGCCCATGTCCCGATAGACCAGGGAGGGCTGACCCCCTTTGTGGGCTAGTAGCCAACTTTTATAGCCTCAAGACAAAGAAATTCCTGCTGGCAGGATGGCATTAGGTGATTGGTCAGGATGCTACAAGGTTATGACATGGTGATCATTTTGCCTAATACGGAGCTGGGGGGCTGCCCGGTTTAGACTAGGAGAGCCCATGGCAACAGTTGCCATGGGGGTTTGGTTAATTCCAGAATTTTTGTTCTGTGTCCTTGATGTAGGTTGTCCTTGATGTCGGGCTCCACATTCCCCCCTCTTTTTATTTATGGGCCAAATCTTTGGCCCCTTAACACTCCGCTCATGACTAACTATCTGCCTATCCTCATCTGGGGCCATAGGAACCCAGGGTACTGGGGAAAGAGGCGATGACCTTTCCTAGCTTCTTCCTGCTGGACAGGGGCCTCGTGGGGCCCTGGGTCCCAATGCCCGCTCTCCATCAGGGTGTATTTACGGAGGGAGATGAGAGCCCGCAGAATGATAAGGCGGCTTGTTCCAATGTAGTTCATGTGCCAACTGGCTGGTATCCTTGTTGTATCACCATCTGGAATTGAATCTTTTGAACCTGTCAGGAGATGAACTTAGATAATGTGTTGATAATGCAGGGGCAAAACAACAAAACAAAGGCCATCAGGATTAATGGTCCCATCAAGGGCAATAGCCATGTCCATATCTGGATCCCCATAGAGGAGAGGAGGCTGGAAAGCCAGCTGGGGGCCCTGTCCTGCTCTCTCTTTTAAATCTTCTATTAATTTGATGTTTTTCTTTAGACTCTGAAGGTCTTCTTCAACCTGGCCGGAGGTATGAACATAGAAGCAGCCTGTCTCATTTAGTAGGGCACAGACACCACCCCCCCCCCTCAGCTGTTATATAACATTAAGGGCCCTCCTGTTTTGTAAAACCACCTTGGCCAGAGAGCTCAGGGCTGACTGCTGTTCCTCAGTGGCTGCTACCATAGTCTTCCAAGACTCCTGGACCGTGATGGTGAGATGGAGAACGCTCCTCTCTAAGAGGGGTATGCCTGCAAACCAAAAAAGCACTCTGAAGACACCATGTATTATTTCGGGCCGATCAAGAATTGGGGTATCATAACCATGTCCCCCCCAATCAGTGGTTCGTTTTTGTCTCTCTGGGACAGGTCTTAAGGCCTCCTTGAAGAAGGACCCAAGGTTGGGAATGCCTCCCGAGGAAGCTAAATCCTTTGCAGTCATAATGGTCGCCTCTGGGACCGCAGCAATAATTGTGCAGGAGCCCCCAAAGTGTGGGAAGATCCAGATAGACCCCGTTACCACATAGAAATGAAAGTCCGGGGCCCCTCAAGGATACCCCGCTGTGGGTCCCCAGATCCAGGCCCTGACCTTTTGGGAGTTTTCCTCTGGAAATAGACTGGGGTCCCATGGCCTAGGATTATATTGGGAAGGACAAACTCTGAGGAAGTAATCATCTACACAAAGGGGAGAATCCGGGCTCTGACTGATTATGAGTGTGATGGGGGGATTGGCATAACAAATTTCTGAATGTTAGTTGAATTATGTTATATTTCGGAGGACAGTCTTGTCGGGAGGTTAAACTAAGTGTCTGGTGGTCACACCAATCCCCACATATTTAGTTCCCAGGGCCAAGCTGTTTATGCGGATATGGTCTTCATTAATATATTTCTTAGTCGCATTTTTCCTTGAATTTTCCCAACACAAAGTGAAATTATCTTCACATACATCATATGCATCCTCCTCTGACCAGGAATTCCACTCCAGGCTAGTCTGATTAAAATTGAGGGTGTAGATACAAAGAGAGTCATTTAGCCAGCCCCCAATGGGTCCCCATCCATCCAGGTTGGAGATAGTCCTTTAAATTATGTCTTTTCCAGTATGCACAATCCCCTGATTGTAGGTCGTAGGGCATCTGATCTTCATCCAAAAATAGATTACTGAGAGAGCTTTAGAAACAAACTTAGAGTGTCCTTTAATAATTCAATTAAACTTTTTAGCAATATAACATAACAGCAAGGAACTATCTGGGAAGTGAGTCTTGGTAACACAGACCTTAATTAACAAAACTAGAATTTAATACTCAGTGAAACGTAATTTTTTCCCCCCCATTGTAAGGGCATTAACCCTGCAGCCAGGGAAGGCTTTATCCCATCAAACAAATGAGGTTTGTCAGGGAGCCGGAAAAAACCAAGCCGCTGTCTTGGATTTCCCATAGCCCTGACTGTTTGATTGACAGCTATTGTTTACCCATTTTAAATTCCCTGATTTAGGAGTAGACTGTTGCCATGTTTTAAGGGCATCAGGATGGCAAAAGTCTGGCAATGAGGGGTTAATTTTTGTAGAACCAGAATGAACTTTATCTACATCCGCCATAATCTTCATAGATCATTGTGAAATACTACTTATTTACTCAACCAAAGTAACAAAAGGATTTTAAAAGCAAATATAAATCACTTAAATGCAAGGTAATTCACACGGTCTGTTATCAAAGGCAGCATTCCAGGAAAACTTCGTTCTCTTAACAGAGAGAGAGAACCAAATTCCAGTCTGGTACCAGCTGACTGTTAATAACAAAATTTACTTAATTAATTTTAATTCAATCTTAGAAAGTCCTTTCTATAAATCTTGAAGAGGCAGTATTTTTGCAAAGGCAGTTCAACATCTTAAGAAAATTGTACCATGTATAAAACTCTTTTCTCGGGGTCCACTTTCCACAAAACTTTTTTTATCACTTTCTGTATCCATCACTTTATTTTCCCATTCAAAAACAGCTACCTGTAAGTCAGTCCTACTTCCTTTTTCCTTAATAAAATGCAATTCCATTCTTCATACCTTTTTTACTAAAAACATACATCCTACTTTCCTTAAGCAACCATGAACTGTCCTTTATATCATCACTCTGTAGATTGGTAAACATACATCCAAAGAATAATTTTTGAAGAATGTGCTTTCTTATAGTAAATATCTCAGTCTGACACCAACACATTTTTTAATAGTTCCAAACCTTTTGTTTCTCTGTAAAAGGAAGCCAGTGTTCAGTAATTAATGTTTCAGTATCTTATTTTATTTGGAAATGGACTAGGTATTTAATAAACTTCCATCCTTTAACTTAATTTAGCACAACTCAATGTTTTAAGTTGTCGGCCATCTGGAGAGATTATTCTTAAGTAGACATTCCTAACACATAATTATTCCTAAAAAGTTCACCCAAAGCTCTTTCTCATTTGTATTTTCTTTTCGTAAAAGTTTCTTCATCTTGAATTATTTTCATTGCTGACAAATTTGCAGCAATGAGATAAGCTCTTATTTAGTTTATATTAAACCTAGGCACAATAAAAGTATTATACTTAATGTTGATGGCTCGAAAGACATGTCTATATTAATTAGATCAACAAACATAAACATTAACACCAGGTATTAATTTAATATTGAATATTTCCCAGTTCACATGAACCTGAAATTTATTTAGCTTAAATTTCTTGTTTTAGAATTGTTTGATTTGTAAGTGCTTACCTTTCTTTTAAGCCAATTAAATAGAGCTCACTTACAAATTAACCTCAGCAATATTATCCAAAGACAAAGACACATGCTGAGACATACACATATATCCAGACAGTCAGAGATCTCATTGTTTCCACTTGAGATTTAAAATGTCTCTTTGCCTTTTTTTCTTTTTTCTTGGCTTGAAGTTCTACTCATTAACCCAAGGCTGAAGTCTCAGGCAAAGTGCGCTGTGTTTGTAGCTCAAGGACATGATAAGAGTTAGCTTCAAACTTTTTCCTAGGGATATTTTTGTTCTCTGAGGGTCAGGATTCTGAAAAAAATATTTCAACAGGCTAGCTTTTCTAACTGCACATGCAAAAAGAACCCCTTTTGCAATTTCAAGAAAAGTTTTATTTTAACCAGTTTTCTCCGGAGTCTAAAGAATATTGTAGCCATCCTGACTGAAGGATCCTAACTTGTTTTGAATTTGGGAAATGTCAGACATGGGAAAGGGAACATGGACTCTAATAGTGTTCATGTCTCCATTTGCTACTTCCCTTAAGGGAAGCATATTAGAATCTGTTTCCTAGCGTTGGGCAGTCCTCCACCTTTTGTGGGGAGGGGAGAGGGGGCTTTCGCCCTGATAAGGAGGTGCCTGTTGGGGAGCTGTGGGTTGAGGCAGGGGCGGGGGCTGAAGCAAAGGGGGTTGATGGGGTGGGGGACAGGAAAGGTCGAGTAGAGGGTCGCCTAGGAGATCTGATGGAGAGGGAGACAGAGGGGGTCGGGAGGATAAGGCGGCAACAGAAAGGCACATGCGGCATGAGTCCCTTAGCTCCAGATTCTGACTAAGGGCCATAAAGGTCTGGACATGAGGAACCTCTGAGTCCTTTCCTTGTTTCCGACAAAAGAGATCAAGTTGGAGGATCGTGTTATAATTTAGTGTGCCATTAAGAGGCCATTGTTCTCGGTCCCCCAGTTTACACTGAGGCCAAGCCGTGTTACAAAAGAAAATGAGCCTCTTCTTTTTGAGATTTTTCAGGGTCAAATTTTTCCAGTTCCTGAGGATACAGCCGAGGGGTGAGTCTGAGGGAGGCTCCCAAGACGTACCAGAACCCATTCTTAGCCTGTATGCCGTAGAATGGGGGTACCGAGAGTCACCAGCTGACAGAAAGCGTCCCCTTTGTGCCAGTGATCTCTTCGTGTGACTAAGGCACAAAATGGGCTGGCCATCCCAACAATCGCGTCCGACTATGAGAGGTGACCCCTGAGCGTGCGACTAAGGCACCATGCGACTCGGGCAGGGAAAGAAAAGAGAGATTCCCAGGACCCACTGTTTGGCAATTCCCTGAAACGTGAAAAGGCACTCCTGGGATGGCTCAGAGGCAACACCTAGGCCCCTGTAAGTCAACCTGGACTGAGAAAAAGGTGAAAGTTAACAGAGAAGACAGGCTGAGGAATCTGCCTTGTAGTCCTGCCAGGAAGGCGGCGGCCAAGGGGAGGGGGCTCAGTGTTTTGCTTGAATCAATATGTACCCCATGGTGCACGGAAGTTGTCTTACTGGGGGGGGCAGAAGCTGTAACAGCCTTGGCTGTTCCGTGACCCCTCTTTCATGGGAGTCTTCAAGCAGCAGACACCCTAATGGCTTTTAAATGCCTGACCCGAGCCAGCACAGTACCAATCGGCCTAGTCCTTAGTCAGAAAGAAGACAGAGGGAACCTCACCCATTCTGGGCGGCAGTCACTGGGGCAAAGTGAGCCGTGGAGCCTTCAGAACACACCAGGGCGTGGCCCTGGCCAGAGTTCCTCTGCTGCTTCCCCCGCAGCTTGCCTGTTCACAGAGGGTCCCAAGAAATGAGGAGAGGAGGCTGGGGAGGAGATCCCCCAAGAGGTGTCCCCGTATGGGCCACCAAAATGTTGTGGTCCGAGCGCAGGTTGGAGGAAGAATTTCCAGACACAAAGTATTTTAGAAAACGGTGAGTTTATTGAGAACAAAGAGCAGAGCAGAGTTAGTGAGGGGCGCTGCCAATACAGCGGGCCAACTTCCCAATAGACCAGGGAGAGCCGACCCCCTTTGTGGGCTAGTAGCCAACTTTTATAGCCTCAAGACAAAGAAATTCCTGCTGGCAGGATGGCATTAGGTGATTGGTCAGGATGCTGCAAGGTTATGACATGGTGATCATTTTGCCTAATACGGAGCTGGGGGGCTGCCCGGTTTAGACTAGGAGAGCCCATGGCAACAGTTGCCATGGGGGTTTGGTTAGTTCCAGAATTTTTGTCCTGTGCCCTTGATGTAGGGCTCCACAGAAGCTATTAGTAGGTAGCTTATAGAAAAGGAAATATAAATGGCCCAACTTATGTTTTAAATGTTTATTCATTCATTAGAGGAATGCAATTAAAACTATCAAGACACCATTTTCCACGTGTCATACCGTCAAAAATCAGATAGCTTTGGTACCACATGGAAAGCTCTCACACACTGGTGGCTGTAACATCGGGAAGAGCCTCCTCTGTGGGGAGAAAACTTTCCCAACTGGCAGGATCGCTCATTAGCCACACACACCCTAACTGAGGAGCGCTGCTTCTGGGAACTCATCCTTCAGATTGCCTTGCAAGTAAGGAATAACCCACATTCGCCATTTATTGATGCAATGGCTATAACTGCAAAGGACTGGAAACAACCAAATATCCCTCCATCAAAAGGGGCCTGGTTAAATAGATTATCATAAAACCATATCCATGCAACCCTACACAAGAGTTCTTTCAGTAAGGCTCTGGAGCTCTTCAAAATAGTGAAGAAAATTAGAAACACACGGGAAACTGATGTTAAAGGCAGCCTCTGGAGAGGAAAGGGGGCAGCTGGGCTGGGGAATTTCACTGTATACTCTTTAGTACCTTCTGAATTTTGAACCATGTGAATTATTAGCTATTCAGAAAAAGAAACTTAAAATACTACACATATTGAGTCCTTCCATGTTATAAAAGTTTCTGGCTTAGCTCCCACTAATTGAGTTACTGTACTCTGTCCTGCGGTATATCCTGCCTCATGGAACATCAGAGATAAAACCTAGGGGCTCTGAGTCAGGTGGGGCTCTGCCCACTGCCAGCCCCGGAAAGGGAGAGAGACCTGTTAGGGTCAACCAGGCCTGCACTTCCCCCCCTCCGTCAACAGGTGGCGCTACAGGGCCTGCGGCCTGGGACAGATGGCAGTGGCTTGGGGAGCCCAGGAGCCTCGGGCTGCTGACCAAGAGGCAAAGAAGCAGGCAGACACAAATTAGTAACATAAAATAGAAACTAACTTTATTTCTCTGGAAGAAGCAGATATTCATAGCCGGGGCAGAAACTTTGGCAAGAGGCTGGTGGGAAAACAAAGAACAGCACAGAGGAAGAGCTGGGTCAGAGGAAGCACTGGTGTCCCTCCAGGGCAGCTGCCCCCTTGGTCTCCTTCCAACCCTGGGGCCTTGGGCCCTGGTCCCTGCCAGAGAACGATCTGGCACCCTAGCTCTGCTACCTGAGCCACCTCAGGCTATTTCCAGGCACAAGATCCTAACACCAGCCAAGTCCCATAACATGTCCATAGTGAGGCCACAAGTCACATTCTGTCCGACACCCCAACTGCCGCCAGGGGCTCCCTGGGGAGGGCCCCCGCCCCACGCCCTGGGTGCTGGTCCACCTTTCTGCATGGCCAACACATCCTCCCTGCCCGGGGTCAAGCCTGGCTTCCCCGCCGGCAGGGCCTGGCAACACATTTCAGCTACAGGCCCCACCAGGGACTGAAGCCAGAGGCAGGTCAGCCACAGGGCCTTCTGAGGCCACCCCCAGGCCTGCCTACAAGAGGCTCCCTCCTGCACCTTGGCTGGGTGCACTGAGAGCTCCGAAGTTGCAGGGACAGCGCTGGGTGAGGGAGGGACAGGCAAGGCGGGGCTCCCAGCCTCCTGCTGCCTTGGCCTCGCTCTGCCACTGGGGGCAGCAGGTGCAGCAGGTCCTCCAGGCCTGGCAGGGCGTCTCCCCACCCTCGTCAGATGGACAGGCTCAAATGATTCCTTCGGGGCAGATCCTCTGGGTCTCCAGACATCTCAGCGCCTAAAGGATGGGAAACCACCAGAAAGCCCTTCCATCAACAGGGGTCGCTGCAACAGAGTATGGAATGTCCAGTGTGGGCGGGTGCGAGAGGGGCCTCTCAGGGTCAGCCAAATCGGTTGAAAACTGGTGGTTCTAGGCACTAATTTTGGAATTTAGCATCCTGGGATGACTTCTTTAATAAACTAAGAATAAGACACCAGCAGTATCGTGTTTTAGAGTAACTGATGCAAATCAGTAAGAATAACCACGAGGTAATGGCCAACGTTCAGCGATGGCGTCCCACGGGCCAGACACTTGCTGTGCGGTGCATCCCTCATTAATTCTCCTAACCAGTTCTACGAGGTAGGCACTATCATTTACACACGTTTTACAGATGAGGACCCTGAGAGGTCAGGGAAGGAGCATAAGCGGACGCCACGTGGGATCAGAAGGCTGGGCTCCAGCTCCAGCTGTCTGCCGCCAGAGGAATCCGACACACCCACCCCGCCAGCGCCCCCCAGGGAAGGATTTCACTTTTTGACTTGATAAAACTTTCATTTGTACGTATTTATACTCTACATCAAGTATGTTATTTATATATCTATATATTGTGTTATATATACACGTACATATTTTTTATAGGAAAGTAATGGATTTTTTTTTGATTAGACATTCCTTTAAAAAGGCATTAAATCTTTGTTACTTTAAACTGAAATAGGAAATGAAGAGGTGAGAGAGATTTGTTTAAACCACTGGATCCTAAACTGCTGCTCACTGGAGCCCGGTCAGGAAGCAAGCCCCCTGCAACCAGAGAGGCTCCAATTCCTTTTACTCATTAGCTCGTTTGAACAAAGCGCCTGTGAAGTCTAGATAAACGTGCTTAGGAGAAGCTGTTTTCTCCGAGAACTGTCTGTGTCCTGGGATCGGGACCCCTTTCCCTCCTCCCGCCTGGAGCCCTGTGTCTGGCTGTGTGTGGCTGTGAGCTGTTGGCTTTTCCCAGAGTGACTGCTCCAGGACACCCCGGGGACAGGAAGGTGGCTGGGGCAAGGTCTGCTCACTTGTGGTGGGCTGGGCCGCAGGAGCCCAGCAGGTGGCAGCCAGCCTGCTCCAAGTTCCAGTCGAACATTTCCAGCACTTTGTGGCACTCGCCTCGCGGCCGCAGACCCAAACCAAAGAGCTGCTCCACCTGAGGAGCAGAGGGTGGTGCCGTGGGACACACTGGGGCCAAGGGGTACTGGACCAGGGCGGGACAGAGGAGAGTGAGGGTGGGGGCAGGGAGCGGGAGGGTTGGAGGAGAGCCGCAGAACCAGTCTTCAGGGTCCCTGAAAGCCAGAGTGGGCAGGAGGTGGTGGTACCTTCAGATACTGGGCAGCCCTCTGCACGCTCCAGCTGTGGCTCTGCAGGGCCGCCTGGCACTCCTCTGTGGTCACCCCATGCACCATGGCCTGCAGCTGGGCACACCCACCCACCCGTCAGCACCACTCGGGCCCCTTCCTCTGGGTCCCTCGTGCCCCTGCCCCTCCTCGCCCTGTTAGCCTGGCCCACTACTCACCATCTGGATCTTCTCTGCTGGCCGTCCAGCCTCTGGCCCGTCCCCGGGGCAGCCCCTCTGTGGCAGCCGAGCAGTGGCCCTCAGGGCTGGCAGCTGGGCCCCTGAGTTGCTGGTGTTGGTGGAGAAGTTAGCCTTGGGGTCTGGGGCAGCCTGAGGCATTGGTCGAACGGTGGCAGTGGGGGCAGCAGGAGCTGAGATGCCGGGAGGGGGCAGCAGCAGGGGCACAGGCACGGGGGTCGGCTCTTCGGGGCTCCGGGTCTCACGCAGGAAGCGCTGGTAGCGCTCCAGGTAGGGTGGGCGCTCAGGCAGCAGGTAGTAGTGGGTGCTGCTGACCTTCTTGCCATCACGGACGATGGGTAAGATGCAGGGGCCAGCCCGGGGGCCAGGTGCCTGGATCACCTGGGGTGTGGCATACTTGGGGTCTGAGGCGAAGCTCTGGGTGGTGGGCATGGTCTTCCCAGGTGAGCTGGAGAGCCGGGGTGGCAGCGGGGAGCTGCCGCGTGGCACCAAGGGGCTGGGGGTCCTGGAGCCTTGTGGGGACAGGGGCTCCCGGGGTGGTACCCGGGGAGGGGAGGCAGGTCCAGGCCACCGCCCCGTCTCCTCCTCGCCCGAGGGGGCTGGAGACAGCTCCCCACGTGGGCGTGTGGGCCTCGGGGGGATGGGCACACGAGGGGGCACCTGGGGCTTGTCGTCGCCCACTGGGCTTGGCGAGGGGACCAGAGAGCCGGCCGGGACCTGTAGCTGCCGCATGCACTCCTGCTGCAGCGCCTGGAAGATCTCTGCGGTCTGGGCTGAGTTGGGCGGCTTGCCCCCACCCTGAGGCGGGAGGAACAGGTTGTCCTCCAGGGCAGGGAAGAGCCGCGCTGGCTCAGGCACAAAGGCGTAATTGGTCTCGCTCTGACTGGGCCCAGCAGAGAGCCCTGCACTCACGAGGGTGCTGTTGATGGAGCAGACCTCAAAGTCATCCTCATCCTGGGCCACGTCATCGTAGGCAGGAGGCGGGGGCAGCGGGCGCGCATCCCAGTCCACCACCGGCGTGGGATGCAGGGGCCGGGGCAGGGCCCGCGAGGGGCTCTGCGGCGGGGTCTTGTCCAGCAAGGAGCAGGCATCCATGGCCAGCTGCGCCAGTGAGGGCGCACAGGGCCGTGGGGCCGGGACCGCGGGCTCCTCACCGAAGTCGATGAGCGTGACCTCACTGCTCCCGCGGCCCGCTTTGGTGCCTGGCACCCGGGCAGAGGGCTTCGCGAGCCACAGCCCACGGGGCAGTCCTGGCTTCCGCAGGCCCAGCCTCTTGAAGTCGCTGGACAGGGGGTCTTGGTCCTCACTCACAGGGTCGTAGGTTGGTTCTGCGATGGAAGGTAGACCCCAACAGGGAGGCGGCGTCAGGCAGGCCGATGGGAAAGGTGGGGTGTGGGGAAGACAGCCCACCAACTCCCCACTCCCAATTCCCCCAGAGGTCAGCCCTCAGCCGCCAGAATTCTCTGCACACCCAGACCCCATTCAACAGGAGGGCAGAACCTGTGCCAGTGGTTGGCAGCCCTCTATGGGGCCTGGCGAGCCCCTCCCTCCATTTCAGCTAGAGCAAGAACACCCCACACCTGCCTGCCTGACACTCCTCCATCAACACAAGATCCCATATACCCCGGCTCCTGAGCCCTGGTTAGTAATCCCTACCCCATTACGGCACACCATTAGTGCAGGCAGGGGGCTATGGGCCATCTCCCACCATCAAGGGCAATAGGAGCTATCCTTAGAGAGGACAGAGCTCCTGATCAACTGGCATAAAGCCCGGACACGGCCTCGGCAGGTCCCAAAGGAAGTGAGGCAGGGCCAGGCAACGGCGGACAGTGGCAGAGTGGGTGCCAGGACCACACTCTTGTTCCCGAAGCCCAGGCTTTTGGGGGTTGGGGGAGAGGCAGGCATGCCGGGCCAGGTCAGCGGCAAAAGCTCACAGCACACACCCACTTCCCCTCCCACCCCGGCCAGCTGGGGCTCTGTACCTTCCAGGAGGAGAGAAATGAGAGGAGAGAGGGGGCGGGGGCGGGGGCCAAGGCACCAAGAGCAGCCCCACTTACTCTGAGTGAAGATGGCAGGCTGAGGAGGGCGAGGTGGAGGTTCCCCTGCGAGAAAGGTCATGCGGAGAGTAGAGGGGGCAGAGCAAGGACAAGGGAGGGGAGACAGAGTCAGACAAGAGGGCAGAGTGTGGAGGGGGGAGGGGGGGAGGGGGGGGGGGAGAGAGAGAGAGAGAGAGAGAGAGAGAGAGAGAGAGATGTGAAAAGGGGCAAGTGAATGTACAAACCCAGCAGCAATGGGAAGCAATGGGGCGGCAGGATGGGAAAACTATGTTCCGGAGCGACAGGCCCTGGATCCGGGACGTGGATGAGGCTCCTGGCCAAGATGGAGCCTGTGGGGTGGTTTTGGCAGGAGAGGAGAGCAGGATTAGGGCGAGTGAGGAGAGCCAGGATCTGAGCACGGCGGGAAGGAGGAGGGAGGAGGGAAGCTGAGCAGGCAGGCCAGTGCGGGCCAGACCGAGGATGCCCACCTCGGCGGATACAGCTGCCTCTTGCCGTCCGCCCCACGCCCAGCCGGAGCCAGGGACACAGCTGTCCCCGTGCTGCCCTGACCCAGCCAGCTCGGGGTGGCCTGAGGAGACAGCATCCCTTCCCGGGCAGCTGATGAACTAGGGGACCAGGACTTGGGGGCCCTTACTTTTCACCCTGCCCAGATGCTGGGTGGGTCTGGAGGTGCTCAGTTCCACACTCAGCAGGTCGGGAGGGTCCATGGGGTTTCCCAGATACAGTCTGTGGGGAGAGACGCAGGTCAGAGATGGGTAAGGGTGTGGGGCGGCGGCAGTGAGGGCACCCTGGAGGAGGTGCTGGGCCTGTCCCCTGGGGTCAGGCAGAGGACAGAACCACGTCATCCAAGCCCCTTGCAGACGCAGGCCTGGAGCCCAGGACTTCTGACCCTGGTAGCTCCCTTCTGTAGATCTAGCAGGAACCAGGGGAGGGTACAGTGGAGAGGGGGCAGAGAAAGAACTCCTGACTGTAGGCTGAAAAACCTAGGACTGTAGGAGCTCCAAGGACACCCCAAAAGGGCAGAGCTGGCCCTCTGTAACCCCAGGGCACCCCAACCCATGCCCAGCAGCCACCTGCTGGCACACTCTCTTCTCTCCTGCCAGGCCCTGAGGCGTCTGGGCCACACTGCCCCAGCCAGGGTGGACAGGAGGCATCCTTCTGCCCCACTGCCAGGAGGTAGGGTATGGGCCGGGCTACTGCCACGCTCCCAATTCACCTGCAACCCCTGTGCCAACTCTCAGCATCTGGGACGTAGTCACTGGGACTGATTAAAGCCCAGAGGAATGGGGCTGGGCTGGCCATGGCACGCCAGGAGCAGGGCAGAGGGTGCCGGGCCGCCTTCTGGAAGGTGTCTGCCTTCTCCGGCCCCAGCTCTCTCAGGCCCTTGCCTGGCTCCTGTGAGGCAAGAGACGGGCACCCTCCCAGGGCTCAGCGTTCTGGTGTGCAGGGCAGGGGGTGAAGGGCCTGCTGCGCCACGCCCCCGGGGCAGAAGCCTGTCAGAAATCAGAGGGGAGAGCGCTGCCCGGAAGCCCCGTGCTGCCAGCACAGAGGCTCGGAGGCCCAGCAGGAGGAGCTCCAAGTGGCACCCTCGGGCGGGGCCCCCAGGAAGTGACTAATTCTCCTGTGTATCCTCCCCAGATGCCCCCCACCCCATGACCTCGTCTTTTCACTTAAAGGAGGCTGAACCCCCCTCCCAGGTACAGAGTGAGCAGGCAGGTGGGCACTCTGAAGTTTCCCCGTAGGGAGCTTTTTCTGCACCTTGCACCCCTGGGCCTGAGCCAGCAGCTCCCATCTCCAGGACTCAGGTCCTACCAGCAGGAGCAGGGAAACTGCCACCCAAGTGCTGGGGCTCATGAGCAGCTTTCCTACTGAACTGCTTCCAAAGGCTGTTCCCAAGTCCATGCTCCTAAAGCCAGTTTGCCAGGGGGGCTTAAGGTGTGGACCCTGGAGGCCATTTATCCTTTGAAGCTCCAACCCCAGTTCTGCCGACAAGGAAAAGCTGCTGAACAAGACCCTTGGCCCACGGCTGTAACTGGGACCTTGGAGGCCTGGAGAGCCTGCATGCCCAGAGAGGGGCTGCTGGCCCTGGAGCCCCCAGGCGGGACCCTGCCAGTACTCACTCATCGATCCTGTCAGGGAAGCCCCAGCAGTGCCGGGGGTCACTGTCACCATGCCCTGTGTGAATGAAGCTGTTCTGCAGGGGCTGGCTGATGTCCTGGGCTGACAGGCCGGCCACAGAGGTTACCACGTTGCGAGGGAAGGGCCCCACGCACAGCGTCCGTGTGTTCTGCCCACGCCACCAGTAATTCTCAGCCCTGTGCAACAGAGGTGACATGGTGAACACCAGGGAGTGGTGGGACAGTCCCAAGGACTGGGACCCTTTTTACACCAAGCTCTCTTTAGCTGTGGTATCTGGCCACCTTGGCAGAAGGGAGCACAAGGGCTAAGGGCCCAGGATCAGAGTAGCCTGCCACCAGTCCACCTCCTCCCAGCAGCCCCCCAGGACCTGCCACTCACCCAGTACAGGGCCTGGTATTTGCACGCAGCCTTACCCTAAGTGCCCTAGGTGGGTCAGACAGCTTTTCCTACAGTTTACAAATACGGAAACAGGTTCAAACAAGTGACATGACTTGCCTACAGTTACCAGAAAGAGTACAGCAGATCCAGGATTCAAACACAGTTGTTAATCTGTGAAGCCAGCGCCCTTCTCACAATACCACCTTGCCGCCCTCCTCGCCTAAGCCCTAGTCCTCTCCTAGCCACCCGATCTCACTCTTCAACCCAGTTCCAGGAGTTCTGAGCTACAACGGCCCAAGGGAGAACCGTGGCCTTAGGACTGGGCTTGGGGCCAAGCCCTCCTACCACAATCCCATCTCCTGCAGTCAGCCCTCCAAGTTTTGGAAGCACCTGGGGCAACCCACGCTATCACATCACCAGTTTACACATCTCCAGTGCCTTCCACCACCTCCTGCCAGGACCGTGGGACCCCCACTCGGGCCCCCATCCACCTCCTTGGGAGGAGAGCTCCACTCTTGTCTTCAGCAAGGGATCCAGAAGGGAACCCAGCCTCCCAGCGTGGCTGGACTATGGGACCACCAGCCCCTCGCTCTGACCTCAGACACAGAATCTGTTGGCACAGCCTAAGTCCAGGCCTGGGGTGGGGGTGGGGGTGGGAGCCGGGCCAGGTGGGCAAGAAAGAACAGAGTGCCCTCCTGGACGCTTCCAATGCCCCAAATCCAACAGGCCACGAGGCCCCTGCATCTGCTGGGATCACGCACACCTGAGGACAGGCACAGAAGCTGGGCTAAGGCAGGGGTGGTGACAGCCTCATGCTGCTGCTGCAGCCGACGTGTGTGGCGCCAAGCTGCGTCCGCTCACTGTCAGCCCCCCACCTGTACATCGCCTGTCCACAGCGGGAGCACAAAGAAAGGCTTCCTCCAAGCTGCAGCCAGACCAGAGGGGTTGGGGGAGGTGGAGGCTGGAAGGAGGCAGTGAGGCCCGAACACCTGGACCCCCCTCCGCGAGGTGATGTGGCCACTGGGCCAGTGTGACCCCCAAAGAGCCTGTCCCAGAGACCTAACGTCGAACCCCACAAACACTGCAATCCTTGGGGAGCCAAGAGGCGTGGAGGGGGAGGGATGAGTGCCCAGCCTCCTTGTCAGCAAGGCTGCTGACCAGCCACCACAGACACAGCAGCCCTGTGATTACCACCAGCCCCCCTGGGTGGGAAGGGCAGGAAAGGAAGGAAGAAGGGAGGACAACACCCGGAAGGGACAAAGCCCATCCAAAAATAGCAGGGCCATTCCAAAGAGAGAAACGTCTCCTCCCACCCACACCCCCAGGCCGGCTGAGGCCAAGGAGGCAGGGTGGGGAGCCCCTGGCCCCCAGACCCCGATGCTGCTCTCACCCAACACCCAGGGGCCCCCTGGGTCCCACGTGCCCCTCCACGGAACAGGCTCAGACACCAAGCCCATGGCTGGACGCTAGACTCTGCTCTCCACACCTCTTCAGAGATGCTCGTTAACTGAGGTGGAGAAGCAGTGCAGAGTGGAACAGACTCGCGTCCAAGGCCAGGTTTATGCCGTGACCACACCCTCCCAGTGGATCCTGAGCAAGACCAGATGGGCAGGAGGTCACTCCCTCTGCTCCCTTCCTTTTGCTAACCGACCCTCACTCGGAAGCCTCCTCTGGACCCACTTCTGAGAGCAAGAGCAGAGCCAAGCCTACCTCTCTGTTACAGGTATGGCCAAGGCTAGAGCCAGGCCCAGAAGGAAGGGCTCCCTTTATCACTGCTGGGAGTCCTCACATCAAGTCTCAAAAAAGGAGGTGGGAGGTGAGGGGCAGGAGGCACGACAGCCCTTGCTACTGGGGAAGGAGAGTGGGGAGTGCAGAGTATGTATAAGAAAGACCCCCTTGGGAATGACATCCCAAGCACGGAAGCAGCTTCCTCCCAACGAGGGTCAATTATAACTCCCGAGATGGCCAACGTTACGTCACGCTGCCCACTGGTCCCCCTCCAAGGCTCAGTGGGGCGGAGATACCAGCAGCCCAGAGAGGACCAGACCAGCCCTTCCCACCCAGCCTGCTCTGGCCACACCTCCCTTCCCCTTCCAAGAACAGCCCAGAGACTCCATGGCAAGTGGAGGGCACAGTCCCCGCAGCAAAGACAGGCACCTCCAGCAGGCTGCCCGACAGCATCCTGGGACAGGCAAGATGTGAAGCAGCACCTGGCAAACACCGAAGGCTGCCCCAGCTCTCCTGGGGACCAGCCTCTGGAAACCTCAGCCCATTAGCCCAGTTCTGGCTTAGGCAGCCCAGAAATGGCTGACAAATGTGGCTTAAACATTCTGCTCAAAACACCACCCCACGCACTTCTCTCCAGGTGTCCCCGGCAGCCCCTGGCCTTGAGGGACAACACACCCCCTTTGCTTCCCCCTCTCCCACCCACCACAGGAAGCAAAGGCTCCAGGGACCAGGCCAGGCCAAGGACCTACACATGGATTTCAAAATCTCTGTCCCCCTTCTCTGGTTTGTGAAAACAGAACATCAAAGTTCTGTCAGCCATCCCAGCCTCCAAAGAAGACCCCCTGGAAAAGAGTGGTCATCATCTGTCCCTCACAGTCTAGACAGAGCCTCGCAAGCTTGGCTCACAGGACATCTGGTGTCCTCTCTCTGCCCGCCGCCTGGTACCCCGAGAAGCCCTGAGTCTAAAGAATCAGTCAGAGCCAGGGGCAAGGGTGCTCCGGACTCTGGCTAGCAGACAGCTTCTGCAAGAAGAAATCCCAGTCTAACAGAAGAGCACAGATACGAGACAGCTGAGAGCCAGGCTGCTAAAGGAAGATGGAGAAACAGACTGAGACCCACACGTACAAACCCAGACCCAAAGGGACACCCACGAACAGAGCCCACCCACCCGGAGACACGGAGACAGAGCCAGACAAACACACACACTTGGGGCACCAAGGAAACAAGGGGGCATTTAAAGCTCTGGTACCACCGACACACAGGCCCACTCCCAAAGCCTCACCGGCTGTCATGCCTCCTGCCCCTCACCTCCCACCTCCTGAGTAGCTCCAGGGACCTGCGGCAGGCACTGTGGTCCAAGTCGGCCGGTGGCCCTGGAGGAAGAACCCAGCAAGCCCACACTGGCAGGCAGTGGCGGTGGAGCCAGCAGATGGGCCAACCCAAGCCTGTGATGAAAGGGCGGGGCAGGGCCCGCCCACGGTGGCCTCCCAGGAGGAGCGGCTCCCCTCTCCCCTCCTGTTCCCCGCCTCACCCCAGTGGTGACCCAGGTTGCCAGCTCCAGAGACAAACGCCCCAGAAACACACAAAGCCCCTGAGTCACCCCTACTGAGAGCAAGGGATGAGGGAAGTAAAGACCTGGGGACTAGAGGGCACAAGAGGGCTCAGGTCCAGGGCCCTCTGGCTCCTGGAGGTGGGAATGGCTGTAGGCTCAGATTCTAGCTGAAGGTCCTGCCATGCACCTCCAGAAGGGCCCCCAGCCTAATCTTCCTATTTCCAGAATGCTCCCCAGACTGCCACGCCTGCATTCCCTTCCCTGGCCCCTTAGCTCCAAACCACAGACTACGTATTCCTTCCTGTCCTCCAGGCTTCTCTCCTAGCAGCTTTCTAGCTTTCTGTCCACCACCACTAACTCCCCAACCATACCTCCCCCCGCCCAACTTGCTAGGATGTCATTCTTAATTCACAGATACTGGGCCCGAACGTGAGGGGAGCCCCAGCCTGAGGAGGAGATGCTGGGGCCACAGCGCGTGCGGGCCATGCTCCCCCACAGCCAGCCTGGGCTCCAGGGCCTACCCTGTCAGTCTGACTCAGACCCAGAAACACTCCCTCTCAACAACCCACCATGAGGCACAAGGTTTATCCAAAGGTCCCAGACCCCCAAACCTGAAGTCCAGGTAGGAAGGGCTCCGTGGGAAGTCCCTGCCTGGCTCTGAGTCAGAGGGGCTGGGAGTGCGGGGGATTTCCTCTGCCTCGCTCCTCTTCCGGGTCCTCCGTGCTCACCCCCTACCCCAAAGGCACCACTAGCCTGCCCCACCGCAACCAGCTTCTCAGACACCCTGGGGATGAGATAACAGAGGGTGGCCTGAGCGGTAGGGGGGCCTCCACAGCAGGCAGGCTTGAACTTTGGGGGCTCCAGGTGGGAGACCTGACTCAGGAGAGGCTGCCTGCAGGCAGACACTTGTTGCCAGGTGTGAGGGGGATTGAGGGGGCAGGAATAGAGACCCTGTGAGGGCAGCCCGGGGACAAAATGGCCAGGTGGGAGGCCCAGCAGAGGACGGAGGAGAGCCCTGGGAAGGCAGAGGCTGCCAGGAAGAGGCAGGGCTGCTTGGGGCTACTGAAGGGCACCCAGGTGGGAGTCCAGAGTCCTTATCCTGGGAGGAGAGGGAAGAGGTGGGGCAGGGGAGGATAAGAGGAGGAATGTCCAGGAGTCCCAGCTGGGCCCCGAGGCCAGGCTGCTCCACTTCCTACACCCCACCATTACGGCAGTGAGGCCCCAACCGACAGAGCCAGCACTGGAGCCTGGTGGGAAAAGGGTGACAGAGGAGACGCTAGGCAGGGAAACCCCCCTGCGAGCCACCGCACCTGCATACTTAACCCCAAGCACTCAGGAGGACGCAGGCCTGCCCTCCCCTCTTGCTGCAGGAGCCCTGAGAGGGGCTGTTGCCATGGGGACCTGAGAGGCAGAAAGGCTCTGGGCCCCAGGCCCAACCAGTCTGCGCCCTTCACGGCGGTGCAGGCACAGCCCCCGCGCTCCCTACCTCCCCTCAATGACGGTGATGACATCGTTCATCTGGATGTGCAGCTTGTCTGGTTCCTCAAAGTCCTGAAGGGCCCGCATGTCAGTGGGCTGGGCCTGGGGGCAGAGACAGGTCACTAACCACCTCAGGCTGACACCTGCTCGATATCCCTGCCCCCGGGGGCAGATCTGCCCTCACCTCCAGCAGGAAGTCTCTCAGTGCCACAAAGGTGGGTCTGTCCTCTGGCTTGTGAGCCCAGCACTGAACCATGACATTGTAGATGTCCTGGGGGCAGTCCTCGGGCCGGGGCAGACGCTCCCCCTCCTTGTCAATCTTATGCAGGATCTGGTGGTGGGGAGGTGCAGTTTGAGGACAAGCAGAGCACCCGGCTCTTCACCGCTCATCTTCCCCCCAGCCCACGGAACAGCTGGAACTGCTGGCCGCCATGCCTGTACCCCAAAGAAGAGCTCTGCCTGCACCCTGGGCCTCTGACCCTTACGCCTAGGTCTGGGGCCTCTGAACAGGGGGCCGTGGCAAAGGAGGACTGCGAAAAAGCCCAGGCCGGTCTGTTCCTGACCACTGGGGGCCGTGCTCTTTGCTCAGCTTACCTGAGGGTGTCAGGCAGACACAGGGCAAGGGAGACAGGGATTCCAACAGGTAGGAGCCAGTTCCAACAGGGCCAGGTTGGGAGACAAGGATCAAATCAACCCCCAGCCACGCTGTGGGGAGCACAGCCCCAGCCCCCTCACCTGACTGCCATTGAGGCCAATCCAGGGCTCCTGGCCATAGGTGAACATCTCCCACAGCGTGACCCCAAACATCCAGGTGTCGCTGGCATGGGAGAAGGTGCGAGTCTTCAGGCTCTCAGGGGCACACCTGGCAGAGGCAGGGGTCAAGCAGAAGGCCTCTCAGAGCACCCCCACCCCCTGCATCAGCGCCAGTGGACCCCAAATGCTCATGCACAAGTGTGCCGTTGCCCCGCATGCCCAGGTTCACAGTAGGTACTGGGGGCGCAGTGTGAAGTTAAGGACTTCTTAACTACGGGGTGCACAGACTTGGACAAGATTGTCTCTGCTCAGGTCTTTTTTCCACACGCGGCCTGGGGTGGGGAGAGGAGGATGTTCCCATGTCAGGGAAAGGAAGAAGGTCAGCAGCTCCAGAAGGGGCAAAAAGTGGGGTGGGATAAGATCTCAGGCTGTTTTCTAATTGTGGTGGGAGGATGACAATTTCCAGATTTGGGGCAGGATCCTAGGATTTAGGTCATTTCAGCAGGAAGGTGTGGGTGGGAAATCTGGATAGGGCCTGGGGAAGAACCAAAATGGGTGGGAACAGTCACAGTCGCTTTCCTCATCCCACACACTCTCTGGAGCTCCCTCTTGGGTAAGGAAGAAAAATGGCACTGCAGGGAAGCTAACAAAGGGTATTCATTCCACGGTGGACTGAGGCATGGGGAGTGAGGAGGAAGCCGCCCTCGATGGAGAATCAGAGATACCTCATGGGACTGGAGAGCTGGCCCTGCCACTCAAAGGGCGTGGGACCCAGGGAAAGTTACCCAAGAGCTCTAAGCCCCACGTTCCTCATCTGTGAAATGGGAATAACAATAATCTGCTCACTTCACAGGATTGTTTTAAGAGGGCTGCATAAAAAAAGGTGACCTTATAATTTACCATTCAAACCAGGACGCCTGAGTATGAAAGGAGGTGCTATTAATTACTCCAGGACATCAGGCATGATCCAGGATGTGTGATCATCCTAGATATTAAGTTAGTAATTAATTAGGGGTGACCGTACATCCTGGATTAGAGGGTTTTCTGGCAACCAGAACTGGACCGACTCCTCCCACGCCAAAGCAAGGAGATGACACTCCTTCAGGAGCCTCTGACAGCAGAGGATCATGATGGTCTCAGCACACGATAAGCTCACACAGGGGCCAGGGCAGGGTCAGGTACCACCCCAGTGTGCAGGTGAACATCCCTCGTCAGTCTACAAGGCCCTGCCTGCCCCCAGCTCTACCTGGGACACGCTTAGCAGCCAGTCTCTGCCTGGCTAACTTCTCCTGGTATTTCAGGAGCTTAAAACTGCGTCTTCCAGGAAGCCTTAATGTGTCCCACAGCACTTATCCCTGTGCACCCTAGCACCTGGCACGTGGGCCCCTGAGAATTACTGGATGGATACGTGAATGGATGGGCACACAACAAGGGCACCCCAGGCCCAGAAGAGACAAGGGCTGGTGGGTGCATGGAAGGCCCTGGAAGCTCTGAAGCCTGGGTGTGTAGGGACCGGGTGTGGGGGGGTGGTCCAGGCCCCGCGAGCCGGCAGCGCCTGCCCCTCACCAGGCAAAGGGCACTTTGCGGTGCTCCTGCATGACGTAGTGGTCGTCATTCTGGGGTAGTGCTCGCATCAGCCCGAAGTCCCCGATCTTGACCAGGTCACGGGTGGCCAACAGCAGATTGCGGGCGGCCAGGTCACGGTGAATAAAGCGCTTGGACTCCAGGTAGCCCATGCCCTCAGCCACCTGCACAGCGTAGCGGCTCAGGGTACCCAGGAGGAAGTGGCCCTGGTGCTTGCGCAGCCGATCCAACAACGATCCCAGAGGTGCCAGCTCTGTCACCTGAGGCCACGGAGGAGGAAGGAGGAATAAGCACGGCTGAGCCCTGCTCCTCCCTCAGCTCCTCCCCTCAAGGCCTGCCAGAGCCGTGCTCCATGCTCCTCCCTGGCCTGTCCTCCAGGGACCTCTAGGAATCCTACAGCTTCCCAAGCCTCTCCCCTCTAGGGAACATGGGAAACCGAGGCCCAGAAGAGCAACCCAAAGAGGCTCAGGTTAGCAAATGCCAAACACTAAACTCTGGGACCGGCCCCTCCCATGGGTGCAACGCTCTGCCAGTGAACACAAGCCAAACCCAGAGAGACGGAAGTGAGCTCCAGCGGACACCAGGGTCGGTCAGTACTGGGGCAGGCCTGTGAGCCCCCTTGCCACATCAGGTGGGGGACCAAAGCAGGATCTGGAGGACCTCTGACCTTCGTCAGGATGGAGGGAGTAACCACAGCACAGGCAGGAGGTGAGGGGCACAGGGTCTTCCCTGCCGCCATCCCCCTTCTGCCCACAGCACTCACCATCTTCATGGGCGGCGTGAGCACCACACCATAGAGGCGAATGAGGTTTCGGTGGTCAAGCGAGTGCATGGCATTGACCTCCCGGATGAAGTCATCCATGGCCTCTGGCTGGCTCAGCACATCAGGCTTCAGGCACTTCACAGCCACACTCACCTGGCCAGAGTGGGGACTGCAGAGAGTCAGGACAGGCCCCAGCCTCCACACTCCGGGCTAGCCTACTCCCCACTCCAGCCTCAGACCTGCTCATCGGGTGAGTGAGTGTGTCCCAGGGGCCTGTGGCCTGGCAGGGGGAGGGCAGCTTACCCCAACAGCCATGAGCCGGGCCTCCCCTTCCTGCGGGAGTGCCCAAGTTAAGTGGCAACCGCAAGGTAAGAGATGACCGGTGCAATGACGGAATATTAAAATGTTATGATAAGAAATGTTTTTGGTATAGAAGGAAAATGCTTTAAATATAATGCCATAAAACTAATCTGTGGTGACAGAAATCAAAAGAGTGGCTTCCCTTGAAGGGAGGTGATACTCAGTGGAAGAGGCATGAGGGAGCCTTCTCGGATGACAGAGATGTTCCACACCAGTGGTCTCCAACCTTTTTGGCCCCAGGGACGGGTTCGTGGAAGACGGTTTTTCCACAGACTGGGATGGGGCGGGGCTGGATATGAGGGTTCAGGCGCTAACGCGAGCGATGGGGAACGGCAGATGAAGCTCGCTCAATTGCCCACCACTCACCTCCTGCTGTGCGGCCCGGTTCCTAACAGGCTGTGGACCGGTCTCGGTCCACGGCCCGGGGGCTGGAGACCCCTGTTCTACAACACAATCTGGGCAGTGGTCACACGGGCCCATGCATATGTGAAAAGTCACTGAGCTGTACACTCAAGAACTGTACGCTTTACTGCACACACGCTATCTTTCCCTCCGGGGAAAATTTTTTAAATACAATACTAAGATAAAAGGGCAAGCGTTAAAAAGTTGTATCTAAAATTTGTATCTTAAAGAAATTCAACAAAATGTCTGAAGGGGAAAAAAGGTGTAAGTGCTAACTCTGCTTCCTCTGAGTGGTGGGTTACAGGCTTTTTTTTGTTTTTCTTATTTTTAAGTCTCCAAACTTTTATGATCATTAGTTTTATAACTGAAAAAAGGAACATGTGTCTAGTTAACCCTGAGCACGGACTCCAGGGTGAGCCACTTTGGACCTGTCCCCAGCCCCCTTCACATCCCAGCAGAGGGGACAGATCCGCCTCAGAGAGCAGAGCAGGGCCTGCCACGCCCCACAGGACCCAGAGAGCTCACCGTCTTCCCCGAGGGGGCGTCCCACTCGCCCCTGCGCACCACGCCAAAGGAGCCATCTCCCAGCTTCTCAAAGAGATGCAGGTCCTTCTCCCCAATGAGGCAGGTGAGGCTCTGCAGGGACCCCTCTGCTGCTGGGCCTCCGGGGGTGGGTGAGGTCTTCCGGAAGGTGCTCTGAGAGTGATGAGGGGGGAACTCAGCCTCCAGCCGCTTTCCACTGAACACCTGTTTGAAGGCAGCCAGGGGCCAGATGGAACCCTGAGGCCCCAGAGCCAGTCATTCAGCCCTGCCCCACTGGGTCCTTGGCGAGGCCGCCAGACAGGTCGTGGCTTTGCCAAACTTCTGGGGGGCGGCCTGGCTGGAGGCCCACGCCCCCTCCTGACCACACCTCCAAACGGGCACCCACGGCCTCGGTGTGGCCTCGGGCTGCAGTCCCACCCCCAGCTGTGGGGTCAGGGATAGCCCAAAGCCCGGCACCACCTCTGCCCCCCTCCCTGCTCTGTACCCCTACCCAGCACAGACTCCAGCCCCTCACCCGAGCAGATGGGCAGGAGCCCTAGGGGCCCTTGCAAACACCTCCTGTCCATTTTTAGCCCTGGCCCCGTCTCTGGGTTGCCCATTTGGCGCTGTCTGTCTCCACCCTCCCCAGGGAGTCGGCTGCTCTTCATCCTGCCTGGGGAGAGGATAATTTGAGCCTGAGGTTGGACCGTGAGTGTGTATGGGGGTGCAGATGAAGCAAGGCCTTGCCGGGGAAGGGCCTGGGAAGACAGCTGGGCTTCTGGAGGGAGGCCTAGAGCTGAGGGCTCAGAAAGAAGGAAGGTTGGAGAGGACTCTGCGGCCTGGGCTGGAGAGGGAAGGGGCCAAGGGTCAGGGGACAGGAGGGAAGCCCTGAGAGTCAGAGCGGCCCTGTCCGTTTGACTTGGCCACCCTACCGGGGCATGCAAAGCCTCGGCTTCAGGCGGCACCCTCTGCCCAGTTGGTCCCTGCCCCCAAGGTCGGCAGAGCCTTGTCTGTGTGGGGTGAAGGGGTCTCCAGTCTGAGGGCCTCTTCTGGCCACTGCTCCGTCCTTCCTCCCAGCAACTGGCATCCCTTCCATTTGCAAGCAGTGTTCAGCTGACAAGGTCCTTCACAGCCTTTTTCTCAAGGGACCCTCCCCAAGGCCCCGTGAGGTGAGCTGGGCAAGTGCGGCTGGCACTGTCTTGCTGGCCACATGCCTCAAGTCTGGAGCGGTCAACCGACTGGCCCGGGGACATCCCGTGAGTCGGTGGTAGCTCCAAGGCCCCCTGAATCCTGCACACCGCGTGGCTCTTCCCTCCTGCCTTCGCCCGCCCCAACACACCCATCCTCCCCTAAAACCTGGGCAAGGGACCAGGACAGTGTCCCCAGAAAAGGCCACAGGATCCCAAGAGACAGCCCCTTGCCAGATCACAGCCAGGAAATCTCTGCGGCCCAATCCCAGATCCAGCTGTTCTGCACTGCCCGCCCCTCTCCCCAGCCCTGAGGCCAGAAGTGGGGGGAAGGCCCGGCTGGTTCACTTCCTCTCACATTGTCTTCCAGACAATGGGCAAAGTTCCCCTGAGTCAGACCTGGGACTCACCACTCCAGAGACCCAAATTAGGGCAACGGGGTGGGGGCGGGCCTTAGGGAAGGAAGCTGTCAGTGGGGCCCAGTGACCAGAGAAACCTTCCACAGACTAGGGAGGTGCGGGATGAGGGAAGCAAAGACGTCCTGGGTCCAGACGGTCCCACCGCCCCACACTGGACACCGGCCCCAACACTTAGGCAAAGCGAGGGCTCAAGTTACAGCACACTTGTCAACAAGCGCCTGTTCCATGCCTGGCACCACTGCCTGGCGGGAGGGGACGTGAAGCCAAGGCTACACACAGGCCATTCAGTGCCGTCTCCAGCGGAGACAGACGCTTAGCCAGGCAGCTCTACAAGCACCCTGCCCGATAAGACCCCGGAGGTGGGAGGTCTGTACAAACTGTGAGATTATACTGCGGGGAGTGGGGGAAGGCTCTCAGGATGACAACAGAGGAGGCCCCAGTGAGCTACCCCTCCCACGTCCCTCCCTGTCCACCCACCTTGCTCATCCAGGACTTGCGTTTGCACATGGCCTTCCTCCTCTTCACAGCCTCCCACAGCCGCCGCTGGCCTGCGGGGAGGAAGGGGAACCCGTGCTGTTAAGGCGCTCACACCCCCAAGAGGCTGCTGCCCATCGCAGGCTTCCTCGGTCACCCTGGGGGGAGTCCACCACTAGACACTGCCCAGCACGATGACACCAAGGAAACAAGCCATTCCCACCAACCAGGGGCTGCCATTAACCAGATGGTCACTGCATTCCACTTCTAGGCAATTCTTCTCGAACCGGATGGAGGTATTTAACCACCAAAATTGAACAGTAGTGCTCTTATGCCAACTCTCAAGAAAAAATAAATAAATCAAGGTAACGGACAGAATTTCCCCAATTTTGAGTTTTTCTCCCATAAAATTTTATTATGTTACTGGCATCAGATATCAACTCTCTAGGCTAAAAGCAGCGTAAGTCAGTGTCTAAATTAGCACACCATTACTTATTTAGCTATTTCAGGCTGAATGCACTCAAAAGTTTCTAATGTTCTACAAGGAACACCGTGACTTCTAGAAGCTATAGTCACTACTTTCAGGATAAACACATAGAAAAAAAAAAAAGAGTTCAACTTATAGAATAGATCTTTGTAGGAGAGACAGAGAAAGGGAGAGATGGGGAGAAGAGCAGCAAACCAACATCTGAAGGATTTTATCTTCCCTTCTCCACAGACCTCTGGACACTAACCCCCCTGGTGTTCAGAACAGACTCAATTCTACATTTATAAAAGAGGAGGAGATGGAAGAAATACACCCTAGAAATGTCTGCACAAACAAAACAGAGTGTGTAGTTAATCCTGAGTAGCCAGAAATTTAAGTAAGATTCCTCAAACTCCAATTCACCTTCACGACTGCAAACTGCTCTCATGCACTCACTGTGTGCAGCATCTACTGATGCCCCTCTGCCCCACCGCGGGGGCTCTTGGACAGGCAGTGAGAGTTCTCAGTTCTGCCACCCCACGGAATAAAGGGGGGAGGGCTCTTCCATGCGGTTGCCGATCCTGAGGACAGAGGAGGTAAATGGTCAGTGGGGCGACGACAGGCAAGGCCAATGCCCCCACCTACCAGGCCGGCCCATGCCAATCTTCTCCAGGTCCTCATTCTTGACATACTCAAAGTGGGACAGGCGGGTAACGTTGAGGTCGTCGCGGAGCCGCAGGAAATACTGCTGCAGCTGCACCTCGGACAGCAGCTCCAGCAGCCAGCCTGTGCCCTCCTCCGGCTGCATGCTGCTGCTCCCCAGCCTCTGCGGGGAGAGAAGAATGGCTCAGGGACCACGGGATGCAGGCAGGTAACCGGCGACCCCGCCTCTGCCTTGGGCTCACCCACATCCTACTATGTGCTGTGGGGAAGGACTCACACCACCTTCTTGCTCCCCAAAACAGCTGTACAGAAGAGCCTGTAGCCACCTGTTCTCCTCCTATGGCAACAAGGGTAGAATCAGGGCAGTTGGGACACAGCCCAGGCCCTGGAGTTAGGGTCTTACTCCCCAAATCTGCCATCCATGGCCGAGTGAACTGAGATCAAACTCTGTTCTCCGGTTCCCCACTGGCTCTTCAACGCTCCTGTTGTCACAAGGCCTTTGAGAATCTGATGAAAACTATCGAGTGTGTCTCCAGGAAAATAGATGCATCCTTATTCATAACGTTTTAATTACAAAACTTTTGGGGGTGCAGTGCCCCTTGAGACCCATCCATGAGCTCCCCAGACCTGATGGACCCCCCAGGGACTAGATGAGCTCTAGCTACTTTCCTCTCAGTGCCTGACATCGCATGAGCCTCCCCCCAGGTCCAAAGACCCCTCCGCAGGCCAGCACACAAACACCTCCAGGACCACAGGAGGGTCAGAGGGAAGGAGCGGCAGAGGCTGGGGCGGGCTTTCAGACTGCTGTCAACGGCTGTCACAACAGACTCTGGCCCAGTGTGGTCAAAGCTTTCAACTTTTTCAAGAAATACCAGAAATCTGAATCGACGTGTAAAATCTCGCTATTAAAATTTTTTTTGAAAAGGTACTATACGCACACGTAAGATATTCAAAAGGCACACGAGAGCCGTAAAGTCTCCTCCCTCTCTTGCCCCACCCCCAAAGTCGGCTGCCATTCATGGCTTTTACACGTTCTTCCAGACTTGTTTTTTCCCCACACAAATACTCACCCATTACCCACACCATTCTGTTCCTTGTTTACACTTGACATTAGATCTTTCTCCTGACTTTTGAACTATGTCAACTAATTCAAGTTTGAAATACACACACGCAAGCACACGTGTATGCTGTGCTGGTCAAACAAAATTACATGCAGGCCTCAATCAGCCAAGGGGCCACCAGACCTTTCTCTGGGGCCCAGAGAAAGAAGCCAGTGGCACCCTCAAAGCTAGGCAGCCCTACACTAAACCCATCCTTGTCCGAGTAAGACCCGTCAGAGCTGAGGGCTTGGCCAGCCCCTGACCCGTGTTCAATCCCCACTGGAGAAGACAGGGATGAGGGAAAAGGCCAGCTGCCCCAAGACCCCCTCCTCCCGACTTGGAGGTGGCCTTGTCCCCCAGCGCTCATCACAGGTCGCACTAAGAGAGCAGGTGCTCACAGCCTGGGACCAGCATGAGCCTCCTGCTCTCACAGTTCCCAGCGGTGCTGCCAACCCAGTGCCAGGAGCTCAGACTCTCCCAGGCAGCTCAGGGCAGTACAAAGAGCCACCACTGGGAAAGAGAAGCCCTCAGTTCAAACCCTGGCTCCTCTACCAAAGTGGCTGGGCCAGAAGGGGGTTTCCAAACTTTAAGCCCTAACCCTTCACTCAGATGGTTCTCATGAGGGCCATACAGCCCCCTAGGGGGCATTTTTGGCTGTCACAGTGTTGGGGGACCATTAGTGGCACTGAGTGGGTGGCTGGGGGACTCACACACTGTCCCAAATCCCATACAACTTAATTCATGCAGGTGAGAAATTTGTTTACAATCATCTGATTATAAATCAAATCCCATTTTACATATGAACAAGAAAGTATTTTTACAGTGTTAATACAGACTGAATTTTCCTGGAATGGAGCTACTGTGTAAACTGAGGGAAAACTGGCCTTTTGCTTTGTTTGGAACTTAGCAGAAGTTGTCCACTGTTCAGAAAAATATCACTGAAGGCAGCCCAACCTACTATTTCAAAACTCTGCTCTCAGTCAGCACTTGTGTAGATGTTGCCGTGCTGGTTCTACCTGCGGTCTTAGCATCTGACTGCTTGGTAATGTCACATTCTACTGACGTATTAGAATACACGAAATGCTACAATCGATTTCCTTTTGGTTCTCCTTTATATTACAGGAGGCATTAAGTTGACTGACCACACACACACAGAGTAAACAGGTTGTATTTCTCTTAATTTTAGTTAAGAAAAATAAAAACTCTAACACTTCAACTACAGTTAACTACATGCTGGGCACAGTTCTGAGCACTTAGCTGTATTAACTCACTTATCCACAGCAAAGCCATTTGTTACAAACAAGGGGGTGTGGACTTAAGAGGGCAGGGCACCACTGCTTTCCAGAAGAAAGCCCCAAAGGTGCCCTGTGAAAATCACTAACCTAGGCCCCGTCTCTCTGTGGCGTGACCAGGAGAGGCCAGCCAGCACTTCCGCCATCACTATTCCATCCCTGGAGCAAAATGATCCCACCCCCTACACGGCTCAGCCCAAGAAGAGGCTGGCCACCAGGGCAAGTGGTCTGAAGATCCCCACTGCTTCCTCCCCAGTCCCCGAATCCCAGGGCTCCAGGCCACTCATTCCTACCCTCCTGGGGGTAGGAGGCAGCCACTCCTGAGAACAGCTCCAAGCCCTGCCCTGTGTGGTCCGGGCTGGGAGAGACCCAGAGGCCACTCCCCTGAAGAAGCTGCTTAGAAAGCACAGTCTGCCCTGTTCCTTTACCCATGAAACACCAGCTAACAAATCTCCCTGCTCAGCTGGGTCCTCCTCTCCCTGCTCCCCAACCCCAGGAACAGGGCTGCTCTGCGTGGGGCGGGGGGGTGTGTGTGTGTTGCGGGGGGAAGACTAGAGAGAACACTGGGATCTGGGTGAGAAGAAAGCAGCCAGGGTCCCTGTCCGGTCTCCACCACCCCACCCAGGGTGACCCTGGACATGTCCCCTCCCTCCCTCCCTCCCTCTCTAGCCCGTGTCTTTGTCGGTGAAGCACAGAGCACGGCTGCGGTTGCCCCCAGCACAGCCCCGTCCACACACCTGTGTCTGACACGTGTGGCTCTCATGGCCGGCACGCACACTTCCCACACACGCTCTCCTGACACACTCGCCACCAAGAATGCAGCCGCTGGAGCAGGGAGGCCCTGAACCCCTGTCAAGCAGCCCGGTCCTGCTCTCTGGCCCTCAGCACAGGGCTGCCTCTCAGTCTGTCCAGCTCCCGCCCGCAACCCCCCACTCACTGTGTAGAGTCTCCGCCGGAGTCTGGCCAGAAGAGGGAAGGAGAGCTCTAGGCCAGGGAACCGACGAGCTGCTGGCATCTCCACGGAGCTGGACCCCCTGACCAGGTCACCGGGGCTCTGGCCCGAGGGAGGTGGGGTGGGCAGTGGTCTCAGCTCCTGAATTTCAGGTTCTGCCCAGAAGTGAAGTTGGCCAGAGGTCTGCCCCAGAGACCCCCCAAATCCCACACCAGGGGTGGGAAATGGAGCAGAAGAATAGGGTGGTCCCCTTTTCTCTGCTCTACAGCTGTTTCCACAGCTGGCTACCCTGGCAGGAGAGAGTTAGTTCTTCTCTCAGTTGACTGCAGCCTGGGTCCTCGGTCCTGTTTCTCTGTCCTCTCTCCAGCGCAGTGGTCACGGCTCCAGCCCTATTCCCTGGCTCCCCCGACAGCCCGCCTCCCTCCCCCCTCCCTCCGCAGCTGAGCAGCTCTGACACTGGCTGAAAAAGGACCTTTCTGAATCACTGCCAAGAGGGCGGCGGGAATGGGGGGACTCTTCCTCCCAGCCACCCGCGCTGCCCCCACCTCCTCCCCGCACACAAGGCCCCTGTCTCTGGCTTCCACCCCAGCCCCCAGAGCTGCAGACAACCCCTGGGATTTTAGGGTGGGGGCCAGGTCAATCAGGCAGCAATATACAAAGAGGCCCCCGTCGCGCTTGTCTGGGGCTGTGAGGGCTTAGTGCACAGCCTGAGCTGGGGGCTTGGACACCAGAGAGTCGGTCCTGGACCTTGCAGGCAGACCCTTCGGAGACCCTCCCCCATCTCCCAGTCCCAGCCTTGGCTGGGCGTCTCCTGGCTCAGGCCCTAATGTGGCCCTGTTACCCTGGTGCCCGACGGAAATAGGAGTCCGGCAGCCTGCCAGAGCGGGGCAGTCCAGCCAAGAGCCGGGGTGGGGGGAAGAATCTCCCAGACCAGCTGGCCAAGATCCAAAGCCCCCTCAAAACACACAAATATGCCCCTAAACCGTGCGATGCCCCCAGCCAAAGCTGGAGGATTCCGGGCCATAGGATGTCTCCTGAATAGCACCTACACACACAGACAACAGCCCCAGCTAGAGGGAACTGCAGTCACCCCATGAAGCCCCCGTGGAACCTACACATTCCTAGAGCTGACAAGTGATCCCTCTGGCCCTCCTCAAGGGCGCCAGCTGCTCTTACACCCCCCTCGCTACAGCCCCCAGACACACCTGACAGCTGCAGGAAGTCCTCTCAGGCTCCCTCAGCACCCCCCTCCCAGCCGTGCCCAGGGAGCCCCTGTTTCTTGCACACTGCTCTCTTGTCCCTATCCAGCTGGCCACCAGCTCTGGGAGTCCCAGCTGGCTGGTGGAGTAGGCAGCTGGGGTTGAGTTTTGGGGAGTCAGCATCCCAGGCTCTTTCCAGGGCCTCTCTCTCAGTGCTTGACCTCCCTGGCGGGGAGGTGCCTGCAGGGGCAGCCGTTTCCAGATCTGACTCAGGGAGGGGGGAAATGGGACACCCCCAGCAATCAGTCCTCTTTCCCATCCCCCTGTCATGTCATCCACCGCCACCCAAAGCTTGTGAGGCCAGCCAGGTGCAGCCTCCCTTCAGTGCCAGTGAATCACCAGCCTGAGAATGGAGTCAGAGCTAATGGACAAGATGAAGTCGGGTCAAGGTCACACTGGAGCTGACCTTCCCGCAAACGCTGGCTCACAATGCCCACAGCACAGAGAAGCCTATTGCTTATTTCCCACAAAGCACCATTCTGAAGGAGATCCAGGGACCTGACTTCAAGGGGCAATTTAAGCAGGATTATTCCCTCTACCGCAAGTTGGGGGACTGCTGGATTGGAATGGGCAGACTGAAAATTATAGCCACCCCCTGAAAGATGTGCCCCAAATCCACCAGAACCCCATGCCTGCCTGTTCCCTTGCACATCAGGTAAGAACAAGCCTCAGTAGCTTGCTCAGCAATCCAGCTGTGGGAGGCTGTGGAGAAAAGCAAAGCACGGTCAGGGGTCAGAGGTCAGGCCAGCTCCTAGACCTCTTCTCCCAGCCCCAGAAAACAGCCACCTTTCTGCACCGCCACCCCCACCCCGCTTCGTCCTGTCAGTGACTGCCCTCTACTGGTCAAGAGAGAAAGTGCTTGATCTCCAAGGGGAAGGGAAGCCGACCCATAAATACCATGATCATGTTTTCCAAAGCAAACAGGGACATTTGGCTTAATACGCAGATTCATAAAGCCAATAAGAGGGAATGTCCAGGGCACAGGGACTCAGTGTCCATAAAGGACTAAACCCACATCCTGGCAGTGCTTTCGGGGCTCCCCTGCAGCGATGAAGCAAGCCCAAAGGACAGCTTAATTGGGTCCCAAGGACTCAGAGATACTGAAGCAGATGTCAGCAACAGGAATTCACCACCACTGACTCGCCCCGCCCCACCCCACACACAAACACATCACCCTTCTTTACCCAGCATCCCAGCCCCCAGGATCTGTCCTGGGGCCAGGATCACAGATACCCCTCACTCCTGAAAGGCTCCCCTCAGCTCACCAGCAGACGATGCGGTCTAGGGCCCGGCTACCTGGCTATCCCCCAGGTTTTCCCTATTACCTGCTGTCCCTCCTCGGCCCCAGTTAGGTGCAGATATGCAAATCTCTCACCCTTGGAACCCAAACTCCGGGCTTTAGGGCCCGGGAGGGGAGCAGAGCCCTCCCGCAGTCCCCGCCCCTCCAGCGCACCGGCAGCGTCACTGCCCTGCGTCCTGAGGGGCCGGGCCTCGAGCATCCTCAACAAGGAGGGCCGGGGCCGCTAAAGCACCTCAGCCAAGGGAAGGCCCAGTCCTCGGGCCCGCACGCACCCCACAGCCCGTATCTGCCACCTGCAGCCAGAGCGAGGGAGCAGAGCCTGGTGGTAGCGGTCTCTCCCGCTGGCCTGCGGCTGCCCCTCCCCCAATCCCGTGCACAGGCTCCATTCCAAGGAGCCGCCTCTCCGCAGCGTAGGCTGCCCCCCAGAGAGCCCGGTGCGGGGCTGCACCTTCACTGACCACGGAGCCACAGCTCCCCTCGGCCCCTGTCCGCCTCCAGGACCCCAGAGATCCACAGCCACCGATCAGGTCCTGGGGACTCAAGGGCCCCCATACTCCATGACAAGGGGGGGGGCCGTCCAAGAAGCTCACAGAAGAGAAGCCCCCATCCTAACTCGACCTGAGACCCCTCCCTCTAGACCCCTCTCCTTCCACCAGCCCAGCTTCCACCTAGCTCCAAGCATGCGCCCACCTGCCAGGCTCCCTGGTGCGCTGCCATTCCGCACTCCACTCAGGCCCGGGGAACCTGCCCAGCCCACTCCTCTCCGCAGTGGAAGCCACGCCCCCCGCATCCACACTGGGAGGGAGACCTCAGCCCTCCGCAGCCCACGCCTCTTCTCACCAGCCTGGACTTCTCCCCGCCTGCACCTCCACCCGCCCCGCCCCCAAGACTGCTCGGGCCCGGGCAGAGCACTGTGGCTGACTTCTCTGGGCTCAGAAGAGTGCGAGTACCCACACTCCCTCCCGCAGGAGCTGCTACAACACGTGTCCACGCAGGGCTGTCACCCAGTGCCAGGATGAGGACATTGCTAGTGGAGGAGGTCCCACGGCAGAGGCCCCAAGGTGCCACACGCACACCCTCTCATTCCAATGGCACCTGAAGCATCCACTGACTCCTCAGTACCAGGTATTTAGGGGTGAGCTCAGGGCACCCTCACACCTTGGGGCTTTGGGGCAGAGGAGGAGGGAAATGCTGAGACACCTCTACTCCCCACTCCCCTCCCCACACACACACACTCCACCTCAAGACTAAGGAAGGAGACCCCGGGTGGGCACTAGGTGAGTTCCCATAAGGCTCACTCTCTTCAAAAGCTCCTTCTCCAGCTGAAGCGCGTTGGCATAGGGGATGACCCTGCCAGGCAGGGTGTTTATTCTAGGCAGAAGCTCCTCTGCATCTTACTGCAGCTATGGCAGAAACTGGTTTTGGGAGCAGCTGCAGGAACACTCAGGAGGCCGTCGAGAAAGAGAGGCTGAAAATGCCAGGCCCACAGATCCCTCCTCCTGGTTGGATAAAGAGTCTGATCTAAACCATTCCCCCATCCTGCTTTCTCCCTACCTCCTCCCTCCACAAGGCCCCTGCCTCCGAAAGCCATCCTATTACAAGATACCCACAAGATCCAAACTGCCTCTAGGATTTGGGGAATCCACCCCACATGTATACCCTCTGGTCTACAACTTGCCCCCTTATCTCTAAAGGGAGCCGGTAGTGGCCCAGGAACCAGCCTGCCTCTGCCGTCCACTCCCCTCCCCCAGGCTCTCCAACAGCATCAGTCAAGTTACAAATCCACACTGAGGAGCAGACGTGACATGTAATTTCCGGCCAAGAAGATTTTTCCAAAACAATCTACCGTATTCTCAGGAATATATGCCAGGCCTGCTCTCTTGTATCTCTGCCCTCCCTCTTCTCCAGGCCCTGGAGGGAAAAAACATACTGGGAAGGAGAAGGAGGGGGGCTTATGGCTCCTCTCCCAACCAGAGGATTATCTTGCCTACACATGCCAGCCCCACCAAGCCCAGTCAACCTCAACTCACCCCTGTGTGTGCAGCGCCCAAGCTTCTGGACCAAGGCCAGGCTGGTTCCCCTTGGGACTTCATCCCAGAGAGAACTGTACCAGGTAACCCCACACCTTCAGGTCATCCCAGGTCTGAAATCACACTGGTCTGGGGAGGAGGCTGGCCACAGGCCAAGGGAGAGAAGGGGGTGATTCAGACACATACCATGGCTGTCCACACCCTCTCCATCTCCAGGCCACAGTGGCCCACTCCCTTCCAGGGGAGCTTGGCAGCTGAGGCCCTGAGGACAGTCAAGCCTGAGGCATATTTGCCAGCAGTGCTGAGCCCACAGGCCCTGAGTCTAACCCTGAGGGCTCTTCACCCTTCTCCTTAACTGTGGATATTTCCTAAGACTTTGGAACTCACCCTTCCTTCTCTTCCCTCCCTGGGCGTCACCTCCTCTCCTCCCAGGGCTCCAATTAGCACCATGTGCTGTCTGTCTCCATTCCTGAGCTCTAGAAGCGCTACACCCATGCTTCTAGACATTTACAGCCAGCTCCACCAGGAGGATGCAAAGGTACCATAAATTCTACATGTCCAAATTGAGCTCATCAACCTCCGCCTTAAACCTAGCCTGAAAACATCACAAGCCAACACGAGCCACCTAGGCTAGACACCTCACCCCTGGCTCCCCAACCATAACGCCCTTCTTTCCCCACTGGGCAGGCCACAAAATCTTGTTTCTGCCTCCTCATTACTCCTCCCATCAATACCTTTGGGACAAGAGTCAGACAGACCCGGGCTGAAATCTTGGCTGTATCACTCTCTAGTCAGACGACTTCTGGGCAAATGCCTTAACCTCTAAGCCTCAATTTCCTTATCTGCAAATGGGAATAAACAGTACGTCCTTCAGAAAGTGCAAACTCAATGAGATCACGAACGGCACACTTAGCACAGCATCTGGCACGTAGTTGCCTATTCTTATACTGTCATCTGAACACGGATCCGAAGTTCCTCTCCTGCTTACGTCCTCTGTAATTCCTCACTGAGCCAAATACAAGGCCCTTCAGGATCCATCCCTCGCCTATCTGTCCACCTCCAACTCTTATCATTTCCTTCAAACGTCTCCATATTCCAACCAAGTCAAATACTTGCCCTTCCCTAGACACAACATCTTCTTTAATTTTAATGTCTTTGAGCTATTCTTTGTGATACTCTTTTCTCTTCATGATGAACTCCTACACATTTGGGTCCCTCAAGACCCAAATAAAACGTCATCTCCTTTGTAAATTCCCATTTCCTATCCCCAAACGGTTCTTTTTGCCATTGCTTCCCATGTTATTTTGTTAAAGTATGTTTGAAAACAAGAGTGGTATAAACACATAATACTACACGTGGAAAATAGCCAAAAGGATGAAAAAAATTTTAATTATCTATCATGCTCTGATCCTTAAAGGGTGCTATTTCTGTAGCACTCTGTACTAATTCTATTGAGGGAGCCCTATGTACGTACCTCTTGTGGTTTGTACATTGTAACCATCTGTTTATATCTGTCACCTTGAAAGAAGAATCTGGCAAGGCACCTGGTCAAAAGAGTTTGCTAAAAGGGACTTCAAGCCTTTGTGACAGACACTGGGGAAAGGAGGCCTGTCTCTTTTCCAGTGAGCTGGTACCACCTTATGTCCAGTGAATACCAGGAATAAGCCTGGTTGCCCTTGTCGGCCCTGGCTTTGCTTCCCCCCATTATTTCGAACCCAGAAAAGCAAGCACCTTCATGCGAAGAAGGGCAGCCAATCTCATTACAGCTACTCCTGTCCCAGAACCACTAAGCTACTTTGCTCCCACAAAGCTATTTCAGCCCCGGGGACAACACAGCAGTCCCTCAAGGCAGAGGGACAGCTTTGACTGAAGGCTGCCTTCTCATCAGACTGCGGAGGGAGAGCTGGGGATACCACAGCGTTGATCGACGGGCAGGAGGTCTTTTTTGTCAGGCATCCCAGCCTCGCAGAGAGAGAGGAGGGAGACAGGGGGATCAGAGGGTGGGAAGGCAGGGCACAGAAGCAGGGGCAGACACACCAGATACAGGGACCCTCCTACGCCTCATCTCCTTTGACTCCAACAGAGAAGGAGGTGTAACTTTCAGAGAGGAAAGGAAAGAACCTGACTAAACACCACAACCACAGGCCCTCACTGAACCCAGTACCTCCGCACATCTACCAACTTGGTCTTGAAAGTTTTTTTTTTTTTTTGTGGGGGGGGTACACAGGCCTCTCACTGTTGCAGCCTCTCCCGTTGCAGAGCACAGGCTCTGGACGTGCAGGCTCAGCGGCCATGGCTCATGGGCCCAGCCGCTCCGCGGCATGTGGGATCTTCCCGGACCGGGGCACGAACCCATGTCCCCTGCATCGGCAGGTGGACTCTCAACCACTGCCCCACCAGGGAAGCCCTTGAAAGTATTTTTTAGCTGTTTCATGCTCCACCAGCGAAAGACCAGTGTGCCAACCCTGACACCCAGAGACAGGACACTGAGAGCCCTAATACATTCCTGGAGCATCCCTCCCCCGCACATAAACACCACTCGAGTGTGACAGTGGGTAAATTCCTGCAGTTGCCTGAGTCTCTTGCACACATGCACCCCACACGCCCGAATGACAGGGCTGGGATGCAGGGTACTGCAGAGAGCTGCCTCTCACCATCCTCTGGCCCAAACATCCTCCCGGCACCAAGGCCCGGCAGCCGAGGCTCCCGGGAAGAGAGGAAGGATGTAGTCTGGCTCCCAGCAGCCAGCCACTCCCAGGGCTCTTCCAGGGCTGGGCAGAGGCCGCCCAGCTGGTCGCCCTGCCTACCAGCTCAGGCCTCACCCCACTCCCCCAACCCCCTCAGCAAGAGCCTAGAGCTGAAGGGGCCTATTGTTGGGCCCTGGAGGTGGGGTGGGCCCAGAGCTGTGAATTGGAGAGCATTTACTCTGTGAGAGGGACTGCTCATTCCCTTGGGACAGCGCCCACACCAGAACCCCAGGAGCTAGGAACATCCAGCGCAGGGTGGGCTGCTGGGCCAGGGAGAGAAAGGGTCTGAACCTGGAAGTGAGAGAGATGTCAGGGACTGCAAGATATTTAAGATACCTTAAATCCCACCCATTTTAGAGATAAAGAAACTGAGACCCTGAAAAGGAAGGGACATGCCTGGTCTGAGGCACCTAAGAAGCTGTCATAGGGAATGGATCCCTAGGAGCTGCAGAGCAGTTCAGAGCAATGGTGATTCCTCTCTGGCCATAGAGGGGCAGCCCTGCCAAGGTCAGGGACTAATAAAGGTCAGGGGCCTGAGCGGAGAACCTGCCTCAGGAGGAGACACAACATCCAGGGGACAGGCAGAGACAGGAAGAACCTAGAGTTCTCACATCCAGCAGAAGCCCTTGGCTCCCAGGACCTAGAGCTGCTGAAGGAGGGCCCAGGCCAAACCTCTCATCCCACCCACCTCTTTAGTCACTCACCACATACTGACTGTGTGCTCACCCTGTGCTAGGTTTGGGGGACTATGAAGGAGGAGAAGTCACGATTCACATCCTCAGAAAGACACTGTGTGCAAGTTCTTTACTAAAAGTTTTATCTTTCATTGCCTGATTAACCTGCCCCCCACTACCCTACATTATCCGCATTTTACAGATGAGGACACTGAGGCTCTGGAGGGGTGACCAGGGTCACCTGTTACTGGAGAGTCACAGGTGAACCAGAATTCAGTCCATATACAACTGGACACAAAACTGCTTGGTTCAAGGATTTGAGCTCATGGAGGGCAGAGCTGGAGTCTTATTTGTTAAATATATACTAGATACTGAATGAATTCATGGATTCTGCGAGGAAGTTTAAGGAGGGAATAGAGGCTCCAGGAAAAGACAGATTGCACAAATGCACATAATTTCACTCCTTCCCAAAACCCCACCAAAGCCAAAATGATCAAAAGAGAAATTTTCTGAATGGCAAAAGTCCCTAAGGACGGGAAGAATAGTAGAAGAGAAAACCACAACATAGCTTTGGAAGCTGGAAAGCAGATGGCCAGTGACTGTGGAGAGCAGACCTGAGAAAATCCCCAATCCCAAGGTGAAAAGGACCTGATTGACCCCACAGAATCCTCAAAAGGCCTGGGAACTAGAAGCCCCAGAAACCTCTAGAAGAAGAACAGGTGCTAAAAATACAGAGGATTAGTCAAAAGCTGTTTAAGAAGCAGTAAGACCCCCCTGGACTCCCTCTCCAGTACAAAGCCACTGGGTTGCTGCCCTGGTACCACCCGGCAAAATCGGGATTTCCCTTCGGGGGTAAAGTGCGGGCCTCTGCACTGGCGCAGAAGGCTTGGCTGACAGCGGGGTACCAGGGACCTAACAAGGAAAGCACACATAGATGTGGAGATCTCAGTCTCCTTCTCGACTCCCTCCAGGAACATGGAGCCAGACCTCCACCTCCTGGCAGAAGACAGGAGTGTCCTTTCTGGGGACTCTGATCAGGCCAAGAAAGATATAAAGAAACCAACATTAGGAGTTCTCCACAAACCGAGCAGCCAGGTCACCATACAAAGAAGCTCGGTCAACAAGGCCACCCAGTGCTTGTGGTCAAGAGTAGATGACAAAGAAATACTGGACACCCAAGGAAAGCCTCTAACGTGGAAGAAAGAACAAAACACACAGAAAATGCTCATTAATATCCTCAGAAAGACAAGATGTTGTATCTACAAAACAAGAAGAGAATATTATTATTTTTTAATAGGGGGAATAAGAAATTACAAATATGACAGGAAACATAACAAATTCAACAGACCCATCCTCACCCCAACCAACAAAGTCTAGCCCACAGCAGGTGCTCAGAAATATCTGCTGAATGGATAAATGAGGCAGTATTTCATGAACTTTAATGCACATGCAGATCACCTGGGGGAATCTTGTTAAAATGCAGATTCGGATTCCATAGATATGGGGGTGAGCCTGAGTTTTACATTTCTAACAAGCTCCCAGTGATAATGTGCTGGTCCTTAGACCACACTCTGAGAAGCAAGGGTCTCTGCTAAACCCTGGAGCAGTGGTTTCTTTGCACTGGCTGTGCATTAAAATCACCTGGGAGGTAGGAAAGTGACAGTGTGTGGGCCCCGCCCACTGAGATTCTAATCAACTTGGTCTAGGTGAGACTCAGGCATCATATCTTGAAATCTCTGCAGATGAATCCATACTGGGGTCGAGAACCGCTGCTCTGGAGAAAGCCTGTAACTGCGCCAATCATTGGTCCTAGCCAGAGCAGTCCTGTTTTCAAATATTCTTTCCCATTGTTGACACTGACCACTCTTTCAGAAGGCCCTTCTCATCACGGCCATGAGCATCAGTTTATGGGACTATTTACTATACAGAGGGTAATTTTTTTTTTTTTTTTTTGGGGGGCGGTATGTGGGCCTCTCACTGTTGTGGCCTCTCCCGTTGCCGGAGCACAGGCTCCGGACGCGCAGGCTCAGCGGCCATGGCTCACGGGCCCAGCCGCTCCGCGGCATGTGGGATCTTCCCGGACCGGGGCACGAACCCGTGTCCCCTGCATCGGCAGGCGGACTCTCAACCACTGCGCCACCAGGGAAGCCCCAGAAGGTAATTCTTAATGCTAAGTCCCATTAATGTCAGTGGATGGAGAAATCATTCTACTAAATTTCCAAAAATTCATTGAGAATTTTTTCCTTATTAGATTCACACACTTATCTTAATTTTTCTAATTAACAAAAAATCTGGACTGTAAAACTTTAGCAAGTCCTTTAAAAAAAATAAAGGATTTTTAAAAGTGAAATGTGGATATCTCCCTAGCCAAAAATCCTAATCCATTATTCCAATGTTTCTGTTAAAACTTAACTTGAATTTAGTAGTTTTGTGTCTACCTCATCCATGCCATGGGATAAAATAATATCAACAGACATTTACTGCTGTTAAAATTGCTAAAATCACAATAGAAGGGTTGGAGGATAAAGCATCTTCCACAATGGAGAGCAAAAGCCCACACCAAGCTACATAATTAAAGAATACTGGAGATAAAGAAAAGATGCTATAAACTCCTGGGCAATGGTATAACACAAGTTCCACAAAAAGGATTGGGAATGATTTTAGACATTAATGTTAACTCTGGAACTTAAGAGCAATGTCCTTAAGCTTCCAAAGGAAAGCAATTTCCAGCCTAGATCTCTATGTTCAGCTAATTAAGTGACTGAGTGTCAGACTGGCAAGGTCTCAAAATAATCTACCACTCTTTTACCCTCCTCTCTTAGGAAGCTACTAAAGGATGTACTCTACCAAACTAGAGAATAAACCAACAAAGGGGAAGATAGGAAACAGGAGAGAAAGGCACAGAAAGGCAGTGAAGGAAATGCCCAAGATGCTGAAAGGGAGATCCCAGGAGGACAGCTAAGCATCAGTGATAGAGAGCAATTAGTCCACGCCGCTTTAGGGCACAAGGCTCTGAAAGAGACTTCTTTAGAGAGGTGAATTTGATAGAATACCTAATGGAATTGACACCCTGAGAAATTTATACAGCTACTGGAGAGTTTAATTAATTGAAAAGTACATAGAAAACTAAGCAAACAAAAAAAGCAACTCCAGGAAGAACAAAAAGGTGCCCAGGAAAGGAAAAGTCATAGTTTATTACACCATAACAATATAAACAATGAACAGTAGATTGAAGAAAACATGAGATACGCCCAGAGTGGATGGGCTGGAAGATGGGATGAGTAGCAGGGTGGGAATGAGGGAATTAAAGTAAAATCCTCATCTTTGGCCAAGATGGAATAACACGGATCAGACTTACCCTCCTGACTGAAACACAGAAAAATGGACAAAATATACAAAATGGTTTTGAAGACACCAGACATCAAGATGCAAAGGTCAGTGATACCTAGGAAATAGGAAACAAAGGAGGTCAGCCCTATGGTTGGGTTTCCAGGCTACAGAAAAGGGAAGGGAACCAGTTGGACCCCAAAGGACTCTCTGAGTTGAAGAGATGAAGCTGAGACTCTGGGGAAACTCAAGTGGCCAGAATTCACAGAACAGAGCATCAGAGAAGAGAGAGCACCACAGAAGTCTGTAAAAGGTCCCCCTTGAGCAGTAAGCTGAGTACTGATCGTCACATGAATGTATGGGAACTACCCAAGGCTGGGGAAAAGAACCACCCAAAGGCTTCCCTGGTGGCGCAGTGGTTGAGAGTCTGCCTGCCGATGCAGGGGACCCGGGTTCGTGCCCCGGTCCGGGAAGATCCCACGTGCCACGGAGCGGCTGGGCCTGTGAGCCATGGCCGCTGAGCCTGCGCGTCCGGAGCCTGTGCTCCGCAGCGGAAGAGGCCACAACAGTGAGAGGCCCGCGTACCGCAAAAAAAAAAAAAAAAAAAAAGAGTTTCAGTTCTGCAAGATAAGAAAAAGTTCTGGAGATGAATGATAGTGATGGTTGTGCAACAACGTGGAAGTACCTAACTCTACTGAACTATACACTTAAAAGTGGTTAAAATGGTAAATTTTATGTTGTGTATATTTTACCACAGTTAAGGTAGGTAAATTTTTTTAACAAAAAACTGAATTCCATTAAAAATACCATTTACAATAGCATCAAAAATATGCAATACTTAAGGATATATCTGACAAAAGATTTAAAAGATCTGTGCATTGTAAACTATAAAACATTGGTGAAATTCTTAAAAATCTAAATAAATACAGAGATACACATTGTTCATAAGTCAGGTTCAATACTGCTAAGACAGCAATTCTCCCCAAATTCATCTGTAGATTCAATGCAATCCCAGCAGGCTATTTTGTAGAAATTTACAAATTGTTCTAAAATGCGTATGGAAGTACAACAAACCTAGAATAACTAAAGCAATTTTGAAAAGGAAGAACAAAGTTTAAGATCTTTCCTTGGTTTCAAGGCTTACTATAAAATCTACAGTGATCAAGATAATGTGGTCCTGGGATAAAGACAGACAAGTTAGATCAATGGAACAAAACAAAGTCCACAGTTGGATCTACACACATACAAACAACTGATTTTTGATAAAGGTGCAAAGGCAACTCCATGGAGAAACAAGTCTATTAAAAAAATTTTGCTGAACAATTGGATGCCCATATGCAAAAAACTGAACTTCCATTCATACCTTGCACCATATACTAACCTAAGAATTAACCCCAAATAGATTGTAGACCTAAATGGAAAACCCATAACTATAAAAGTTATAGGAGAAAGCCATCATGTTTTGGGTTAGGCAGAGAGTTCTTAAACACCAAAAGCACAATCCATAAAAGAACAAGCTGGTAAACTGGAGTTCATTAAAAGTTAAAACTGGGCTTCCCTGGTGGCGCAGTGGTTGAGAGTCCGCCTGCCGATACAAGGGACATGGGTTCGGGCCCCGGTCTGGGAAGATCCCACATGCCGCGGAGCGGCTAGGCCCGTGAGCCATGGCCGCTGAGCCTGCGTGTCCGGAGCCTGTGCTCCGGCAACGGGAGAGGTCACAGCAGTGAGAGGCCCGCGTACCGCAGGAGAATTAAAGTGCAAGCTAGAGCCTGGAAGAAAATACTTGCAAATCACATATCCCATAAAAGGCTTGAATCCAGAAATATAAAAGAAACTCCCAAAACTTAGTATGAAAAAAAAAACCCACACAATAAATGGGTAAACAATTTGAACAGACACATCCCCAAAGATATACAGATGGCAAATAAGATGAAAAGATGCTCAACGTTCGTCATTAGAGAAATGTAAATTAAAACCAAAATGAGATACCATTACAGACCTATTAGTATGTCTAAATTTAAAGAGACTGATCATACCAAGTGCTGACAAAGTAGTGAACAAACTAGAACTTTCATACACAGCTGGTGGGTACATAAAATGGTACAACCACTTTGGAGAACAGTCTGGCGGTTTGTTAAAAATTAAATGTATACCTACCATATGATCCAACTATTCCAGTCCTAAGGATTTACCCAAGAAAAAAAAAAGCATATGTCCGTACAAAGACTTACACATATGTTCATAGCAGTTTTACTTGTAATAGCCAAAAACTGAAAACAACCCATCAGGAGATAAATGGATAAACAGACTGTGGTATACTACTCAGCAATAAAAAGGAATAAGCAATTGATACCCACAAAAACATGGATGAATCTCAAAATAATTATGCTGAGTGAAAAAAGCCAGGCCAAAAAAAAAAAGAGCACATACTGTATGATTCTATTTACATAAATTTTAGGTAATGCGAACTAATGTATAGTGACAGAAAGCAGACTATTGTTACCTGGGGAAGGGGGATGGCAAAGGAGGGGTGGGATGGAGGGATTACAAAGGGGCACAAAAAACTTTTGGGAGTCTGGGAATAACGGGTATGTTCATTATCTTGATTGTGGTGGTGGTTTCACAGGTATACACGTATGTTAAAACTTATTAAATTATGTTTTAAATACGTGTCATTTACCATACGTCATTATACCTCAATAAAGCTATTATTAAAAACAAACACTTCATCTTCCAGGATAAAGCACAGGGCAGGGGGATAATTGTGGGCTCAGGGGCTAGAGGAAAAGGTCTGGTAGCACTGACCCCTCCTGCCTAATGTCCACTGGCCATGGCTCCTGGGAAGGTGGATGCTAGGCTGGCAAAGAAGGGTCTGAGCCCTCTGCACTCAGGACACTGTAGGGAAAACCAGGGCCCACCTCACAGACGAGGAACTGAAGCCCAGAAATGTTATCCTAGTTACACACTAGTTACACAGCTAGTAAACCAGATCTGCCAAAGTCCTCTCTCTCTTCATCTACCACAAATTCAAGAATCAACCTGAAACAGGGTGAACATGTATGCTTACGTGCGCGTGTTTAGAACAGTTCTCTCCACTGAAGCCAGAGCGCAAGAACCAGTCTGGCCGTCCCAGAGGAGCCAGACACCTTGGACACAGCAGCTGAACTTCCGGTGCATGAGTGTTTGGGGTGGCAGGATGACAGGCAGGCATGGGACGAAGTTGACAGTCAAGTCTGGGTCTGCATGGGAAGCAGGATAACTGGCTCCTCCAGCAGAGTCCCAGCAGCTGCCTGCTTAGGACGTGACCACCACTCCCCCTGCCCCAACAGAAAAGGACTATCTCCACCCAGTCCGGTTGGGACAGGGGTCTGGGGGCCATCTGACTCAGAGCCACTCCTTGGGGTAGGGCAGAGATGGGTCTTGGCTAAGGCCCCGAGACAGGCAGCAACTCTGTACCCATCCCCACCCGAGGACTAGAGAAGCAAGAACCCAGACAGCGCCAGGTAAGAGGTGAACGTCCCTAGGCAGATGAGGCCCACAAGTGGCCAACCAAGCCCCTGTGGGGCAGGAATGAATAGGCCTGGCACCCAGGCCATGAGGAAGTCAACAGGAAGCCAAATCTAGCCCCCACCTCTGCAAGTCCCACCTCTAAGCTGGGCTGAGAGCTGGCCCTGGCTGGTACAGAACCCATGATGCCACAGCTGCCCATATGTCCACCTCCATGGGGTGGGGCTGAGGTCTGGGCCACAGAGGATGCCCAGAGTCCAGCAGTGCAGATAACCTCTCCTATCCCACACTTTCAGGTTGGGGTCCTGAGAGCCCACATAGAGACAGAAGTCCTCACCAGCTCTCCACCCTTCTGCCCACTATTTATCCTTGGCTCTGGGCCCTCAGTATTAATCAAATGTGACAAGAAGGTGTGGCAGGAGCAGGCCAGGCTCGTGCCCAAGTTACCGGCTGCCACGCTGACAGCTCACGTGGCCAAGAGGGTTACAAGATAAGGTCCTGTTAATGCAATGCTGCCCCTTCCCTTTTTTGGAACGTGTTTTGAGGACGTGAAGCAGCGTGTGCTGATTGCACCAACCCAGCAATGGCATGGAGGCACCCCTATCTCCACCGGTAAACGGGTGAAGCGGGGGTGGAGGGGTGGAGAGATGACTACTTCCTCTGCAACCTCAGCCTGGGACTACCCCTCTCTCCCTTCTGCCCAGGCCTGGCAGCCACCCAGACAGTCTCACCGCCAGTCTAGACTCTAAGGAAATATCCCATCACTCCAGTTGGCATATACAGTAATGGGGGGAGGGATCCTGTCTCGTTGTTGAACACTGCACTGCTTCATTCCTCTCCAGGTTTAAACACAGGGGAATGAAAAACGGCAGTTTGGAGACCACGCTCTCCTGCGATAACTGCAGCCCCCTCCTTCCAAACACACCAATTCCAGCTGAGAACAGAATTGGGCTTCCTTACCTGCTGCCTTCCACTGGCTCTCTGCTGACAAAGCTTCTATGATGTCCCGGCTGAGGTGGCAGAAAAGGACCCAGCAGGACACTGCCTGCTATCGGGCAGTGGTTTCCAACGCTCCCAGGTTCACGGCGCTCTTCTGCCCCCCACTCCCCAAACCCCTACATCCTGCTCTCACCACGGCCCTGGCTCGGCCGATGCTGATGCTGAGCAGCCGGCCTGTGAGTTACCACCTCCTCCTCCTCCGTCTGCGCCTCCGGATCCTGTGTCCCTCCAGGGGTCCGTCTCCCTCCTGGGACCCTTTCCCGTCCAGGTATGTTTCCTGGACAGCCCGCACAACCTGCCCTTCCTGCACCCCGGGCAGCCAATTTGCTTCCTGCACCCCCAGGCGCCCCTGTCCCTCAGGGCCCTGGGGCCCCACTGGCCGGGCCCTCCCCACCACTTCGAGTCTCTTGCGGCGTGCCGGGGCCACTCCCAGGACCTCTGCCTCCCCTCTGAGGTGCCCGCAGCTCTCCCAGTACTGCTCCCCCCGCTCCTCGGAACTTTCGAGCTCGTCTCTGCTCTCCCAGAGGCCGTCCCCGAGCTCGGACAGCTGCTCGGGCTGCTGTAGCAGCCTGCGTGGGCTCCCCTCCCCCTGCTCCTGCACCCCGGTGCGAGCCTCCCCCCGTTCCTGCACTGCGGGGCTGCCTCCCCCTTTCTCCTGGTACTGCTTGCGGGGGCCCAGCCCCTCCTCCTGCACCACAGGCCAGCCCGCGGAGCCCGTCCACGGCGGCGGGCGCCTCCAGTCCGCGCTGTCCGCAGGCCCCCACACCACCCCCAGGCTAGGCTCGCGGCCCCGGCCGCCCCGCTCCTGCACCCCCGGACCCACCCCGCCCTCCTCCTGCACGGCCGGACCCACGCCCCCCTGCTCCTCCACGCCGAGCTTCAGCCCGCGGAGCTGCTGCGGGCCCCAGCTGAGAACCCCGATCCGCTGCGGATGCTGCTCCTGCAGCGCTGGGCAGAGCCCGCCGCGCTCCTCCTGCGCTCCCGGCCTAGGGCCCCCAGCCGGCACTGCCCAACGCACTCTCCTGCCCACCAGAGGCCGCGCTGTCCCGCCCCTCCAGATGGTGCTGCCCTCGCCGCCCGCTCACACCCCCCTACCCGGTTCCTTCCGCCCCGTCCCCCGGGGGAGGGGGCTGCGGGGTCGCGTCCCCTCCCGCTCCGCCCACACGTCCCGGTCCCGGCTCCCAGCCCTCGCTCCTGGGCGTCGACGTCCGCCCGCCGGGCGCCGCGCCCTGCGCAGGCCCCCGCAGGTGCTGCGGCCCCACGCCCCGGCCCGAGAACCAAGAGCGCCCGCCCTCCCGCCGGGGGTTCCTGGAGCCAGCCTGCGCCTGCGCTGCCCGAGGGGGGCGGAGCCTGGCCGGGTTGGGGGCCGGGCGGGGCCTTAAGGGGCCATGTCCCACTTACTTCTCCTTCCTTCAGAGCCCCTACTGCTCCCCCTTCTTCCTCCCACCAGAAGCCCCGCTTGCGCCTTCCTGTGGAGCCAGAAGGAGAAGAGGTGAACCAGAAGGTAGGGAGTGCCTACTGAGACGGTGTAGTCAACAGGGCCCAATGGAGGAGCGCTGAAGTAGGAGTCTCGAATTCTAAGTAGCAGTTCAGCTGCTCCTGACTTATGAGTGTAAAAAAAACACTTACCTCTGGCCTCAGTTGCTTCGTTTCTAAAATGAAGAGGAGATTGGACCGGAAAGTTTCCAAGGTCCCAATCCAGTGAGTGTTTGACTGCAGAGAGGGACTCTAGTCCTAATCTTTCAGCAACAGCCCAGAGACCTATGAACCTGGGCTGCCTCCACCTTTACCCTGGGGCCAAGGGAGAGCCGGGCTCAGGCCTGTGACACTTCCTGCTGGGAATACAAGCAGAAAGAGTTCCAGGCAAAGGGAGTCTTCCTCCCTCTTGCACTGCTCCCTCTTGGGTCTGTACCCCGAAAGGAGGAGAAAATTCAGAGCTCCTTCTCCCAGTGATAGTGCAACCTGCAGACCCAGATCCTAGCACAGCTGGAGGCGGCCTTGGGCTGCCAAGCTTAGAACCCAAAAGCTAGGGCAAGTTGGCCGTTTCTGACTGTACCTCATCTATAAGATGCGTTTAATAATAAAACAACTCCAGACAGAATTGTCCCAGGGATCAGACATCAGAGAACTGTGTAAGGGTGACTCCTGCACTCTTATTTTCCAGCATTGGGCCCAAGGGCTCTGGCCTGAGGACAGTAGGACAATGAGAAGGGCGCGGGTTCTAGACAGCTATGGGGGGGCTGGACTGGGTGGATTTGGGTCATGGCGTCTTTCCCTGTGAGGTGAGCAGGGCAACTTTCTACTAAATCATTCGATAACAGTGTGTGTAAGGGGGTTGCCCTTCACCATGCAGCCAGGGCCACTGAGCAGGAAGTTGAATGCACCCCACCTGGGCCGAGACAGGGTCTAGGGCAGGCAATACTCCACAGGTGATAGAACTGAGGCTCTACACGATTAAGTAACAGCTGGTAGTAGTGAAGCCAGAATTCAAATCCACTTTTCTGACTCCCAAGTCTGCTCTGAACCAATAAGGGGCAACGAAGCAACACCATACCCAGGAGCTTTGGGAAGCATCAGGTTTTAAAGTAGTAGATGGGCCCCTGGGCTGGACAGCTGGTGATTGTCAAGTGGAGCAAAACTGAAGTTTTGTCCTCAGCCAGACAAGAATGACGCCCATTTCCCTTCCTCCATTAATATGGACGGAATGAACTAGCACTGGGGAATTTGTTGCAACAAAAATAGAAATGAAGTTGTTCCTCTCCTGAGAACAAGGAAAGTAAAGGGAACAGTGAACAGGCTAGAGAAGAAACAAATGGGATGGAAAGGGTTAATCACTCCTAGCTTTATTTTAACTGTTGCTAATCTGTAGTGTCTGTAACTAGATTTGTCCTTCACAAAGCTAACCTATTACTCCCTGACACTATGTGAATTACATCCTGCATGGTAATACCCCCTAACTCTATGTAAATTACATCATGCCCTACTACCCTGCACTCCCTTATAACAAATCACCCCTTGTAGCCTTTTGCATTTCAGAAAAAAAGATAAACCAGAGACAAACAGGCTCAAGTACTGGGCTGCTGGACCCAGTTACCCAGCTGCCTGACACCAGCTGTGACTGTTTTGAAATAATGCAAGAAGAATGCAAGACCTTCACAATTTTGATCCTTATCATATACCCTGGACTGTGAGCCCCACCTATAAGATCTTGTCTGATTCCCCGGGAAGTGGGGGTACAGTTCTTGAGGTGCTAGCCTGCTGTGTTTTCCCCTTTGCCAGACAAATATTAAAGCCATTTTTCTTGTTCTTCCAAAACTCTGTATTTCTGTTTGGCATTGGTGCACAGAGAGCTGAGATTTTTGGCATCAGTCTGACCAGATTTTGGGGATCAATAGATGCAAACAGCTGATTTGGAGCAAGTTTCTCTGCTGGTAAATCAAGCTCTAAATCAAACAAGGCAAAGGGTCAAAGCACCTACATGCTGGATTGTTCTGCTGGGTGATTCTCTTAGGGAAGCCCAGCTCCCCATTCTCCCGTCTCCCTTCCAGTTGCTCTCAAGAGCCAGACCCATGCCTCCAACATCCCTAGTGCAGGGTTATCTGGAGCTTCAGGCTCACAGAAAAGAGGTCTCCTGCTCCCTTCCCCCATCCTGCCATCTCAGCTCCTGGACTGTCCCCACCACCACATTGAGCACTGGGACTGTGATGGAAGTTGTCTTGGAGCATGTCTCCTTCTCTTCATTGTGTTTGACTCTGGTACTGGTAGCTGAGGAGACTGCTCTCTCCCAAGGGGACTGACAGCACAATGGAGGAAATGAGACACAGGCTAGAAACACAAGGCTTAGGAGATTTAGGAGGCTGGGGGGATAACCTCAACCCTCCAATGTGCCTGTGCCAGTCTCTTCCCAGATCTGAAACTTGAAAAGAGCTGCCCACAGGAGAGTGATTCTGCAGGGGGAAGGGCTTGTCAGGTCTAGTTCTAAGCAGAGGCAGCCCAAGCTGCTTGAGGGAGGCTTGTGGCAGTGCCTTGAAGAATGTCCACTGTGAAATGGTTGCATGTTTGGGGTAAGCAGGAGGGCAAGGAAGGCTGCAGCGGGTGATAAAGGCACCTGCAAGCAGGTGCTCGGCCAAGAGTGTTGATGCTGCGGAGTGGTTGGGCTGAAGGTTTTTTGGGTTCTGTTTTGTTTTTTAAAATAGAGCAATGTTTTTTAAACTACTCTTGCAAACTATTAGCTGGAGGTGCACTGAATTTAGTGAGTTTTAACTGCCTTTTTTTTTGCTGTGTTGGGTCTTCATTGCTGCATGCGGGCTTTCTCTAGTTGCAGTGAATGGGCTTCTCTTTGCGGTGGCTTCTCTTGTTGCAGAGCATGGGCTCTAGGCACGTGGGCTTCAGTAGTTGTGGCACATGGGCTTGTGGGCTCTAGAGCACAGGCTCAGTAGTTGTGGCACATGGGCTTAGTTGCTCCGCGGCATGTGGGATCTTCCCAGACTGGGCTTTAACCCATGTCCCCTGCATTAGCAGGTGGATTCTTTATCACTGCGCCTCCAGGGAAGTCCCTTAACTGGCTTTTTTTTTTTTTTTTTTTTTGCGGTACACGGGCCTGTCACTGCTGTGGCCCCTTCCACTGAGGAGCACAGGCTCCGGACGCGCAGGCTCAGTGGCCATGGCTCACGGGCCTAGCGACTCCGCGGCATGTGGGATCTTCCCAGACCGGGGCACGATCCCATGTCCCCTGCATTGGCAGGCGGACTCTCAGCTACTGCGCCACCAGGGAAGCCCTGGCTTTTTTTTTTTTTTTAATGAAAGAGGACAGTAATAGAAAATATCAGAATATAATTTTCTGAACTTTTCATTGAAGTATAACATGCATCCAGAGAAGTGCAAAGACTTGGGCATTTTACAAAGTGAATACACCCAGCACCGAGATCAAGAAACACCATAATCAGGATCCGGAAGTCCCCCCAAATGTAAGTTGTAAAAGAAACTATAATCTTCAAGCATGTCCTTCATATTTATGATTTACTTTTAACTTTCTGACAACCCTCCCTGGCCTCCGCCACCAACATAAACTCCACAATAACAGGAAGTTTTGTCTGGGGATAAGACTGGCACAGGCACCTAGAACAATGCCAAGTATACAGTAGGTGCCAGCAATATCTATTGAATGGGTGAGATTGCATCACAGATAGTGTAACCAAGCAGGACCCTATGGGGCCTTCCCAGGACAGACCCTACCCCCCACCAAGTCCTCTGCCTCCCTCTTGTCTGTAGAAAAACTTTAGCCTCCTAGGCCTTCCCCAACTTCCAAAGAATAAATGTAATCAGAGAAGTAAGAAAATGCAGAAAGAAAGGAAAACAGCCAAGCAAGACAGAATAATAATAGTTTAGTCATTAAACAAAGTCAAGGACTGTTAGTTCCTCCTCAAGGGCTATAGATAATATACTGGATCATATCCTTTGAGCTGTTTGACAGCTACTAAAACCCCCACGAAGTGGAAGAAGTTAACTGCATGCTGCCCACAAGCACGTAGACCCCAGACGAGTTGGAATCAGGAGGTTGATGATGTTGATTCCCAATTACTCACCAACAACCAATCAGAAGAATGTCCACGAGCTGATCATCCACCCTTTTCTCTCACCCTGTCTTTAAAAACCTTTCCCTGAAAGCCATCAGGGAGTTGGGTCTTTGGAGCACTAGCAGCCTGGACTCCTTGCTTGGTGCCCTGCAATAAACGCTGCGCTTTCCTTCACCAAAATCCGGTGTCAGCAGATTGGCTTTACTGTGCCCGAGTGAATGGACTGAAGTTTGGTTTGGTAACAATAGTAAAGGTATGGTTTCATTATATATACACAGGTGTGCTCTACATCTTGATATAAAATGTGTTTCTTTCTGCAGATCAGAGGCAAAGACTTCTGAAGGCCAGTGCTCCAACTTGAGAAAGCTGTGGAGGCTGTGGTTCAGGTCCGGGGAATGAGCATGGACGAAGTAGAATAGTATGCTGACTAGACCAGTGCTTCTTAAACTGCAGTGTGCCACTGAATGACCCAGGCATCTGGTTGAAAGGCAGGTTCTGATTCAGCAAGCTGGGAAGGGGATGCTGCGATGCTACATTCCTGTCAAGCTCCTACACTTGGTTAGCAAGGCCTTGAACCCAGAGATTCTCAATAATGCTGTACATAAGAATCACACGGGAGGCTTTTCAAAACACTGCTGCCCAGGTCCCACCCCAGAACAATTCAGTTGCAATCTCTGGGGTGGGGCTCACATCCATAGGTTTTAAAAGCTCCCCTGGTGATTCCAGTGTGCAACCAGAAACAGTGGGTGCTGGTTCCCTGGAGCACCCCCAGTGCCTGAGCTGAGGTGGGAGGGAAGTGAGGTGTGGGGTCAGGTCCGGTGTCTGAGCAAACGATCCAGTATGACAAAGGGCAAGAGATTTCTTAGTCAGCAATGGACCATTTGCCCCTTAGTGGAGGTGAAGGGAGGGATTTCTGAAGGAATTCTTTGGCGTGGGGCTACCTGCTAACCCAGGTCACATCCTCCCAGGACCAAGAACAGACCTGTGCCTTCACCTTATCAAGCAAGTCAGAGCTCCCCAGAGCTGCTCCAGGGGCTGGGCTCACATGCCCCCAGGCGGTTCAAACATTTTCAAAACCTTACTAGGGCAGTGGGAGGAGGTGCTGCCAGCTGCTCCCACACCCTGCCCTGCTAGAGAAAGAGCCAGATGAGTCCAGAGATTACAAGCCCTGGATCAACATGGGCTATTCAGGATGAAGTGCCATAGTCCTGGGTTCTGACGCCCTCTGGTGGACACCTAGAGTTGAAGTTGGTAACCAACAGACTACTGTGTCCAGGTACTCTTTATTTATTTTTTAAACTTTTAATACAGTTTTTAAAGGTTACTTTATATTTACAGTTACTACAAAATATTGGTTGTATTCCCCATGTTGTACAATACACCGTTGAACCTATCTTACACCCAGTAGTTTGTACCTCCCATTCCCCCACCCCTACACCCTCCCCCTCACTGGTATTAGTTTGTTCTCTATATCTGCAAGTCTGCTTTTTTGTTTTATTCATTAGTTTTTTGTATTTTTTAGATTCCACATATAAGTGATAGCATACAGTATTTGTCTTTCTCTGTCTGATTTATGCCACTTAGCATAATGCCCTCCAAGTCCATCCGTGTTGCTGCACATGGCAAAATTTTGTTCTCTTTTATGGCTGAGTAGTATTCCATTGCGTGTGTGTGTGTGTGTGTGTGTGTGTGTGTGTGTGTATTACAGCTTCTTTATCCATTCATCTGGGTTCTTTTGGTTGTTTTTGCCTCAGAAAATTTATTTCTTTAGATTGAAGTTTAGTTGATTTACAATGCTGTGTTAGTTTCTGGTGTACAGCAAAGTGATTCAGCTATACATATATATATTCTTTTTCATATTCTTTTCCATTATAGTTTATTACAAGATATTGAATATAGTTCCTTTGGCTATACAGTAGGTCCTTGTTGTTCATGTATTTTATATATAGTAGTTTGTATCTATTTTATATATAGTAGTTTGTATCTGCTAGTTCCAAACTCCTAATTTATCCCTCCCCCTCCCCTTTCCCCTTTGGTAACCATAAGTTGGCTTTCTACATCTATGAGTCTGTTTCTGTTTGGTAAATAAGTTCATTTGTATCATTTTCTTTAGATTCCACATATAAGTGATATCATATGGTATTTGTCTTTCTCTGTCTGACTTACCCCACTTAGTGTGATGATCTCCAGGTCCATCCATGTTGCTGCAAATGGCATTATTTCATTCTTTTTAATGGCTGAGTAATATTCCATTGTATATACACACCACATCTTCTTTATCCATTCATCTGTCAATAGACATTTAGGTTGCTTCCATGTCTTGGCTATTGTAAATAGTGCTGCTGTGAACATTGGGGTGCAAGTATCTTATCGAATTAGAGTTTCTGTCTTTTCTGGATATATGCCCAGGAGTGGGATTGCTGGATAATAAGGTAGTTCTTTTTTCAGTTTTTTAAGGAAAACTAAAACTGTTTAGTTTCCTTTTTTAAGGAAAACTAAACTTGACACTGTTCTCCATAGTTGCTGCACCAATTTACATTCCTACCAAAAGTGTAGGAGGGTTCCCTTTTCTCCACACCCTCTCCAGCATTTATTTATTGTTTGTAGACTTTTTAATGATGACCATTCTGACTGGTGTAAAGTGATAGCTCATTGTAGTTTTGATTTGCATTTCTCTGATAATTAGCAATGTCAAGCCTCTTTTCATGTGCCTTTTGGCCATCTGTATGTCTTCTTTGGATAAATGTCTGTTTAGGTCTTCTGCCCATTTTTTGTTTGGGTTGTTTGGTTTTTTGTTATTAAGTTGTATGAGCTGTTTGTATATTTTGGAAATTAAGCCCTTGTTGGTTGCATCATTTGTAAGTATTTTCTCACATTCTGTAGGTTGTCTTTTCATTTTGTTCATGGTTTCCTTTGCTGTGCAAAAGCTTATAAGTTTGGTTAGGTCCCATTTGTTTATTTTTCGTTTTATTTCTATTACTTTGGGAGATTGACCTAAGAAAACATTGCTACGATTTATGTCAGAGAATGTATTGCCTATGTTCTCTTCTAGGAGTTTTATGGTATCATGTCTTATACTTAAGTCTTTAAGCCATTTTGAGTTTATTTTTGTGTATGGTGTGAGGGAGTGTTCTAATTTCACTGATTTATATATGGCTGTCCAGCATTCCCAGCAACACTTGAAGACCGTCTTTTCTCCATTGTATATTCTTTCCTCCTTTGTTGAAGATTAGTTGACCATAGGTGTGTTTATTTCTGGGCTCTCTATTCTGTTCCATTGGTCCATATGTCTGTTTCTGTGTCAAAACCATGCCATTTGGATTACTGTAGCTTTGTAGTATTGTCTGAAGTCTGGGAGGATCATGCCTCCTGCTTTATTGCTTTGACAATTCTAGGTCTTTCATGGTTTCATATAAATTTTAGGATTATTTGTTCTAGTTCTGTGAAAAATGTCATAGGTAATTTGATAGGGATCACATTAAATCTGTAGATTGCTTTGGGCAGTATGGCCATTTTAACAATATTAATTCTTTATCTCCCTTTCTGATGGAATGTAGTCTTGATCTGTCACGTACCCAAGCCAATGTCAGGCACAATCAAAGAACACATGATCCATATGCATAATCAAGAAACTGCTGGTTGGGGGAAGCAAGACTAAACAAAGAAAGGACTGGCTCCTTTTATTCTTCACCTACTCCTTCTTTACATCCCCCAGATCTGGCTTTCCTTGGAACTCACTGTGCTAAGTTTAGAAATGAGGAACACTCAGGGCTACTGAGGTATTTTTTCACTTTTGGACCTCCCTGCTGTTCCTCTCTCCATCTTTGTTTAAATCTCCCCATTCGTAGTGTAGATACAGCACAATCCTTAGCTGACTGTTCTTCCTCTTTCTGCTCCAGTGATGACCATCCCAGGGAAGCTCATACCTGCTGCTTTTTTGGCCACCTCTGCAGCTTGGTCAGCTAATTTCCACTCATTGCCACCCCCACCTGCAAACACACACACATCTGAGCTAATTAGGCCCACAGGATAGAGCTCCCTGCATCTGTGGCTGCCCTCTTGAACCACAATGTTCATTGGTGACTACCAGACACTTCCTTTTGGTCATGCCAATCTGAGGAAGTGGCAACAGAACCCAGACTCTCAAATCCAGCCCTCTCTCCTCGACTCCCCTGGCTCTCTCATTTGCCCAGGAACCAGACTCAGGTCCTTGGCCGCCTCTTTCCACATCCCCTCCTTCGGCACTCTGTGCAGACCCCAGACACTGCAGGGCTCCAGTCTGCCTCCTCCTCCCCAGACTCACTTCCTCTCAGCTACCACCTTAGTGCCGTTAGGGAGAACGTGGGTCCAAGACACCTCAATATCAACAGCCCCAAAGGAGGTGATCAGGTGGTTAAACCAATGGGAAACACTAGTTGGGGAGATCCAGGGCACCTGCATAAGTGCCTGAAGAATGTCTACAAGATAAGGACAGAGTAACAATCTCATCGGTAGCACATCTGAGCTATTGGGATGGGTAAGAAAGGATTGTAAAGGTACCCTAAGAGGATAGAATCAAATCTGGGTTTGAGGGAGGAAACATACATTCTCAGTGGGAGAGGGATTTTTTGTTTGAGCTAGAAAGGATCTTAGAGAACAGCAGGCCTAACCCCCTCATTTAGAAGTGAGGAAACGGAGGTCTTGAGATGTACAGCAGATTACCCAAGGACGTCCAGCGATTTAAGGATGGTGATTGAATTGGATTAGAATCTCCATGACCCAGATACAAATTCAGGGCTCCTACTCTACTAATTCTTTTCCCCAACTTTCCCTCTAGCAAATACATATATACCATGCCAAAGCTGAGCTGCAAAAACAGGAGGGAGTAAGAATATCTTAGTGAGTTCTGATGATTTACGTATAGAAATTATATATGGGCCAGTCTCTATATGCTTGGTTGGGGGTGATGAGAAAGCACCTTATGGAATTAGTTGAGGGGAATAGCTGGATATCAAGGAAGGCTGGGGCTGAGTTCTAGCATGGGAACAGGTTAGGCCATCAGGCCTCCTTACCTTCCAGTTCATACATGCATGAATGCACTCGCACATAGTTTTTTCCTAAACACTGGTAGCCTGTGTGGATAATAGTCAAACACACTTTGAGCTGATGAGGTTCCTGGTCCTTGGTGTGAGCACTTACATAGGATAGACATTTTCAGCAGGGAGAGGAGCAGGAAACAGGGCAAAAAATACAGAAAGGAGAAGGGGCCACAGGAATGATGCTACATCAGAAAGGTGTTATAGGATCCCTTTAGGCATTAAGGAAGCCTTTTATGTATGGAGAAAACATTTTTTATTAGTTTGTCAATTATCTTATGATTTGGTTTATGCTATGTTTTTTTTTTTTGCAATGCTACAATTTGTATGAAATCAGTGTATCAATCTTTTCCCACATGGCACTTGGGTTTCTTTTAATTTAATTTTTATTTTATATTAGAGTATAGTTGATTTACAATCTGCTAATTTCAGGTGTACAGCAAAGTGATTCAGTTATACATATACATATATCCATTCTTTTTCAGATTCTTTTCTCATATAGGTTATTACAGACTATTGAATAGAGTTTCCTGTGCTGTGCAGTAGGTCCTTGTTGATTATTTTATATATAGTAGTGTGTATGTGTTAATCCCAAACTCCCGATTTATCTCTTCTCCTCACTTTTTGTTTTTGAAGTCTGTAAGTCTGTTTCTGTTTTGTAAATAAGTTCATTTGTATCAAATTTTTTTAGATTCCACATATGATTGATATCACATGATATTTGTCTTTCTCTGTCTGACTTACTTCACTTGGTATGATGATCTCCAGGTCCATCCATGTCGCTGCAGATGACATTATTTCTTTCTTTTTTAATGGCTGAGTAATAGTCCATTATATACATGTACCACATCTTCCTTATCCATTCCTCTGTCAATGGACATTTAGGTTGTTTCCATGTCTTGGCAGTTGTAAATAGTGCTGGTATGAACATTGGGGTGCGTGTATCTTTTCGAATTATGGTTTTCTCTGGATTTATGCCCAGGAGAGGAATTGCTGGATCATATGGTACTTCTATTTTTAGTTTTTTCAGGAACCTCCATACTGTTCTCTGTAATGGTTGTACCAGTTTACAGTCCCATGAACAGTGTAGGAGGGTTCCTTTTTCTTCACACCCTCTCCAGCATTTATTGTTTGTAGACATTTTGATGATGGCTATTCTGACCAGTGTGAGGTGATACCTCAATGAACTGTTTTAAAATTTTTATTTTATTTATTTATTTTTGGCTACGTTGGGTCTTTGTTGCTGCACACGGGCTTTCTCTAGTTGCAGAGGCTACTCTTTGTTGTGGCGCGCGGGTTTCTCATTGCAGTGGCTTCTCTTGTTGCACATCACGGGCTCTAGGTGCATGGGCTTCAGTAATTGTGGCGCATGGGCTTAGTTGCTCCATAGCATGTGGGATCTTCCCAGACCAGGGATCGAACCCGTGTCCCCTGCCTTGGCAGGCAGATTCTTAACCTTTGCACCACCAGGGAAGTCCCCTCATTGTACTTTTCATTTGCGTTTCTCTAATAATTAGTGACGTTGAACATCTTCTCATGTGCCTCTTGGCCATCTATATGTCTTCTTTGGAGAAATGTCTATTTAGATCGTCCCATTTTTTGATTGGGTTGTTTGTATTTTTTGATATTGAATTGCATGAGCTGTTTGTATATTTTGGAGATTAATCCCTCGTTGATTGCTTCATTTGCAAATATTTTTCTCCTATTCTATGGGTTGTCTTTTCATTTTGTTTATGGTTTCCTTTGCTGTGCAAAAGCTTTTAAGTTTAATTAGGTCCCATTTATTTTTGTTTTTATTTTCATTACTCTAGGAGGTGGATCCAAAAAGATATTGCTGCAGTATGTCAGAGAGTGTTCTGCCTATGCTGTCCTCTAAGAGTTTTATAGTATCCAGTCTTACATTTAGGTCTTTAGTCCATTTTGAGTTTACTTGTGTGTATGGTGTTAGAGAATGTTCTAGTTTTATTCTTTTACATGTAGCTGTCCAGTTTTCCCAGCACCACTTATTGAAGAGACTGTCTTTTCTCCATTGTATATTCTTGCCTCCTTTGTCATAGCTTAGGTGAACATAGGTGCCTGGGTTTATCTCTGGAATTCCCATCCTGTTCCGTTGAGCTATATTTCTGTTTTTGTGCCAGTACCATACTGTTTTGATTACTGTAGCTTTGTAGTATAGTCTGAAGGCTGGGAACCTGATTCCTCCAGCTCCCTTTTTCTTTTTCAAGATTGCTTTGGTTATTTGGGGTCTTTCGTATTGCCATACAAATTGTAAAATTTTTTGTTCTAATTCTGTGAAAAATGCTATTGGTAATTTGATAGGGATTGCATTGAGTCTGTAAATTACTTTGGTAGTATAGTCATCTGACAATACTGATTCTTCCAATCCAGAAACATGGTATATCTTTCCATCTGTTTGTGTCATCTTTGATTTCTTTCATTAGCATCTTATAGTTTTTCAGAGAACAGGTCTTTTGTCTCCTTAGGTAGGTTTATTCCTAGGTATTTTAGTCTTTCTGATGTGGTGGTAAATGGGATTGTTTCCTATAATTTCCCTTTCTGATCCCTTGTTATAAGTGTATAGAAATGCAACAGATTTCTGTATATTAATTTTGTATCCTGCAACTTTACTGAATTCATTGAGCTCTGGTTGTTTTCTGGTAGCATCTTTAGGATTTTATATGTAGAGCATCATGTCATCTGCAAACGGTGACAGTTTTACTTCTTTTCCAATTTGGATCCCTTTTATTTCTTTTTCTTCTCAAATTGCTGTGGCTGGAACTTCCAAGACTATGTTGAATAAAAGTGGCAAGAGTGGACATCCTTGTCTTGTTCCTGATCTTAGAAGAATTGTTCACCGTTGAGTATGATGTTAGCTGTGGGTTTGTCATATATGACTTTTATTATGTTGAGGTATGTTTCCTCTCTGCCCACTTTCTGAAGAGTTTTTATCATAAATGGAAGTTGAATTCTATCAGAAGTTTTTCTGCATTGATTAAAATGATCATTTGGTTTTTATTCTTCAATTTGCTGTGTGGTATCACACTGATTGATTTGTGGGTATTGAAGAATCCTTACAAACCTGGGTTAAATCCCACTTGATCATGGTGTATGATCCTTTTCATGTATTGTTTGATTCAGTTTGCTAGTATTTTGTCAAGGATTTTTGCGTCTATGTTCATCTGTGTTATTGGCCTGTAACTTTCTATTTTTGTGGTATCCTTGTTGGGTTTTGGTATCAGGGTGATGGTGGCCTCAGAATGAGTTTGGGAGTGTTCTTTCTTCTGCAATTTTTTGGAATAATTTCAGAAGGATAGGTGTTAACTCTTCTCTAAATGTTTGATAGATTTTACCTGTGAAGCTGTCTGGTCCTGGACTTTTGTATGTTGGGAAGTTTTTTAATCACAAATTCAATTCCAGGACTTGTGATTGGTCTGTTCATTTTTTGTATTTCTTCCTGGTTCAATCTTGGAAGATTGCACCTTTCTAAGAAGTTGTCCATTTCTTTTAGGTTGTCCATTTTATTGGCATGTAGTTGCCTGTAGTAGGCTCTTATGGTGCTTTGTATTTCTGTGGCATCAGTTGTAACTTCTTTCTCATTTCTAATTTTATTGATTTGGGCCCTCTCCATATTTTTCTTGATGAGTCTGGCTAAAGGTTTATCAATTTTATCTTTTCTTTTTTTTTTGGCAGCACTGCATGGCTTGTGGGATCTTAGCTCCCCGACCAGGGACTGAACCCAGGCCTCGGCAGTGAAAGCGCCCAGTCCTGACCACTGGACAAGCAGGGAATTCCCAATTTTGTTTATTTTTTCAAAGACCCAACTTTTAGTTTCATTGATTTTTTCTATAGTTTTCTTCATCTCTATTTCACTTATTTCTGCTCCGATCTTTATGATTTCTTTCCTTCTACTAAGTTTGTGTTTTGTTTGTTCTTCTTTTTTAGTTGCTTTAGATGTAAGGTTAGGTTGTTTATTTGAGATTTTTCTTGTTTCCTGAGGTAAGCTTGTATCACTATAAACTTACCTCTTAGAACTGCTTTTGCTGTGTCCCAAAGGCTTTGGATTGTCATGTTTTCATTTTCATTTGTCTCTAGGCATATTTTGCTTTCCTCTTTGATTTCTTCAGTGATCTGTTGGCTGTTTAGTAACATATTGTTTAGCCTTTACAGTTTTTTTCTTGTAGTTGATTTCTAATCTCGTAGCATGGTCAGAAATGGTGCTTGATATGATTTCAATTTTCTTAAATTTACTGAGGCTTGCCTTATGGCCCAGCATGTGATCTATCCTGGAGAATGTTCCATGTGCACTTGAAAAAAATGTGTATTCTGCTTTCAGATGGAATGTTCTATAAATATCAATGAAATCCCTTTTGGTCTAATGTCTTATTTAAGCCTGTGTTTCTTTACTGATTTTTCTGTCTGGACGATCTATTCATTGATGTAAGTGGGCTGTTAAAGTCCCTTACTATATTGAGTTAACATTTGCTTTATATATTGAGGTGCTCCTATGTTGGGGGCATATATATTTACAATTGTTATATCTTCTTGGATTGATCTCTTGATCATTATGTAGTGTCCTTCTTTGTCTCTTGTAACAGTCTTTATTTTAAAGTCTACTTTGTCTGGTATAAGTATTGCTACTCCAGCTTTCTTTTGATTTCCATTTGCATTGAATACCTTTTTTTCATCCCCTCACTTGCAGTCTGTATGTGTCTCTAGTTCTGAAGTGAGTCTCTTGTAGGCAACATATACATGGGTCTTGTTTTTGTATCCATTCAGCCAGTTTATGTCTTTTGGCTGGAGCATTTAGTCCGTTTACATTTAAAGTAATTATTGATATGTGTGTTCCTGTTGACATTTTGTTAATTGTTTTGGATTTGTTTTTGTAGATCTTTTTTCCCCTTTCTTCTTTTGTTCTCTTCTTTTGTGATTTGATGGCTGTCTTTAGCTTTGTGTTTAGATTCCTTTTTCTTTTTTTGTGTATATCTGTTATAGATTTTTGATTTGTGGTTACTGTGAGATTTTTATATAGCAATATATATGTATATATGTGTGTGTGTGTATATACACACACACACACACATATATACACATACTTGTTTTAAGTTGTTGATCCCTTAATTTCAAATACATTTTAGATACCTTCCATTTGTACTCTCTCCTCTCACAATTACTGTTTTTGATATCATGTTTTACATCTAATTGTTTTGTTTAACCCTTAACTACTTAGTGCAGATACAGATGATTTTGCTACTTTTGTTTTTAACCTCCGTACTAGCTTTGTGTGTGGATTAATTCTTGTCTTTACTGTATGTTTTCTCTTACTGATGAGCTCTTTCATTTCATAATTTTCTTGTTTCTAGTTGTGGCCTTTTCTTTTTCACCTAGAGAAGTTCCTTTATCATTTATTGTAATGCTGGTTTGGAATTCTTTTAGCTTTTGCTTGTCTGTAAAGCTTTTGATTTCTCCATCAAATCTGAATGAGAGCCTCCCTGGGTAGAGGATTCTTGGTTGTAGTTTCTTCCTTTTCATCACTTTAAACATATTGTGCCACTTCCTTCTGGTCTGCAGAATTTCTGCAGAAAAATCAGCTGATAGCCTTATGGGAGTTCCCTTGTATGTTATTTGTTGCTTTTCCCTTGCTGCTTTTAATATTCTCTATCTTTAATTTTTATCATTTTTATTATAACATGTCTTTTGGTTAATCCTGTATGGGACTCTATGCACTTCCTGGACTTGGGTGACTGCTTCCTTTACCATGTTAAGGAAGTTTTCATCTATTATCTCTTCAAATATTGTATTTTCTCAGCCCTCAGGCTCTCTTCTCCTGGGATTCCTATAATACGAATACTAGTGCATTTGATGTTGTTCCAGAAGTCTCAAGCTGTCCTCATTTTTTAAATTCTTTTTTCTTTTTTCTGTTCAGCAGCAGTGATTTCCACTACTCTGTCTTCCAGCTCACTGATCTGTTCCTCTGTATCATTAATCTACTATTGATTCCTCCTTGTGTATTTTTCATTTCAGTTTTTGTATTCTTCATCTTTGTTTGGTTTTTCTTTATATTTTCTAACTCTTTGTTAAAAACATAACTTCTCACTCTGTGCATCCATTCTTCTCCTGAATGCTTTGATCATCTTTACAATCATTGCTCTGAACTGTTTCTCAGGGAGATTGCCTATCTCTACTTCACTTAGTTCTTCTTGGGTTTTATTTTGTTCCTTCATCTGGAACATACTCCTCTGCCACCTCATTTTGTCTAAGTTGCTATCTGTATTTTTATGTATGTGGTATGTTAGTTAAATTTCTCGACCTTGGAAAAGTGACCTTCGTATGCAAGTGACGTCATATGCATCCCAGCGGTGCACTCCCCTCTCATCACCTAAGCTATATGCTTTAGGGAGTCCCCCCTAAGAGGGCTGCAGGGGTTCTTCTGCTGTGGTGGGCTGACTCTGGGGCGGTGTGGTAGGCTTTTTGGCCCCTAGTCTCGTTGGTTGCCTGACCCTTCCGTGTGTGGATGCTGCTGGCTGCTGTTGAGCAGGGCTTGGTCACAAGGTGGCTATTGGTAGAAGCCTAGGGGGCGCCAGGGCTAGTGGTAGCTCACTGGTGGGCAGTGTCAGGATCCTGAAGACGCTGGGTCTGTTGCCCACCCACTGGCAGGTGAAGCCAGGTCCTGGGGTTAATGCTGTGCTACTGGCAGGCAGAGCTGGTTCCTGGAGTCTGGCAGCAGGGCCCAGGGATCCCAGAGCTTGTTTCAGATCATTTGGGGCAGATGGGTTCTTGACACTGTTGGGTATGGGGGCCAGGGTGTCCCACAGGTTACATTGGCCTGCTAGTGGGCAGGGCCACGGCCCAGCTGGTCCCAGGGTAGGGTCTGACCTGCTGGTGGTGGTCTGCAGGGTACAGGATCATAGTTTTCTTGCTTCTGGCGCCTGCCCACTGGTAGGTGGAGCTGGGTCTTGGCACTCTGGTGGGCAGGGCCATGTCTAGAGGCATATCTAGAGGTGGCTGTGGGCTCAGGAAGTCTTTAGGAATTCTTTTTGCTGATGGGTGGGGCTGTCTCCCTGCCCAGTTAGTTGTTTGGCCTGAGGTGTCCTAGCACTGGCACCTACAGGCTGTTGGGTGGGGCCAGCAGCCACCAGTAGCAGTGCTCATGCAGCTGAATGCCCCCCAAAATGTCTGCATGCAGCCAGTGTCCATGTCCCCAGGGTGAGTTTCAGCCATCTCCCCACAACCCCCGCCACCTCTCCAGGAGGCTCTCTAAGACCAGCAGGTAAGTCTGGCCCAGGCTCCTATCAAATTCCTCTTTTTGCCATGTGTCCTGGTGCACATGAGATTTTATGTGTGCCCTTTAAGAGTGAAATCTCTATTTTCCCCAGTCTGATGGGGCTCCTGTAATTAACCGTGCTGGCCTTAAAGCCAAGTGCTCTGGGGGCTTGTCTTCTTTGTGCTGGACCCCTGGGCTGGGGAGCCTGATGTGGAGGTCAGAACTCTCACTCCTGTGGGAGGACCTCTGCAGTGTATTTATTTTCTAATTTGTGGGCCACCCACCTAGGGCATATGAAATTTGATTATATTGCAAGTCTGCTCTTTCTACCCATCTCATTGTGGTTGCTTCTTTATGTCTTTAGTTGTAGAAGGTCTTTTCTTGTAGTTTCCAGTCTTTTTCACTGATGGTTGTTCTGCAGATAGTTGTGATTTTGGTGTGCTTGTGAGAGGAGGTGAGCCTCAGATCTTTCTACTTTCCCATCTTGGCTGCTCTCCTCTTCATTCTTTTTTCTTTCTGCTCTTCAGACTGGATAATTCCAATTGCTTTATCTTTAAGTTCACTAATACTTTCTTCTGTCTGCTCAAATTTGCTGTTGAATAACTCTAGTGAGTTTCTCATTTCTGTTATTTCACTTTTAAGCTCCAGCATTTATTTGGTCCTTTTTATAATTTCTATGTTTTTACTGATATTTTCATTTGTTCTACATAGTTTTCCTGATTTCCTTTACTTCTTTGCCCATGGCTTCCTTTAGCTCATTGAGCATGTTAAGTCAACTGTCTTAAATATCTTTAATAATTCCAGTGTCTGGGCTTCCTCAGGGATGGTTTCTGTCGAAATCTTTTTCCCCCCATGATTGGGCTATACTTTCCTGTTTCTGTTTCCTGTAACTCTTTTATTGAGAACCAGATATATTGAGCATTATGTTGTTTTAACTCTGAAATCTAATTCTCCCTCTCCTCAGGAATTGGTAAATCTTGCTAGTTGAGGGCTGGAGCCATCGTTGTGACTTCTCCAAACGATTTTTGCAAAGTGTGTATTCCTTGTTTTGTGTGGTCACTGAAGTTTCTGTCTGATATCTCTACAGTCAGCCAGTAAGCTGACAAATATTTCCTCAAATGTCTGGCTCCCAAAGGGAAATACTGTCTCTAATCCCCTGTAAACCACTTTAGTTCATGGGGGTTGAAACAATGGCCAACCTTTGTGCTGGCCCCTCAGTGATCAAAAGCAGCAATTATCAATCAAAACACACAATCCTAATATTTGGAGGACAAGTTTCTTATTGTCCAGGAAGCTGCACCAGGAATATGGGCCACCACCTCTCCTTTCTGCTCCCCGCTTCAGAGAATGGTAGTGGAGGAATGGTAGCCACTATATGAAAGACCAACATTCCCAAGAATTTACTGATTTACCAGTCTCTTCATCAAGCTCTACCCTGAACACTGCAAGTATTTAACTAGACTCCAGAATTCCAAAATAGTTGCTTTAGACAGTTCTTGCCAGCTCAGTAGTTGTTTAGGTGGAGAAATGGCTTCCTTCCCTGACATCATTCCATTTCTTTTTATTGCCAAATAATATCACATTGTAGGCTTATACCACATTTTGTTTATTCATTCATCAGGTAATGGACATTTGGGTTGTTTTCAATTTTTAACTATTATGAATAATGCTTCTATGAACAATCACTTATAAATTTTTGTGTGGACTTGTGTTTTTATTTCTCTTGGGTGTATACATAGGCATGAAATACCTGGGTGTAATGATTACTATTGTTAACAATTATTACTATTATTAACCTTGCATTCCTAGAATAAACCCTACATGGTCATAATACATTATCCTTTTATATATTGTTGGATTCAATTTGCTAGTCTTTTGTTAAGAGTTTTTGCATCTACATTCATGATAATATTGGTCTGTAAATTTTGTTTTTGTAATGTCTTTGTCAGGTTTTGGTATGTTATACTGACATCAATAGTTTCCTCTGCCTCTATTTTCTGAAAAAGTTTGTGTAAGGTTAGTGATAGTCCTTCCTTGAATGTCTGATAGACTTCACCAGTGAAACTGAGTCTAGAGTTTTCTTTATGGAAAGTTACGATAAATTCTGTTTATTTGCTAGAGGGCCATTCAGATTTCCTGATTTTTTCTTGTATTAATTTTGATAATTAAATTTGTTAGTACATTTGTCTACTTCACATAAGTGGTCTAATTTGTTGGCATAAAATTGTCCGTGATATACCTTTACTATCCTTTAATGTCATAGGATCTGTAGTGATAACCTTTTTCATTCTTGATATTGGTAATTGTTTTCCATCATTTTTTTTTTCTTCATTGCTCTAGCTAGGGGTTTTTCTATTTCATTTTTCATTCCAAAGAATCAGATTTTGGCTTTGTTAATTTTATCTATTGTATGATTTTCATGTCATTGATTTTTGTTCTTTATTGTATTTCCTTTCTTCTATTTCATGTGAGCTTACTTTGCTTTTCTTTCTCTAACTTATTAAGATGGAAACTTAGGTCATTGATTTTAGATGTTTTTCTAATATAATTATTTAAAACTATAAGCTTCCCTCTAAGCCATGACTATTCAATAGCACTTTCTGCAGTGATGGAAGTATTCTGTTTTCTGCTGTCCAGTACAGTAGCCACTAGCCATATGTAACTATTGAGCACTTGATATGTGGCCAGTGTGTCTGAAGAATTGAACTTTTGTATTAATTTAAATTTAGTCACATGTATCCAGTGGCTTCTGTAATGAGCAGTGCATCTCCAAGCACTGCTTTACCTGCATCCACAATTTTATGTTGTAATTATCATTAAATTTAAAATATTTTCTAATTTCCCTTGTGACTTCATCTTTTAGATGAATAAATTATTTACAACTGTGCTGTTTAATTTCCTGAGGTTTTGGGGGTTTCTGGATATGTTGTTACTGATTTTAAATTTTTAATTTAATTCCTTTGTGATCAGAGAACACACCATGTATAATTTCAATACTTTTTAATCTGAGCCTTGTAGAGCCCAGCATATGGTCTATCTTGAATTTACCATGCATACCTCAAAAAAAATAGTATTTTGCACTTGTTGGATGTAGTGTCCTATAAACATCAGTTAGATTGAGGTGGCTGATAAAGTGGTTCAGATCTTTGTCCTGATTTGTCTAATTGTTCTAATGACTTCTAAGAAGTGGGTGTTAAATCTACTATGGCAGAATTATGTTTCTCCCCACAATGCTATAAACTTTTAATTCATGTATTTAAGGCTATCAGGCATCCTACATACATATTTATAATTGTACTATCTTCCCAATGAATTGTCCTGTTTATCATGAAACGTTCCTATTTTTATCTATGATAATCTTTGTCTTAAAGTCTATTTTTATCTGGTGTTTATATAGCCATTCTAGTCTTATTATGCTAATTTACATGCTCTTTGTTTTCCATCCTTTAACTTTCAACTTATCTGTGTTTTTAAAGTGTTTCTTGTAGGCAGCATTTAAATGAACTTTTTGATTAGAATGTTAACGTGTCACTGATGTAATTATTGATATAGTTGGACCTTGGCATATTTTATTAGTTTTTTGTTTGTCCTCTGTTTTTGTCCTTACCAACTCACGTTTTTTTTTTTAAGGTCACTTCTCCCAGCTTTACTCCCATCCACAGTCTGTTTGCCTGTGTTTACTTTTTAAGTCATCAGGTGGGTTTCTTTTCCTTTCTTTTTTTTCTATTTTACTCAGAGTTTATCATCGTAAGCAGTGGAGGGATGGGTTATAGGGGCTTACATTGTGATACTGGAACCAAAACTCCTTTCATGAAGGTTTCACGGCTACTCTCACTTATGCATAGACTACTTTGAAAGCAGACGCAAGAAATTGGTGATTGTGGATATTTAGAGGGAGAAATTGTGGGGGCCAAGAGGAAAAACTTTTCAATATAGACCCTTCTGCACTTTGACCATTAGTATGTAAACATTTTTCAAAAAAGGCATTAACAACTAGTCAAAATAATCAATCTGGGATGGATTAAACATTAGGTAGTTTGAAGGACAGATGTAGCCAACTACAAAGGCTTTAACTCAAGCACCTAAGAAGGTAAGCCCATTGATAGCTACAAGGAAGATAACGGTATTTGATGTGTTCAATTCCAAGCGAAGGTATATGTTGCAGATAACCAACCATATGTCTCTTCAAATATTTGTTTAGGGCTGCCTCCTGGCCCATCACCTTTCACAAGGCACATTTTCCTTAGAATACAGTCATCTATTGTCTTGATTTTTTTCCAGGCTGTGCACGTGGCTACTAATTCTGACAGGGGAAAGCTTGGACATAGGTGAGGCAATTAAAAGGCTTCCCAATTCTAGTGGCTGCAATTCCTGCAAGCGTACTGAAGAATTCTGGCTGGCACTTGTAGCTACGAGATTCAGTTGTATAATGGTTTTTTTGGTAATTGCTTAGTAGAAAGCCTGTAAAATAAAACCCTTACCAATTATGCCTTTTACTATAGAGCAGCAGTGTCCACTAAACCATTAGCTATTGAGCACTCGAAATAGGGGTAGCCCAAATTGTGATGTGATAAGCACAATGGATTTTGAAGACTTAGTATGGAAAAAGGAATATAAAATGTCTTGGCAATAATTTTTAATGTGTACCTGTTAAAATAATAGCATTTTGAATATACTGATTTCAAATATACTAAAATTTCATGTTTCTTTTTAGGTTTTTAATGTGGCTAAAAATTAAAATTAGATAGGTAACTCACCTATTTTGGAGGGGGAGGGGAGACGAAATAGGTCCTGCTAGAGTTTTCTTTTTTTTTAATTGAAGTATAGTTGATTTACAATGTTGTTAGCTTCAGGTGTACAGCAGTGATTCAGTTTTATATATATATTCTTTTTCAGATTCTTTTTCCTTATAAGTTATTATAAAATATTGAGCATAGTTCCCTGTGCTATACAGTAGGTCCTTGTTGGTTATCTATTTTATACATAGTATTGTGTTTATGTTAATCCCAAACTCCTAATTTATCCTTTTCCCTCCCCCCTTTCCCCTTTGTTAACCATAAGTTTGTTTTCCATGTCTGTGGGTCTGTTTATGTTTTGTACATAGGCTCATTTGTATCTTTTGTTTTTTGGGTTTTTTTAGATTCCACATATAAGTGATATATGATATTTGTCTTTCTCTGTCTAGCTTACTTCACTTACCATGATAATCTCTAGGTCCATCCATGTTGCTGCAAATGGCGTTATTTCATTCTTTTGTATGACTGAGTAGTATTCACTGTATATATATACCACATCTTCTTTATCCATTCATCTGTCCATGGGCATTTAGGTTGCTTCTGTCTCAGCTATTGTAGATAGTGCTGGCTATGAACATTGGGGTACACATATCTTTTCGAATTATGGTTTCCTCCAGATATATGCCCAGGAGTGGGATTGCTGGGTCATGTGGTAGCTCTATTTTTAGTTTTCTAATGAACCTCCATACTGTTTTCCATAGTAGCTGCACCAATTTACATTCCCACCAACAGTGTAGGAGGATTCCCTTTTCTCCACACCCTCTCCAGCATTTATTATTTATAGATTTTTTTGATGGCCATTCTGACTGGTGTGAGGTGGTACCTCATTGTCATTTTGATTGGCATTTCTCTAATAATTAGTGATGTTGAGCATCTTTTCATGTGCCTTTTGGCCATCTGAATGTCTTCTTTGGAGAAACATCTATTTAGATCTTCTGCCCATTTCTTTATTGGGTTGTTTTTTTGATACTGAGCTGTATGAGCTGTTTGTATATTTTGGAAATTAATCCAAAACAAAAAGACAACCTACAGAATGGGAGAAAATATTTGCAAATGATGTGACCTGCTAGAGTATTCTTACTGAAAACCAATGACCAATTGGACAACCACATGCAAAAAAAATGAACCATATACCCTTTAGAAAAATTACCTGAAAATAGCTCAGACCTAAATGTTAAATGGAAAACTAAAACTCCTAGAAGATGACACAGGGAAAAACTTAGATGGGTTTGGTGATCCATGAAAGAAATAAGTGATAAGCTGGACTTCTTTAAAATTAAAAAATTCTGCTCTGCAAAAGACACTTTCAAGAGAATGAGAAGACAAACCACAAACTGGGGAAAAATACTTGTAAAACACATATCTAATAAAGGACTGTTGTCTAAAATATACAAAGAAATTCTTAAAACTCAACAATAAGAAAACAAACAACCTGCTTAAAATAGGAGCAAAAGATCTGAACAGACACTTCACCAAAGATATACACTTGGTAAATAAGAATATAAAACATCTTGTCATTAGGGAAATACAAATTAAAATGAGATACCACTACACACCTACTAGAATGGCCAAAATCCAAAACACCGACTCCACCAAATGCTGACAAGGACGTGGAACAACAGGAACTCTCATTCACTGCTAGTGGGAATGCGAAATGGTATAGTTACCTTGGAAGACAGTTTGGAAGTTTCTTACAAAACTAAAGATACTCTTCCCATATAATCCAGCAATTGCACTCCTTGGTATTTACCCAAATGAACTAAAACTTATGTCCACAAAAAACCTGTACACGTTTATGGTAGCTTTACTCGTAATTGCCAAAATTTGGAAGCAACAAAGATGTTCTTTGGTAGGTGAATGGAGAAATAAACTGTTACATCCAGACAATGGAATATTATCCAGCACTAAAAAGAAATGACCTATCAAGCCATGAAAAGACACAGAGGAATCTTAAATGCATATTACTAAGTGAAAAAAGCCAATCTGAATAAGCTAGATTGAATGAATTATATGATTCTAACTATATGACATTCTGGAAAAGGCAAAACTATGGAGACAGTAAAAATATCAAGGGTTGCCAGGGGTTCCTGGGAAGGGAAGATGAAGAGGCAGAGCACAGAGGATTTTCAGGGCAGTAAAATTATTCTGTGTCATACCATAATAGTAAAAATGTCATTATACATTTGTCCAAACCCATAGGATGTACACCACCAAGAGTGAATCGTAATGTCAACTATGGATGATAATGATGTGTCAAGTGAGGTTCATTGATTGTGACAAAGGTACTTCTTGGGGGTGGGGCTCTCAGGATGTCAATAGTGGGGGAAACTGGGGTGGGAGCAGTGTGCAGGCAGGGAGTTTATGGGACCTCTCTGTACTTTCTGCTCAGTTTTCCTGGGAACCTAAAACTGATCTAAAAAGTCTATTAAAAATGACAACAGTGTTCAAGCATTTTATTAAATCAGGATAAGGAATCTCCACATTGTTGCACATACCAGATTGTATACAATTATAAGGGCATATCACTTGTTTACGAAGACACAGCTGAGCAGTAAGTTGACAAGTCTAATAAACCATGTTTAGCCAACTAAAATTTCAAGAACATTCAAAAGGAAACACAATAAAGGTCATGCAAGTTCTAGAATAGTGAATCATGACAAAGCTCATTCATTATATGCTTTACCTTCAAAATGCACATGACATCTAAAACAAAAAAAATCTGAAGACCAGTTGGTTGTCACTAGTCAGATACACATTTCATTCAGGAATATTAAGCCCCTTACCACTACTGACTTGTTTGATTGTAAATAACTTAGTCCTAACTACAGAAAAGTTTTCTGAAGAGATTTACTGTTGTAAAATATATGCCCATTGTTCATAATATGCCTTGAAGCCACTGAACTTTCATTAAAATACGATAAAGAATGATACTCAAACCAGGAATCCCAGCTATGACCTTTTCACTTACCACTAAATATCAGTTCAAGATAAAACACCGTAAAGACTAAAATAGACTGTGAATGGTCAAATCAGTGAGACCGTATTAATCTACATCTATTTTAACTTACATAAAGGACACTAAGTTTAAGAACCTGAAGAGACCCTATGGAGTTTTTCTTAGGCGACAGTATTGAACTGCCTTAGAACAAACAGCTGATTATCAGGTTTATAATGATGGCTGAGTAGAAAAGAAAGTCCTAACTGATGTAGCCTCAAACTTATTTGTTCAAATCTATGTTTAACTTATAACCACCAAATCCTAATGGTTGGGGAGACATGATCAAATACCTTTCTGCAAACTTCATCTCCCCACACCCTCCACTCCTCCCTCCCCCCCAAACTCCTATATAAGTTTCCCCTGCTTTAAGCTAGAAGGTCAATTCTGGATTCAAACTTGTATGAACTAAGTTTATAGGAGATAACATGCAAATAATGGGATAAAGTTAAATTCATTTGACAACAGCAAACATTATAAATGTATGCCACTATCCCGCTAAACAGAAGACCTGGGGAAACCACAAATATAACAAAACACAACGTTAGGTTTAAAAACAAAGACTCTTGAAGGAAGTAATTTTATTTTACAGTGGTTGAAGTTATCCACCAAATGCTTAATGACCTCCATGTTTCTGCAACTAAAACTAAAAGAGAATTATAGGGAGCTGGGAATACATGTTAGATACTAACGATCTTCAAGCTTTGAAGACGTCATTGCATGAAGAAAATTATGGGAAACACTGTTCCCGATAATTACGTACACCCTTAGTGTAACATATGGAGATCACTGTCTCCGATATAGACACTGTGGTAGGCAAAAACTACCTTGTTCTTTATACATTATGGAAGACACTGCTCCCGATAATGTGAGTTAGGTTTGTGACAAAGGTACTGGAAATTTTGCAAAATTCGAATTAAAGTTACACCTTGGATAAATTGAGCTGTAAAATTTTGCATGTATGAGTACGATCACAGCTTTTAAGTGACATTAATTTATAACTTGGTCACAATTCACTGCATTCAGGGGAACTGCTGTTTTTATCTGATTAGCTAAATAGAAATTTAACTTGATTAGCAACCACTAATTAAATTTAATTCTTCTCCAAGACTTAGCTTTATAATTTTATTTGGCTTGCGGTTGTTTTCTAACACCCGTAAGTGTCGACCACAAATGCAAAACTTCCAGTATCTGTTGGGTTTTATTAGCAGATGCTGCTATTATTTAAAAAAAAAACGACAGTATAACTGTCATAATTATGGAAGGCACTGCTTCCGATAATTATCTTCTATAAAAAAAACACCATTTATAGTGAACTCTGTCACTGATAAATAAACAATAAATATCTCAGTGCCAAAATGACAGGAAGCTTTTCCAAAAAATTAACACTTTGGCCAAAATTTGGCAGTGTGTTCTTTAAAGTCTGACGAACTGAGTTTGAAATTAAACACCTAAAACTTGGTTCTCTTTCAAAATACCTCGGAAAAAACGAAAACAAAAAACTAACAAAGGTTTATGGAACAAGGGACAGAGGAAGAGAAAATATACTAGGTCTTTGGCTTCTGGTCTCCTCTTTTCATACATAATCTTGAGGTTAACACATTAAGGCCTTACTCCTGTGATAAACAGTTGAGCCTCCTTTTATGCAGCGGAAGGACCTCTATTTCAGACCTCACTGGCAAGAAAACAAGTCCCATCTCTTCTGAAAGTGAACTGTTTCACTTTCAGATGTGGAAACGAGCTAAATCCTTAAAGAAGGCAGAGATCTCATGTGGAGAGTAAAGCCTTACAGCCTGGGATCTCCTATATAGCATCCAGTGAAGGTGGAGAATCACATTAAGCTACCACTTTCCACCTTCAGCAGATATCACCTTCCTCCTCCAATTCAAAAGATACCAGTTCACGTACTTAGGATTTAGAGCAATAGTTCACATAAATGGTTCTGACTTTTTCATAACTGTAACAGGAAAGAGGCAGTTACCATTACAAAGCACTTAAAACCCTAGAGATAATCAGAGAAAATATTCTATCGTGAACATTTTTTTAAGTGGTTAGTCACTTTAACTTGAAGTGCAGGTACCTACCCTGTATTAAAAGCTGCTGCCTAAAGACATCTATTAGTACCAAGATTGGGTAGAATTTTAACAATATTAGGTTTTGTAGCCCTACTGAAAATTTAGCACAACCAACACAAGTCTAGGAACCACACTACCCTGATGTTCTTATATAAGTTATAGGTATCACATTTAAAATTCATTGTCAATGTCCCAGATGTCACCAGAGAGGGCATTTGCAGCTCCCTGAATAGTCCAAGTTGCTAGAGCCAACTGGTTTTTCAACAGTGTTTCATTAAAAGCACCGTTATTTTTCTGCTGCAGCTTTAAGTGCTCTAGTAAAGCTGACAGAGTGTGAGAGCCAGAGCCCCAGAAGATATGTCGGAAAGGAGACTCTCTTGGAGATACGTAGGGTGACAGGAAGTGATATTCCACCTACGAAAACAAAACATACAAGGGAGCTTACACAGTGCTGTGACTTTTGTTGTGAGGGAAGGACCTGATAGAGTAAAACAACTGTCATTCTCTCACTTCAAATGTTAAAATTTCCCTGAACTTAAGAATGTTGAGGACAGGCTACTAATCTTCTAATGTTAAAATTGTAAAGCAACTTGTCAATTCCTTTGTAAACTCTAACTGCATTGGGTATTTTTTTTTTTTTTTTTGGTCAGAGCCTATATAGGGAAGGTTTACAAGTTTCCACTGTAATGCAGTCTTCTGCTTCTTACAAGCAGACTAGGCTAAAAGCAGCTAAGGGCTAAATTAAACAGAAATACAGAGAAAATGACAGCTAAAACCCATTAATGATCCCTTCTTTAAAATGTTTTTAAAGCCTAAAAAAGTTAATATGACGTCAAATGTCTTTTGTATTTCCAGTTTAGATATGTTGGCTTTATACCTTGCTAATAAGTAAAAGTTAAAATTTGTGCTCAATTCTAAAGCAGCAAAGGATTTTGGGCTCCTGGAATTATTACTCTACTCTTTAGAAACACAAGATTTACCAATTAAAAATGCACATACTTGAATTCCTCCTTTTCTAAGGGTTTACGTACTTTCATGATACGGTCATTGATCTCCCTCATGACAAATCTGTTTGTCCTCTCAGCATTCTTATAATCTGTTGTTAGTCTAGACGTAGCACGGAAGAAGTCTCCACGAGCAGAATACAACCACTGTAGATTCAGACCCATCTCCTGAAGCAGAAAGACATTAAACTCACTATTTATTAGACGTTATATTTCTAAGGATGTTATTCTATATACCTTTCTAAATTTAGGTGTACTAACTGAAATGATTCTGATAGAAGGGGGTGAGACTCACAGACAAGCTCAAGCCAGCAAAAGCTAGACTTAACCATCTTGTACAGGAGGTTCCAAGCTTTATAAACTCGTAACACACTCATATTTCAGCTCAGCAGATAGTACAGTTATCCATTCTTAGTCTCATAAGAAAACCATCCTCATCAAGAAATGTAACATAATGTACTTAGTAAAAGTATATAATCCTGTGTAGTATATTCTTTCCGGTTCAATTTCCCTTTGGTGGCAAACTTCAAACATTTTGGTTCAGTGAACTTCAAAATCTAGTTATTTCCATCTGGTAAGTCCCAGTTTCTGATCAGTTACAATTAGTTTCAAGTAAGCCAATCCTAATAATTAGGATTCGGTTATCAATGATTTACTTCATTTAAGGGATCTGTTAAATTGACTTCTAGTACCATAAAAGCCACTTATTAATTAATTTGGTTTTATCAAATGTTTGAATATTAGACACAAAGGATCAACACTAAATAACACTTGAACCACTGGCTATGTTCTCTCTCCATCCATGTCATCTCTGCAAGGCACATGTGGCCCAAACTCGTAGGTTCAGAGTCATAGTTGAGATCTTTATATTCTCTAGGCCCAACTTCTTTATGGGTTGCTTGGAATACATGAATGAGAGAAAGCTTAACACCATTTTAGATTCTGAAAGACTTGCTGTGGTCTATCCTATATCTATAACCTTCATCCTCCCAACTTCCCTTTCAAATGAGTTATGGATCCTAAGCAAAATTATACTTCAGTTCACTTTAAAACATACTTTGGCTACCAATCATGCTGCCCAGGAACAGCTAAACATTATTCTTCAAACTGCTTGATACTTCGGCAGTAAGAACCTGATTTTAGTTAGTGCTCACCTTTATGTCTGCTCTGAACTGGTTCATTTCTCTCACAAACCAAAGTATTTTGTCATTATACATCTCATAGTTCAGGTTCAATTCAACATCATGGGTAAGTTTAATCACAAGCAGACCGGCTACTTCTGCTGCTGCACGTGCCATTTTGTTCAACTGAGGAACATTCTGATTCAGTACCTCATAGGTATCCATGGGAGTACCCAAATAAGGGTAATCTGTGTCCTGGAAGACAAAGGTAGGTTAATGTACTCAGGTGGGTTGTAAGACTAGGAACCTCACGTTCTAGTTTCCCCATCAAAGTAATAGGAACTGTAATTCTTCCTTTGCTTCTAATATATTCCTACTCCAACTTTGTCTCATATCCACTACTTTAAGAAGATACGGCTTTTGCTAGCTCCTCTGAACCTAGCCTACTCCTGGAATGATTAGTTTCTTCTAGGTTCCACAGAATCCCTGTTCTATCACATCACAGACCCTAAACAGCTTTCTAGCCAAATTCCTTGAGGCTATATCCTTATTCCCTTCTCTCTGGGAAGTTTGGCCCATATTAATGAGGAAAGAGGAGAGCACACGTGAAATGTACTTTCAATATAAAGTGTTACTTTTAGACAAAAATTTACCTCCTTCTTCATGCAGCATTTATCCATTCATACATGTTACCTTTCTAACAAGACCGTTTGATGCTCACAAGAGCTCCTCTCCACTTTCACTGGACAACTTTAGTAGCTCTTTTTTTTTTTTTTTGCGGTACACAGGCCTCTCACTGTTGTGGCCTCTCCCATTGCAGAGCACAGGCTCCGGACGTGCAGGCTCAGCGGCCATGGGTCACGGGCCCAGCCGCTCCGCGGCACGTGCGATCTTCCCGGACTGGGGCACGAACCCGTGTCCCCTGCACCGGCAGGCGGACTCTCAACCACTGCGCCACCAGGGAAGCCCCTAGTAGCTATTTCTTCAACTGTATTCCCTACCACTGTCCCCGGTGATACTCATTGCCAAACCTTTGGTTTGACCTCAATTCTTTACTTTCAGACTGTATATATCTGTATTACCTATACCTCTGAACCAGCACTGCTAGGAATCATTAAGAAGTTTTTTAAAAAAACATGACTTCTGAAGGTCAACAGAAATCATCCATAAGTTTCCTCAACCCTAGGACCTGACACTCAGTTCTTCCTAAAGTACATAATGACCAGATATTTCAATACCATTCATACTGTTGCTCTAGCAGAAAGTCAGGGGAATTCCAGCTATGTTCATCTCCAAATCCAGATCTTTCATCACTCCCTCACTTCACACCTTTCCATCCTAGTTCCAGGCTAAAACACCCAGTGGTAAGAAGTCTATTAAGGACCTGGCCTCTACTGCATCATCAATTTGATGCCGAAGTCAACAGCTTCCACCCTGACCCCTTAGACTAACTCTGGGATCTCTTCACACCTCCGAAGAGCCTGCTACGGAGCTGGTTTTCCAACTCTAGCCTTCAGCACAGAAGCCTTCATCATGCTTTTTACTCTGCCTGGGTTTTAGTGCCTTCTAACTGGCTCTTGTACCAAGTCAATTTTGTTTTCCAACTTGGTCAGTTCAAAGTTCTGTCTCTTAAAAATCTTACCTCTGTTTGGTTTTTCTGCTTTTATCTATAATCCCTGCTTAAGAGACTAACATTTCAGGATGAACATCTACAACCATATTTCAACAGGCATCAAGAACAGTATTATCCTGTAGAACTTTGTTTGAAGGAAATATTCTATACTGCACTGTTCAATAGACGGCCTTATTATTAAAACTCATCATGGGGCTTCCCTGGTGGCGCAGTGGTTGAGAGCCCGCCTGCCGATGCAGGGGACACGGGTTCGTGCCCCGGTCCGGGAAGATCCCACGTGGCGTGGAGAGGCTAGGCCCATGAGCCATGGCCCCTGAGCCTGCGCATCCGGAGCAATGGGAGAGGCCACAACCGCAAAACAAAAACAAAAACAAAAACAAAAAAGCTCATCATGCATAACTGAAGAAGTTTAGCAAATAAACTCAAATGCTAACTAAGCTGAGATTAAAATTCTGTCTTAAGACTGATAATAAGGGACATTACGATAACTGCACGTATCTAACTTCTCAAAACATACTAAGCACTCTAGGAAACTTGGCCTCAAAACTGACGAAAGAAGATCTAAGATATAATGCCGTAGCGTTCTTCAGACTTACCTCACAAAAACAGAAAGAGACTGCTGGGATTCCAGAATATGCAAGGAAAGGGAAAGCAGCATTATCAAAAGAAAGTTTCTCGCTGCAAGAAAAGCAGGAATGTGTTTTTAGAAAGTTATCTAAAGAAAAAGACTGTGCTACATGCAACCCTACCCCACCCCCAAGTAAATTTTAACTCACTGCAAGGTTATGTTTAAACCTCTACCTAACACAGTAGGTGCTACTTACTGAGTGACTCTGCTTTTCTATTAGCTATTCATTCACTTATCTCAACTTACACTTTGTTGATCCAGTTGCTATCCCGATATAGAGAGAGCCCAGTAACTGGATGTTTCACCTGTAAAACAAGACATTATTTTATCATTACAGTGAACCTTTCTGGACTTATTCATTCAGGCTAGTCACTAACATTTTTCTCTATAAACATTTATTAAAAATATTAAATTTTTTATTATATCTTCTTGAAAAAAATTTAAGACAGTTAAAACAATCCCAAATTTCTGAAGTTACTTCTACTAGGCTCGTGCTGTTAGTTCCTCTAGTTATGGTGAGAAAAAAAGAGTTTTCCTTCTTAACATTTTAAAGGTGACTTCCCCACAGTTTTAAAAGCCCTCTCTAGTCTTTATGATCTGCCTCTCTTCTTTCTGGTTTCTTCCTTCCAGCACATTTTATACTACTGCCAGCCTAACCTGCAAGCACATTACTGCCCTGTTGGAGACCCTATAGCAATCCCTAGTTTCCCATGGGATCAAGGTCAAGTTCCCTGACCCTTATTTCTCTCCAACTTCAGTCACTCCAATATATTGTCTCTAATCCCATCAGGGAAACTTTGTTCCTCACTCATTCACATGTCTGTTTTTATTCAATGACTATCTCATCTGGCCTTCTTATTTAAGTCTCAGGTATGGTTCAAGTTCATTTAAACCTTCCTTAACATTCTGACTCTATAGATAACCTCTGTGGGCACCTACAGTTTAAATATCAGTGTTTTTCAACTTAATTTTTTGTCTAATTTATATTACACTTTCATAAGTAGGTATACACTCACATCTTGCATCGTCTTCTCAATAAGCGAATACAACAGTGGGCTGGAAGAAACTTTGAACTTGCTGGTACCTGCAAAGAGATTATTTTAACATTGCTCTTTCTTTAGTCAAGCAATTTGCACAGTGCTACTTCTATAAAACTACTTGGCAAACAGGAAGACAATAACCTAGATCAGTGGCATATACAACAACTATCCTCTTAATGAAGTAGATAAAAAAAATGGTTGGGTCAAGCTCTTTCGTGACTGATAACCCTAATTTCACTCAACTGAAGCTCTTACTCCTTGAGTTTGCATATTTAATGTTAATGACTTGTTTTTCTGGTATCTTTTTGGTTCACCCACGTTAGGGTAGGCATCTATTAGCTACAGTAAGCTTGCTATATTTAGTACATTCTGCTGCAAAGGTAAAATGGCAATAATGACTAACCTAATAAATTTTAGTTTAATTGTAACGCCTTTTTATTCCCAAAGTAGACATTTCATTACTCTCCAGTTCATCCACTAGCTACATCTGTACGTTAAATAACACCGAACTCTTTCAGAAGTTTGATTACCTTGTATTTCTATCCATGATGCCACAATCTAGCAAGTTGTGAATTAGTCTCTAGAAATAATACCATTCTATTGATATGGTTTAGTTCCTTCTGGTCCAAAGTAGAGAACTAGTGGTTCTCAAACTTTAGTGCAACTGAATCACCTAAAGCACTTGTTAGAACACAGTTTGCTGGACACTATGCTCCAGATTCTGATTCAAAAGGTCTGGAGTAGGGCCTGAAATTTTGCATTTCTAACAGCTCCCAGGTGATCCTGATGCTGCTGATCTGGGACCACATTAAGACCATTGCTCCAGACAAGGCAGTCTGTACCCATTCTATAACTTAATCCACTATTTAAAAGGAAGCTAGGGCTTCCCAGGTGGCACAGTGGTTGAGTCCGCCTGTCGATGCAGGGGACACGGGTTCGTGCCCCAGTCCAGGAAGATCCCACATACCGCGGAGCGGCTGGGCCCGTGAGCCATGGCCGCTGAGCCTGCGCGTCCGGAGCCTGTGCTCCGAAACGGGAGAGGCCACAACAGTAAGAGGCCCGCGTACCGCAAAAAAAAAAAAAAAAAGGAAACTAAGTTAATCTTTTGATCTGGTTATATCCAATGTAAATTGTAAAAAATAACAAGTGCTGCTTTAGAAAGCTTTCTTCTACTATTCTGTAAGTAGTTTATAAATTTATAAACAGCTAATGAAAGGATACTTACCAAGAACAGCTTTATCCAGGTTAATGTAAGTGAAAGCCTTTAAATGCAAGGAGGCAAGGTATCCCTAGAAGAGAAGGAAAAATACAAATGTACTAATATGTATTAACTTAATTATCACAGACAGTAGCTATTATTAGGGATTTCTGTTTAAGTTTGGATTCTATTGAAACTAAATATACAAAGGTAAAAGTGATATAATCACATTTAAAAGAGCATGGTTTCTGGAGGACAGCTTAAGCCAATACAAGTTCGAGTGCCCATTCTGGGTATGGATGATATATAGATAATACCTCTAGCCATTCAGTGGCACCAATAGCTCCAAAGTCTCCACCACTCCAGCTGGCAAAGACAATGCTCCTGCTGGGTTTAAACTGACCTAAAAGACAACAGAAAGTTAGTTTTGTCTTGGTAAAGGTTATAGGTAGGTAACTGACTTACGATGAAATCAGAAACTTCTAATTCAAGCCTGCAGATTCAGAAATATTTCTTTTCCTTTTGAGGCCCCAGGTGAAAGAACCAAAAAAAGAAATAGAAATAAAATTTTAAAGTAATATAGCAAAGAACAGGATAGGAGATCATTTGAAAATAAGATCTTAAGTACATAGTAGGGACCAGCTTCCTAGACCTCACTCTTTTACCCTCCATTCTTTGAGTCCCTTATAACTTCCAGACCAAGAGATATTTGAAATCACAGCCAAAGTATCTTCTTTGAAAACAATTTGCCTAGAGGTAAGTCACTTAAAACACTAGATTACTTTAAAAACAACTGTTTGAAATAAAATTAAAACTCACAAATTCAAGTTTAGGAAAAGAGTGAGTTTTCAGAAAAATTACATTAATGACAGCTCCTTTGGGGGTTTTATGTGCCACTACCCTCCATCCCTCCCCCTCCCCTGGGTATATACTTTTCTGCATTAATGTACTTTTGTATTCAAGTTAAGCACTGCAACTTACCCTATGACGCAAAGATTCATGAATGTGGTGGGGTCTGCATGTGGGTGGGTACAAAAGAGTGGCAAGTACTATGGGAGAAAGGCTTGAAAGGAAGCCTTTCTTACATAAATTATATACTATATAATATTATATATTTATAAATCAAATATATAAATACATATTCTATGTTGTATTTATAAATATTTAAGTTATATATTATCATTTTATAACAAAACTATAGAACATTAGTGCAAAGGTATGACACTGCTTGCTTTCAAATAGATTCCTTAGGGACCATGTTAGATTTGCCGTATCATTCTGGATATGTCAAACTAAGAATTTAGGGCCCAATATAATGCTTTCCAGCATCTCAAAGAAACTCATGATTCCCAGTACAATGAAGGCACTGCACAGAAAGCTGTTTCAAAGTCAAAGGCAGATACAACAAAAGGCAACCTGCTTTGTACTTAAGAATTCAGGGTCTAACACAAGTGAACCATAAGAGTATAGGCGAAAGTGAGCAAAGCATATTATAACATTTAGAAATACAGTACATAGATGTTCAAGTTCTCAAAATTTGTACTCTACCTTTTAAGACCATATCGGAAAGTATCTGGGCAAGTTTCAATAGGAGACTTGTTCCTACACTGGACTTTGCAGCTCCAGGACCCCAGGCATCCCTCTGGGCCCCTACTATAACATAGCGATCTTAATTAAAAAAAAAAAAAAAAAAAAAAAAAGATAAATTATACAATCAGCTTTTAAATTGTTTTCTAATATTGAAGTCTAGAGTAAGCACATTAGTAGAAGGGTAACAATGTAGTATACGTATTAAGGGTAAGAGAGCCTTCCTTCAGATCTGACTTAGGACTCTAGGGATTAAAAAATTCACATGACAATACTGATCTCTTTTCCCTTATTCATACTGCTACTCTTTTTCTACATTACCAATAAGGTTACTCACTGACTACTTATTTGTGCTAGTTGTCTAATAAGCACTGAAGTCCAAGGGCTTTCCTTACCAAATATTATTATTTGATGGCATTCAGATACATTGGCAGACTACAGCCTGCATGCCCATATTGTCCATGGCTATTTTTATGCTACAATGGCAGAGTTGAAGAGTTGCAGTGGAGACTGTATGGCCTGCAACATGTTTATTATTTGCCCCCTTAAGAAGAAATTTGCTTACCTCTGGTCTATTTAATAACTTACAAGAGATTTTCTAGTCATAATGGTCAGTTTTTGACAAGTTAATTTCCTAGTGCCTTATTACCTCCCACTAAAACTGACACCTGAACAGTTCCTTTAGGACAGATAAGATTTAGCATTTCAGGAAACCAAGCCAAGTCAGCCTTCCTGCACTCCCTCCCTCTGGCCACATCCTTAAGAGTAAGGAAAACAAAACAAACGAAAACCCCCCAAGGATCTTTACCTGGTTCTTCAAAGCCCTTAATAACTCCAAAGATGTTAAAAATTCTTATCTCTTTCAGCACATTGTTCACAGTGAGCTTCACATTCTTGTTCTGTGAGGATACCAGCTTACATGAAGAGTCTAATCCCCAAATAGGAGGACAGTCTCCTTCCATATGTCTAGAAGTAGAAAACAGAGATCAGAGTTCTGAGTTATTGTTAACCTCCCCCCAGTTTACAAAGTCAGTCCTTCCTACTGTCCAGTGAAGTTCTAGGTTAAGAGGACATATAAACAGAACATACAAAATTATTCACTAGTGGCCAAACATTTGTGTTTTTACTCTGATCTGTAGGCGGTCATTTGAAAATCATGAGTTACTTCCTAATTTAACCAATGTTTTCTAAAAGTATTACCTATCCCATCTGATGTGTGCCTTTCTGCCAGAGACATAGCTACAATTTACATTTGAAATAGATTCCAAGATGGACTCGGAAGGAAGTTCTTATACATAAAAGTCCATTAATATATCCTCCTGTTTCCTAACTCTCCACTAACAAGGGTAGTATACATTCTTATTTCAGTTAAGAAAGAATACTCTCATGCTGCTGGTAGTTAGGTTAGATATCTTCCCCTACCTGATTCCTCCTGTGTTATTCAAACACTGACTACTCTAAAACGGCTTACTTACATAAATATGTCAAAACATCATTACTCCCCACTACACAAGAAGATAAGGGGCTGGCTTCATAGGTTAGGAAAGACTTGTAGATGGTAGGAAGAATTAACTGATTCTCAGTTTGATTTTAGTCAAAAAGAATCATCCATTACAAAAACCTCTTAAACAGCATTATTAATAGCCATATAGGATATTTGAAAGTCCTTACATGTAGATGGCTCTTCATTTGATACCAGTAACCCTGCTAAGTAGAATATACTTTATAGCTATCCGATTAAGTCAAAGAAACATGATCAATGGGGTTAAGAGTGACTTGTTCTATGTCACATAGCAAATAAATGCTCACATGAGTTTTGAAACTAGACTGACATCCCATGCCAATACCAGGTGGGGAATATATCCAGATCAAGATGAAAATTAATGACATGTACTCTAATCAGACTGAGTTCTATTTCTAAAGAGGGTACTAATACACTAGGGAGATATCCAGAAGGACTAATCATGACTATAAAGCATCTGGAAACTGTCATGAGAACTGAGGATATTCAATCTATAGACAAGGAAACTTGAATCATTCTGTTGCTTCAAAAGAAAATCCAGAACTAATGAGTGTTCCAGGGAATACGATTTCAGCTCAATACAAATTCTTATAGATCTCCAATAATTGGACGGGTTGCCTAGGTAACAAAATGCTTTACCACAGGAAGTACTTAAGCAGAAGCTATGCCAGGAATATTACACAAGAAATTCACTGGGTGGATTGAACAAGGACTCCTTGAGTTTATAAATCCAATGTCTATTATTAAGATCACTTTATGGAGGAAAAATTTCATTTTTATCTACACCAAGTTAACAGCTAACCATCCTCAAAATGTCCAAAATGTGGAAAATTATAGCCAATTGTTTTAAGATTTTATCAAATCAACAAATTATTATTATTTCTCCCTAATCATAAAACCTGACCCTGCATTACAGTTTTCAAATGAGAACTTACTGAAATAGCTTTTCTGCACCAGCTCTGGAAATTGTTTGGACAGGGATGTTAGGCAATCCTGATGACTGAGATGGTGGAAACTGAGTGTGATTGAAAGAAGGGAATCCAGGTGTGTAAGGGTCACCTGTTCCCAGATGAGCCTAGTAAAACAAAAGAATAATTAGCTCAGGCATTTATTCAAGAAATCCCTATAAGATTCAAATTCAGTATGGGGCTATAACCTGAGTTTGGTTTAGCACCTTAAAGTTTGAAAGTCTGAGTGGTTCTATAATATGTGACTCTTACTTTTATATGGCATATGTCAAATTCTCAATTCAAGATATGACTGATAAAGTACTTTTAGCAATAAGTAATAATTAGGTCTCAAAGTCATGTAATTCATCTTCTCACTTACTGCTAAAACTCTCCAAGGGAAAAAGAGTATTTAAGGATGGCACAGTTCTCTTTCTATTAATGTAGATGGAATCCAGCAACAATTTGGAGAACCCAGTAACTCATTTACTCAAGAAATAAAAACTCACATGTCCAAAAACTGGAAGATCTGCATTAACAATGGGAAATTTAGTCTGGTCCATGTATATCAAGACACCGATTGCATTTAAACTTTCAGCATTTGCAGCCTAAAGAAAAACAGGTAAAGCTCAGAAAATGAAGATCTAATCAACCAAAATTAGAAGAATACATACTGAACTTATACTGAAAGACAAAGGGTTACAGCAGACTACACCAGTACTCCCAATGTTTCAAATAGCTTATATGTTTAGAAAAAAATACTTGCCTTAAAATTTAACTCTTTTTTAAAAAATTTAACTGAAATTTTTAATGAGATAATTGTAGATTCATTTGCAGTTTTAAGAAGTAATAGAGATCCATTGTAAACTTTGCCCAGTTTCTCCCATTAGTCAAACTTTGCAAAACTATAATGTAAGAGCCTGAATATTAACATTGATACAATACAATCCACTAATATTATTCAGATTTCCCCAGTTTTACTTGTACTCATTTCTGTGTTTGTGTGTATTAAGTTCTAAACAATCAAAATATTGAACAATTAGTTTTAATACCACAAAGATCCTTCCCATTGCCATTTGATATCCACACCCACTTCCTTTCCACCCTCAACTCCTGGCAACCACTAACCTAACCTCTCCTCCATTTTTAAAATGTTGTCATTTCAAAAATATTATATACTCAAAAAGCTAAACAGAGTTACCATATGACCCAGCAATCCCACTCCTAGGTAGATACACAAGAGAATTAGAAATATCTATTCACATAGAAACACGTAAATGAACGTTTATTGTAACATTATTAATAAAGCCAGAAAGTGGACACATCAATTGACAAGTAGCCAAGCAAAATGTGGTATATCCGCACAGTAGAATTCTATTCAGCCAACAAAAGAAATGAAGTACTGATTAATGCTACAACGTGGATGAACCTTGAAAACATTATGCTAAGTGAAAAGAAGCCAGTCAAAAGACGCAAAATATTGTATGAGTCCCTTCATATAAAATGTCCAGAAGAGGCAAATCCATAGAAACAGAGAGTAGATTAGTGATTGCCAGGGACTAGGAGCGGGGAATGGGGAGTGACTGCTGCTGGTATGGGGTTTTTTTAGGGGACGATGAAAATATTCTGGAATTAGATCATGGTGATTGTTGCACAACCTGTGAATATACTAAAAACTGAACTATACACTTTAAAGAGTGAATTTTATGGTATGTGGATTAAACTCAATTTAAAAAGTAAAAAAGAAACAATTCAATGTGGCTGCACAACAAAGTTTAACTAACTCTTAAGGAGAGTTCAGAAGATAAGAGAAATAATAAAAACCCATCCAAAACAGCCACTGTCTTTCCATTCTAAGCCCTGTGTAGGTGACTTTTAATTTTCCTTTTTAGAAAACATAGTTATAACTGAATTTTATATATATAATATATTCTATATATAACTCAGTTACATAGACACAATTTAAACTTCTTTCACTTAAGCATTTCTGATTATTGCATTTTTATTGAAAGACAACGACTGCAAAATACTCCAAGTGGGTATGCCAGTTTTGGAAGTATCCTATAACTTTAGATAACTGGAACTTATTTGGTTTGTAGAGTACTTTAATAAATTATATTATCAGGTATGAGAGTGTAAGACAGATGGTTTTCAGAATGTAAGAAAATTAACAATACCATTTAGCTGAAGAATGTTATGATACCAATGTATTTAATAACTCATACTCACCTTTTCAGCAAAAGTAATTTTCCCTGCTCTAACAATCACTAAAGATCCATTCACAGGCATATTTAAATCCTCAAAGTCTTTTTTAGTGCCAAAATTAGCATGGACCAGTTTACCCTAGAATAAAGACATTAGATTCAATGAGCATTATGGTATCAGAATAGCGACAGAGTCTGCCACCAAATATTTCACAGGTCAAACCCAAGAGAGAAAACCAAGAGAGAAAAAAAAGAAGGCCGAGGCCAGGAAAGAATATATGAGAGTTCTAAAGTCAAAACTGGTCAGGGTTAACAGGAGTGAAGTCAAGATTTCTGGTCTCCTACATTCATGCCATTTATTATCTTATGATGCCTTTAATTAACATTGATTATTTACATCAATTAATTTACATTGCTTCAGATATTTGGGGGGAAGAGAAAGGATAATAAGATATCCTTAAGCAAAGAGACATCTATCAATATAAATATGGTAGGCTAGCCAAGGCAGTACCAATTACATAATGTTCCCACACTTGAACTCCAGACAATTGAGGACATAAGAATTAACTAAAAGTTCTGATAATAAATCTGTCTGAAAATTATTTTATAATAAAATGACTTGCATAGATCAACTTTTAGATGTTTTTATAAGCTGTTATCATAATGCTCCTAAACTCTATCAGAGTTCAGACATACAGCTATAAACTGACATTAACAACCAAATATCTAAATATAGAAAGCTCACAGGTGAACCAAAACTCTCCACGTTCTTTAACAGAACAATCTACCCGCCTCCAAACCACTGGCTTGTGGGAAAGTGATACAGCACAGGTAAAGCAGGAAGGCAGAGAACAACCCTAAAACTTCATTTGGCTCAGAAGGCAGTTTTTAGATAGACCCCAGCATATAAATATGTGGTTTTTAACCTAAAAAACAGATAGATCTATCTAGCTGTTTTTTAATTTCTATAGTAGTTTGGCCATATTTGCCTAAATTTTAAAAGATCAAGCATTAAAGAACCAAACTAAGATTAGACTCCAGCTGAGACGGTTATTTATATCTGTCCCCACATAAGGGGGTACCTGATACATGAATTCATTTAGTAAATACTACCATGTGTCAGGCACTGTCCAAGACTCGGACATAGCAGAACATGAAACCAACCCCTAGCCCTTCATGTAGTTTACATTCTAGTGTGGAAACAAGTAAATAAAGTCAGGTGCTATAAGTACTAGGAAGAAAAATAAAGCAGGATAAGGAGAAGTGATTAGAGGAAGGACATTTTTGATCAGATAATCAAGGAAGACTTCCCTAGGGAGGTAATGCTGGGAAGAGACGTGCACAGGGTGAGGGAAGAAGCCATGCTAATATTTAAGGGAAGAGTGGGCCAGGCAAAGGGAAAGGCGATTTCTATAAAGGCCGTGAGGTGGGAGCATGCTTGAGTTTGAGGGTTTGAGGAACAGCAGGGAGGTTAGAGTGGCCACAGCAGAGTGAGCAAAGAGGGGAGCAGGAGAATTACTGAGGGCCTTGCTAACCAAGATGAGGACTTGGGATTTTATTTTAACTGTGGCTTAGGAGGGTTGAGAACAAAAAATATCCCAAGGTCAGTTACATTTTGTAAGTAAATTTATACTAAGGACAGCAAAGACAATGAGTTTTTGAGCTATTCAATAGGGAAAAATGTCTCACGCACGGTTTTGCCTTACTCACAGTAACTGTCGTAGCCTTACTATACGCCACATAACCCTCGGGATTCTCCACCAGGTACACCGTACTGCTGCTGCCGCTCTCACTCACTATGGTCACCGAGTTGTGAGCATTGCTAAAAAAAGATTAAGTTAAAATGAAGCTAAGGCATTCCTGATAAACAAATTAAATGGATTTAATACATTTAGCGTTTGACTTGCATTATTTATTTTGAAGGTCTTCGCTATAATTAGCACACCTGAGAATAGCTACTTCTTATAAAATAAGGTTACCATCTTTCAACATACCTGCCTTTGACCTGAATCTTAACAAAATGTTCATCATGCCAGGCTTTGCTGAGTTTAAGTTCACGGAACTGATTTTCAATGTAAAAAGCAAGGCTTTCATCTTTTTGAGATCCAGCCTCACGAGGGACATAAGAATTTCCATTCAGCATCCTGGAGGAAAAAATGTCACTGTTAAATGAACTAAAGTTTAACCTAAAATAAGCATTGAACTCAAGTATCAAGCAAATCGTTTTAAAAGCGTAAGTCAAAAAAATAAATTAACTGTGACCCAAAATCCTGGATTAACCAGATAGAGACAAGCTTAGAAGAAAAAAACTGTGTGCCTATATTTTAGGGAATTTGTGACTTCAAACTTGTTAAAACCTCTTTATCTGATGTATCTGCTTAGGGTAATTTTAGGGGAAATGAGTAGCTTCCAGAAGATCTGCTGTAAGCACAATGAAAGATAGTATTGCTACTGGTGAACTCAAGATTTACAGCTTCAACTTTTACTCTTTTGAAGCATTCTGAATACCCCGGAAGCAAAACTCCTCTTCGTTCCGCTTTCTTTCCCATGACTCTTTGTAAGTATCTACATATTAGTTATATGATCTTTTTTTTGATAGACCTTATCCTCACTTTATCCATAATGCCTAAATACAGTATCCACAGAAGTATTCACCAGATGAAGTAAAAAATGCCAAGATTTCTAATTTAAGACAAAAAGAATTACTGTACCATTGAAATTATAGGGGGCTAACAAAAGGTAAAAGTTGATTTGTTCTTTATATGGAGTTAGATATGTGTCCAAAGAAGACCTTAAAAATCTAAGGACAGGAAACTTAAGGACACTTCTTAGGGTATAGATTGAGTGAGAACCAGAAGAAATCAAGAAATACTAGAGACATTATCAAGCTGGGCAGTCAAGTTGGTTCTGAACTAGAGGATGAAAAAGGCTACCGATGCCCTTATGGATAGTAGCAGGGCTCAGCATGACTTACAAGGGGTTGAGATGGAAAATCGGAGCAGAAGAAAGTCTGACAGCAAGCAACAGGCTACAAAGAACCAGACGACAAAAAGATCAAGAGCCTGTGAATTTTCTTAAAAAAAAGGAGTCCCCACAGAAATTCTAACATTTTTTCCTAACAACATAGTTTGAGTTCTTTACTGACTCTTTACGCTCTAACTGAACATGGGAAGTCTCGCCTTATAAAGCGTTTCCTCCAGACTATATCACCTTTGTTTTTTTCCACTGCACCTAATAATCAATATTTGTGTAGGCACTGAGGTTGAACTTGTAAAGCAGCTCAAGCTTACTTGATGGCACTGGTGAAGTCTATGGCATCCAGTCTCTTGGACAACATTGATTTGAGGTCTGCCCAAAATATGCGACGTGTTTCGGGGAGCTGCTCTTCTGTTTCGAAAGTTTCTGTCTCCTCTGTGCACGAAGGCTCTCTTCCTGCCGGTCTCTCACAATCGGCTTTTGGTTCTACACGTTTACAATAGCCCAAGTAGCCAATCATAAATCCTAAGGATAAAAAGTTTCAGAGCTGAACTCATAGAATTTCATTTATAATCTATTCCTATAAGAATTGTTAATATTTTCAGCTAACCCTTGAAAATACTGGTTTTAATCAAATTGTAAGCCATTTGAAAGTAAGTAATGCATCTCCATTTTGTCTATTTTAAACCAATCTATTATATAATAATTTTACTTTAAACAGTTACCTTTTCAAAGCAAAGGTACCTTTTCTTCCCCCGAAGCCTTCCTTGAATCCTCAGGTCCAGGGTCTATGCTACAAATATCCTGTGCATATTTCTAGTATAACATTTGCACATTACACTGAAATGATTCATGTGTCTCTCTTCTCCCACCAGGTTAACCTCAAAGGCAGGTACAGAGTCTTAGCCATCATTGTATTCCTAGTGCCTTGCACAATGGCACATAAAAAGGTACGAAATAAATGTTTGCTGAGCTGGATGGACAGAATTCCTAGAGTTGGTGACAAGGAACATTTAAGTTTTGAATGGCCATTCTTACCAATCAAGAAAAAGACGATTACAGCAATAGTCCCATAGCAGATATATCCATTTAACCTTTTTGGTTTTGTGACATTGGTGTGGTTACCCCTCATGTTATTGTCAACATTTTCTTCTTCATCTACAGCTAGTTTCATCTCCACATGACTGTTATCGCCATCGACTTGCCGAGCCAGACTAAACCGGGTATATGACAATGGTTCTCCACCAAACTGAGATTTAAAAAAGAAAAAAGGACAGAGAGAAGAAAGGGAATAGGGACAGTCAAAGAAAGTTTGGTGAGGTGTTATACATATTATTGGGCCATTACTATGACTTGCTATACATTCTCAAGGAAAAAGAAGTTCCCCCTTCAAATCAGCATTCTCCTCTGTGCCCAGTTCTGTCAACAGCAGATGAGGGCTGGATCACACACTGGCCTTCATCTCATTCAGACTTTTCATTCAGGGTTTCTGTTATGCATGTCTACTGGTATACAATTTGACCAGTGCTTTCTTTACTTCATCTTACCTACTTGATTGTCTCTCTGCCCTGAAACTTCTTACAAGATTTTCCATAATTAGCTCTACTCAAGACTGAATATACCCTTCCTTTGTGAGATCAGTTACGCCTCAAGACCACCACTTCGAATATAAATGAATACCTGATGACGGCTTTGGGTATTATCTCCTGCTTACTGGGTGAAAGCCATCCTTGTATACTTCGTATTCTTGCAAACTGGTGACAGAGAAATCTTTCTTACTGAAAATCTTACCAAGTTAGAGAATGCTGATCTTGCTTGATCCATCATTGCGAGCTGCCACACAGAAGAGCCTAGTAGTAAAATAGAGAATTAATATAATGAGATACATACCATTGTATCAGACTGGTGAGGACTTTTCATTACCACACTAGATTATTGTATATCAAATATCCTTTTTAATATATTATCACCTTTCTAGAAACGGTCTTTAACCAAAATATTTAGTTTACATGACAACTAAATTTAGTGTGATCCTTGATTAGATCTAAATTGGGGCAGGGGGTGGGCAGCTTGAAGGACATTATTGGAAGAAACAAGAAATTTGAATATAGACTGTATCCTAGATAACAGGATTGTATCAATATTAGATTTAGGAGTGTGATAATGGTATTGCGTTTTTTGGAGGAGAACGCCCTTGTTCTTAGGAGATTAATGCCAAAGAATTTAAGGATGAAGTATTGTGATGTCTGTCACTTAATTCCAAAGAGTTCAGTTTAAAAAGTATGTAAGAAATAAAGGAAATGTGGTTAACGATCAGTGAATCTAGGTAATGGATATACATTGTAATATTATTTCAGCTTTTCCTGTAGGTTTGAAATTTTTTTTAATTAAAAATGTGAGGAGGGGGCTTCCCTGGTGGCGCAGTGGTTGAGAGTCTGCCTGCCGATGCAGGGGACACGGGTTCGTGCCCCAGTCCGGGAAGATCCCACATGCCGCGGAGCGGCTGGGCCCGTGAGCCACGTCCGCTGAGCCTGCGCATCCGGAGCCTGTGCTCCGCAACGGGAGAGGCCACAACAGTGAGAGGCCCGCGTACCGCAAAAAAAAAAAAAAAAAAAAAAAGTGAGGAAAACTGGGACTTCCCTTGTGGCGCAGTGGTTAAGAATCCGCCTGCCAGCACAAGGGACACGGGTTCGAGCCCTGGTCCGGGATGATCCCACATGCCGCGGAGCAACTAAGCCCATACGCCACAACTACTGAGCCCGCGTGCCACAACTACCGATGCCCGTGCGCCTACAGCCCGTGCTCCTCAACAAGAGAAGCCACCGCAATGAGAAGCCCACGCACCGCAAAGAAGAGCAGCCCCCATTTGCTGCAACTGGAGAAAGCCCGTGCGCAGCAACAAAGACCCAATGCAGCCAAAAAATTTATTTAAAAAAGAAAAAAATGTGAGGAAAACTAGTTAGAATGTTATCCATGGTAAGTAGATTTAAGTAATTGAATTTAGTAGTCAAAGAAAAGGGACAAATACAAAAGAAAATAGACTAGCACCTGGAAAAAAAAAAACCTAACAAAAGTAAAATTAAGTCAAGACTGGTTATGCTACACAAATCCGTAACAAATCACCGCCAATAGAAAAGGAGAGAGAACCTGATCTTTCTGATTAAATGAACAGTTCCTAACAAATGATTTGATAGATCTTCGATGCAAAAAGAATAGGTAAAAGAAAAACAGAGTATGCTATTTTACAGATGAAAAGGCCAGTTATTTGAGACGTTAAGTGACTTGCTCGAGGCTGAAAACTGATCATCTAAAAATGAAGTCCAATGGGTTTCTATAAAACTGGTTTTATAGAAAGCGCGTTCTCATCTCCAGAAATTTAAGAAATTAATTTCAACTTTTTTCAAAGCAAACTACACCTCTGTAACCAAGAGAGAGTCTTAAGTTAAAGCGTAGGTATTAACTGAAATCTAGATTTTCTAATTAATTTGGTTTGAGTCCATCTAGATGCTTGAAAGTGATAGTATGTTGAGATGTATAAAATGGACATTTATTTCACACTATTTTAAAGCTTTTCCTCCACTACAAGTACACTCATAGCACATTTAACACCCACATTGCACAAAGCAACCTGTGATATACATGCAGATTGTAAAACAAAGAAATTATAAAAACTGGCATTAGAAAAGTCTATCAAAACCTATTAACAAAAAAACAATTTTTAATCCCCAAGCTTTAAAGACCGGAGCCAATAAGCAATAGGTCATATTCTTAGAAGCACAATCTCTTGCCCCATGTGGTACAAAAAGCTTATCACTATCACTGCACCAGAACCCTACAGACCCAATCACTAGAGCCAGAACTAGAAGGCCCCACCCTGAACCAACTTTAATCACCCTTTTCTAGGAAAAAACGGCTTACCAGTTTAATATTCATCTGACCCAGCCATTCCTCAAGGCTTCTAGTTTTAAAGACTAAAGTGACAACATATTTAAATAAATGATCTACATAAAAGATTTAAATAAACAATGAGATTGAGGATTGCAAGTCTGAAAAAACATTAATAGCACATGCCATGATTTTGTATAATTAAAAGTATATTTTTTACTGAGAAAACAGATACACTATTTCTATTTTCAATCCCCAGACAGAACATTAAGACTATAACATAAAAGAAATCAAGTCAGAGGAAAAAAAGTGTGACCTAGGTAATTTCCATTTTAACTCCATCATTTAACCCCACATCTGTGAAGAACACAATTAATTCTATGATATCCAGAAAAGTTATTCCTGAAGTTTTTACACATAACAAAATTGAGTTATTCTTTCAAAATAATCTCACACATAGTAAAGCTATTTCAAAGAACCCTTAATGAATTTTCTTCTAACTGAAATAACTCTAATTTACGTGTTCTAAAAGCATGGGAGAGAAACTTTTCATACCAGTTATATACCAGTCTATAAACAAGTAGTTCTCTTACAAGACTATGTATAAAAGGCAAACAACCATTATTTGGCTTCTTTCAAGATGTCACCACCAGTGCTAACAATCTATTACAAGAGACAAACCAAACATCACCTTGATTTTTATTCATATTAGCATCTTGTATATCTTTGGTGTTCTCAGTGATAACTGGGAAAACTATTCAGTTTCTCACAATAATGAAAATTAAGGTAAGCAAAACCAGAGCCCCACATGTTTTGAACATGAAATGGAAGGAAGATCTGAAATGTTTTTTAATTGAGCCATGGGATGGAAGACAGGAGGCAAGCAAAGGTACTCGCTAGACTACAGCCCCAAACTTCTTTCAAATTCAAATCATCTTATTCCTACTTTCTTGAAATGTGGCATTTCTATTTAATTTTTTTTTAAATACAGTAATTATCTTATGGTCTTAAGCTACTTCGGGATGTCTTAAAACAATAGTTCTGTACAAAATACGTACAGCTAAAGGGCTGTGGGGATCAGGTACCAAAATATACTTTCACCTATATATAAAACATACCCAAAGCTGCTACTCCACTTTACCCGAAATAAAAATAAGACACTTATTTGTTATTATTGACAAGCCCATTTCAATTTAGAAAACAAGCCACAGTTTCAAGTCCTTGGAGATCACATAAAATGAAATTCCTCTGCCTGCTTTTGAGGCTCTGTTCTAGAGACCTATACTACCTAATTACTTTGCCGCCCTCTATCTTCTCCAAAATGAGACAGAATCCAGCCCCTGCCTGTACCCACTAACATTCTTCCTCTGTTCTTAAAGTCCTACTCATTTCTTCCAGGATCTGCTCAAGGGCCATCTCTATGAAGCCTTCTCTGACTGATATCCCTATCCTATAATACTTGATATGCAATTATATCATAATCAACAAAGACTAAAGATATTTTATTTGTTAACGTACGGGGGCATGCTTAATGTAGATGAAGTTCACTTTTCATATCATTTGGAAATTATATGAAAGAGAATATGATGAAAACCTTGGACGTGGGATCTTCCCATCCTTGCTACTATTTTGGTTTATCCTGAAATCACTGGGTAAAGCTTGGGTAGTAGGGAAACTTTAAAAAGTAGAAAAACTGTAAAGAGACGGTTGGTCAAGGTCTTTACTAGCTTCCAGAGTTAACTTTCCGGGCCTAAAATGAAAAGGCAGTGGAGGAAATCAAAAAAAAACAAGCAAAATCTTCATTCCTATTTAGCTTTCTGAAAAAAAGATTGCTCAACTTGAAGGTCAGGACCACCTGAAGTCCCTGCGGTCTATTTGTGTAGTGCTCATCTGCGACAGCAGACAGAAGGCACACACACAGAAGATTTCCAAACGGCCTCAGAGAATCATTTTTAGGAGCTTTCAGTTGTTGTCTGATTCAAGTTTAGCTGGGAGCCTTCTCCATTACAGATAACTACATTATCAGAGGCAAATAAATGTCACCCCTTAGGGCAGAGTTAGCTGAGTTGTTTGCTATCCAACAATCTTCAGCACAGGCTAGGTTCACAGCCACCACTACAATGTTCTTGTCAGAACATTCCATCAAAGAAAAGTTAAAGGATGCTATGCTATATATAGACTTTTGGAAAATATTTCATATCAATGACAAAATATTTTAAATTCTGGATTTTCTTGTGAAGCATATTGAGTTTATTATAATCCAAAATTGAGGGGGGGGGGAACAGCAGGGCAAACAAGTATACTTTAGATAGCCTAACCTTAATTTTCAAAGCAGAAAATCAGGGACCTCCCTGGCAGTCCAGTGGTAAAGACTCTGAGCTTCCACTGCAGGGGATGTGGGTTCGATCCCCGGTCGGGGAAATAAGATACCACCAAAAAAAAAAAGGTAGAAAACCACTTCTGGAAATCACCTTAAATGTCTTTGTCAGTAAGGTCAAACTCCCTAGCTCAGAGACCACAGAATCAGCATCTAGTATTCCAAAGTCCTATTGAAACCTAGAATAAAGGTATTCAAATATTTGTAACAGGGCAACTATTTCCTACTTCAATCTTCTCCGAAAAAAGCAGCAGCAATCAATTTCCTTGGTATACCCAAAGTCGCCACAAGCAGTAGGCAGAGGGAGGACGTTAACACGAGTCAAGTCACAACTTACCCACTCTCCCCACTACGAGCTTAGAAAGCTGTCCACCCGAAACAGTGACACAATGGGTCTCTAAGCCCATTTATACCATACGGCACAGCCTTTTTATACCATATCCCTAATTTCCTGAAGGCAAAAGCCGATTCCAATCCAAATAGCTTTTATTTAGTCTCTAGACCATAGCTTTCACAAAGTATAAGTCTTATTCCTACAGTCTCCCATCTGTTAGTGAGGAGGGCCTAGCAATCCGAATATTCTTAATATCAACACCTGCGGTTTTCAGTCGGCTTCTGCCTTGGGAAAACTGAGAACCCACACACAAGGCCAACGGGCAGCGCTGAAAGATCAGGTTGTACTAGAGTTCAAATATACAGCTTATAGAAACCCCCGCCTAAATGACCAGGACACAGTAATCTAGTCGAGGACAGCGATGAGACCAGGGCCCGGGAGGGCCCCGAGGAATCCAAAGGCTACGAGCTCAAGGTCACCCACGCACCGCGACAGCCATTCCCTGGGAACTCTTCCTAGAGCGGCCACGTGCTCCCCGCACAGCGGCTCTGCGCTGCGGCAGCGTGGCTCACGCCTCGCTCCCGAGCCCTCAGGCTAGGGCTGTCCCACGAGGGCCTGCATCTTTTAAGGGCAAGCTACTGAGGACAAGGGATCCGGGTGGCCTGAGGAGCCGGAAGAAGAATGGCGGAGCGCAGAGCGACAGTGGGGCACCCCTCATCTCGCCCTCAGGGCCCTAACAGAATCCATTCACCGGTCGGGGGCCAAGAGGAGGAGGGCACCAAGTGGAAGAGAAAGGTAGGGCAGCCCCTCTCTGCAGCGCGGCTCTACCCTGCTTGCACTTGCAGGCTACTCCGCTCTCCGCCGCAACCCCTTCCCCGCCGCCACGCGGCGCGCACCCCCTCCCGCCCCACCCGGAGGCGCTGCAGCCTTCCCGCGCCCCCGGCGACTCCCCGAGGCTGCTGGACTGCACGCCGGAGGGCCGCACCCGAGACTGCTCGGAGCAGCCCCGCAGGCTGAAGGGAGGGCAGGAGGGTCAGCGGGATTCTAGCAGCAGCGTGTCACTCACACAGGCGCCTCCCGGGTCCGCCGCTCCACTACCCGTCACCGGCCGATGCTGACGCCCTCTGATGGGTTGGTTGCCTGCAGTCTGCCGTTTATAGTCTCCCGCCCTCTCCAGATCCTCGGAGACCCTTTGCGTCACTTCCTGCCTCACGTACACCTTAGGAGGCGCTCTGGAAACAGCCCGGGGCTAGGGGTGGGCACGCAGCCGGATTGGGGGCCCTTCGCTGGAGCGCGGGACCCGAGGAAGCGAGGTCGGAGGGAAAAGGCGCCAGACTGCAGGTGCCGGAAGGGGTCGAGGGGGTGGCGCACCAAGCTTCCTCCTCGCGTCCTCGGCTGGCCGGCTGGCGCGCGGGCGGCAGCCCTTCCTCCCGGAGCCCTCCGTCTAACCTTGACCGGTCTTCTGGCCCTGCAGTGCAAGGTCAAAGGGTGTTAGCGTTTACTCGTAAATGCTGGATACTTACACTGAAATAACACTTTAAAGTGTATGTCGTTGATGGAATATTAGGTAGTCACTAAAGCCATGTTGTGAATATTTTTGCAGCATCAGAAATACTTAGGATAAGTAAAAAGGAAAAATAAAAGCAAAATGCAACTGAATAGCACAGGGAACTATAGTCAATATCTTGTAATAAACTATAATGGAAAAGAGTCAAAAAAAGAATATAGATATGTACATATATATGTATAACCAATCAGTTTGCTGTGCACCTGAAACTAACACAATATTGTTAATCAACTATAATTTTTTAAAAAAACAATGCAAATTTGCATTTAGGATGTGTAAAAGTTTCCCGTGAATCCCTAAGGCTGGCACAGAGCTTTGCAGAATGTTTTAATGCATGAGGAAATGGAAGATAAAATAGAAACAAGCGATTTATTAGGGTGATAGAATTGTAGAAGAACTTTCATGTACACTGTCATTGTTATTATAGGATTGTGCAATGCATAATAAATAAATAAAATGGGATTGTTATCACTTTCTAAACTCTTACAAACATTCTCACCCTCTCCCTCCCTTTGGTCGGCAACCTACAGTCCTGTGAGCGAGATTAGACAAGTTTACAAATAGCCAGGAAGCGAGAATACGTCTGGGGCCATAAAAGGGTTACAGATAAAGCGCTTTCCAGGTCAGAGCCCAGAGGGAGGCACAATAGCCCTTTGAAATCCAAATCCGTTTCCCGGCCTCGGGCTTCTGCGCTTCCACTTATTACGCGCCGAAATGAGGAAGTACAGAGGGGTGTGCCCGCCGCCCTAAAATCTCTCCCCAAGGAGAAATATTTTAAAATCTTATAAGTAGGAATATCGCTGCACCTTAGTGCCTCTACACAGGAAAAAGTTAAAGCAGGGAATGGGATGGATTCGCTGTGATGGGGCCAACTTGAAATTCTGACAGTAGGTCCTGAGTCCCTTCTCTTTCCCAGACTGGTGGGACCTTAAAAAAAAAGGAAAGAAAAGAAAAGAATGCTAATATCCAGGTGAAAATCTTATAACCACGTGGAGAAAATAGACTTAGGAGACTGGAGGTCAGGCTGGAACCTATGAAAATCCAAATTTAAAAGTTTACATTCAGCAAAATGAAACAATAAAGAAGACACTAAAAAGCGTGTCAATTATATGTTTATTTTCATGCTTTTATTAGTAATAACGGATACTGTGCAATTACATTCCCTTCACTATCCCTTCCTCCCTGGAAGCTTTGCAGGATCTCCCTCCTCTGCAATTTCAAGTAGATGAAAATAAATTTGTCTTGCTTTGTTGTAGAATCTTTTTTTTTTTAAATTGGGGTATAGTTGTTTTACAATGTTGTGTTAGTTTCTACTGTACAGCAAAGTGAAGTTCCCTGTGCTATACAGCAGGTTCTCATTAGTTATCTATTTAATACATATTAGTGTATATATGTCAATCCCAATCTCCCAATTCATCCCACCCCTCTTTTCCCCCTTTGATGTCCATATGTTTGTTCTCTACCTCTATGTCTCTATTTCCGCCTTGCAAACCAGTTCATCTGTACCATTTTTCTAGATTCCACATATATGTGTTAATATATGATATTTGTTTTTCTCGTTCTGACTTACTTCACTCTGTATGACAGTCTCTAGGTCCATCCATGTCTCTACAAATGACCCAATTTCGTTCCTTTTTATGGCTGAGTAATATTCCATTGTATATATGTACCACATCTTCTTTATCCATTTGTCTGTCGATGGGTACTTAGGTTGCTTCCATGACCTGGCTATTGGAAATAGTGCTGCAATGAACATTGGGGTGCATGTGTCTTTTTGAATTATGGTTTTCTCTGGGTATATGCCCAGCAGTGGGATTGCTGCGTCATATGGTAATTCTATTTTTAGCTTTTTAAGGACCCTCCATACTGTTCTCCATAGTGGCTGTATCAATTTACATTCCCACCAACAGTGCAAGAGGGTTCCCTTTTCTCCACACCCTCTCCAGCATTTATTGTTTGTAGTATCTATACATACTGAGAGGCAATTTTGCTTTGTCTCGTATTCCATACATATGATCAAAGATTTTATTTTTTAAATCTGATTTTCATTGTTGTTGTTGCCATTATTACATAGCATTGGCTCCCACTTCTGGAGACCCAGTAACTTGGTTGCTTGCAATGAAATAAATTTTTGGTAACTTTATTTAAACTATCCAGCATAACTGAAATGGACATTATTCAATTTCCAACTTTCCACAGGCTGTTACACAAGACTTACCTTACAGTGGACCTAAAATTCTTGCGGTTCTTCCAAAAGGTACACAAAAATTTTTTTAAATCATGTATGCTAGAATTTTGCATAAAGGAAACTGGAGGTTGGAGAGGAATGTACGATGTGCTTAAATAATAAACAAGCAAGTAAATAAATAAAAGCCCTGGAGATCTGGGAAAAGAGCACAAAACCTGGACTTGAGGAACTGGAGTTTTCAACTTTCTTGAGCCTGGGTTTTATCAGCTCTTAAATGGGAATAAAAATACTTGCCTCACAGATTTTCTGTGGGTTTAAGTGAGATAAGGCAGGTGCAGTCTCCTAAAAACACACAGTAATAGTGGTGAGAGTGGGCAACCTTGTCTTGTTCCTGATCTTAGTGGAACTGGTTTCAGTTTTTCACCATTGAGGACGATGTTGGCTGTGAGTTTGTCATATATGGCCTTTATGATGTTGAGGAAAGTTCCCTCTATGCCTACTTTCTGCAGGGTTTTGGCACATATATACAATGGAATATTAGCCATAAAAAGAAACGAAATTGAGTTATTTGTAGTGAGGTGGATGGACCTAGAGTCTGTCATACAGAGTGAAGTAAGTCAGAGAAAAACAAATACCATATGCTAACACATATATATGGAATCTAAGAAAAAAAAAAAAAGGTCATGAAGAACCTAGGGGTAAGACGGGAATAAAGACACAGACCTACTAGAGAATGGACTTGAAGATATGGGGAGGGGGAAGGGTAAGCTGTGACAAAGTGAGAGAGTGGCATGGACATATATACACTCCAAACGTAAAATAGATAGCTAGTGGGAAGCAGCCGCATAGCACAGGGAGATCAGCTCGGTGCTCTGTGTCCACCTAGAGGGGTGGGATAGGGAGGGTGGGAGGGAGGGAGATGCAAGAGGGAAGAGATATGGGAACATATGTATATGTATAACTGATTCACTTTGTTCTGAAGCAGAAACTAACACACCATTGTAAAGCAATTATACTCCAATAAAGATGTTAAAAAAAACAACAAAAAACACACAGTAAACTGGCACAGAGTAGCCTCTTCACTGAGTCAGTCTGGGTGGGATGGAGCAGGATCAGGCAGGAAAGTAACATGGAAGATGTCTTCAGGCCAGACTTGGATTGATGAGGAAGAAATAAGGTATTTAGCCAGAGGAGACCGGCTTGCCTGTGGTGTGTATTAAAAATCCTACTCTATGTAAATACCTCAGGGAAATCACTGGTGGAAAAGAGTTATAGAAATCATCAGCTGCACAATTCTCCCTCCCTCTCTTTTTTCTTCACCTTGAGATGAAAGCAGGAATCTTCCAATTTAGTGAGGGAGGAATAGGAGGGTAAAACAAAGCAGAGAAGCCACTGATGTAGTGAAAAGAGCCCCACCCTCGAAGTCAGCAACTAGTCCAGAGCTGTCACCAACTGTGCTGCAGAACCATGGGCTTAATGGCTCTATGCCTCAGTTTCCCCATTGGCCACATGAAGATAACATCCCTTTATGTCCTTCACCAGTGAATTAAAAAGTAGTAAAGCTCCTTTAACTACAGTTATACAAATACAAGGTGCAACTAGTTCAGAGCCAAGTGAGTAAATGTGGCCTGAGGGGGAAGAGCCTGGAAACTGAGAAATTCTAAGCAACTAGCAATGAGGTTATTGCTCCAGAAAAGGAAAAGTTGTCTTCAATGGCATTTGACTGCCTGATTCCAGTAAAAATGACTCAGTTATTGATAATGGCTGAGAAGAAAAAGTAATCAATTATCATTTACTGCATTTATACAATTACATTTATTGAATAGTATTGTGTGTCTGGCAAAGACACGTAAATAGATAGGAAAGGAATCTGTACCCCTGATAAGGCAAACAATGTAGCTGGGGAAACAATTTATACTTAAAGGACAAAAAACAAGGATGCAAATATGAAACATAAGCAAAAATAAAAATAAGTCAGGGTCTGTGACAGACAACTGCCCAGATCTGAAAAGGAAGGCAAGACTGGTATGCTCACCAAGGCACACTGTAGTTCTCTAAATCTTGTTCCAAATTATATGCCTATTTAGATTCTAGTTAATTACCTGCTTTTTAACAATCTATTTTGTAATGTAAGAGTACAATTGAATGTAAACACACTCTCCTCTCTAACTCAGTCACAGGTACAAGAGGGGACTTTTGCTACTTGCCCCATAAGATCAAAATCAAAACATACACCTGTTCCGGGAGATACAGACCAGGAACCTAGTCCTGGTCCTAGTCCTAGGAGGAAAAACAAGGGGGATGGGAGAAGGGGGACAGCATTGTAAACTCAAACCTTTAAGATGATACAAGTTGGGGGTGGGAGGTTTTTAGTTTTTAGACAAAGGCATTTAGTGCTTTTTCCCTTACATTTTAAAACGTTAGTCTGTTTATGTTATGTATATTTTATCACAATTTATAAAAATATATTAATCTGTCAACTCAGTAATAGAGGATCCAAAATCATTTGCTTTTTCTGGGGTCCTCTCTGTGGCCCAAATGCTAAATAGGTTCTCTTAGGTCAGCATTTGTCAAACATTTTTGACTGTGCTCCATGGTAAAATGTTCACTTTACAGCACAATCCAGTATACACATGTGTGTATGTGCATGTGTGTGTGTGTGTGTGTGTGTGTGTGTATGGGTATGTGTGTGTATTCACATGAAATAAGCAAAAGTTTCATTAAATAATACCCTTGCTGTGTGCAAAGCAGTCTGGAATTTTCTATTTAATTTTTTAAATTAAATAGAAATTTTCTATTTCTATTTTTTTTTTTTTTTTTTGCGGTACGCGGGCCTCTCACCGTTGCGGCCTCTCCCGCCGCGGAGCACAGGCTCCGGACACGCAGGCCCAGCGGCCATGGCTCACGGGCCCAGCCCCTCCGCGGCACGTGGGATCCTCCTGGACCGGGACACGAACCTGTGTCCCCTGCATCGGCAGGCGGACTCTCAACCACTGCGCCACCAGGGAAGCCCCTCTATTTAATTTTTTTAAATGCTGATTTCAACTTATTAAATTGATTTCTCAGTGGGCTACGACCTGTGTTTGAAAACCACAGTCTTAATTCATCTCCTTTCTCAGAGCATAAGTCTTTCTAGTGAACAGGACAAATGACTCGCTCAAAGTTAAATATCAACTTGCAAGTTTTCTCCCTGTTACTTTGCCCACTGTTTTGACTTTCTACCACCCTGCACTTGAGCAAATATTGATTGAGGTTTTATGAATTGGTAGGCAGTGTTAGAAAACAAAACATAGATAAAGCCTTTTCAAATGCTTTCAAACATGCTTTGGTCAGTCATGGCCGTACTCTGCTGGTCACATAGTAGGTCCTCCCAGCAACCACTACAGACGCCACTCCAACCTACATTCAGCTCTGACCACAGCTCCTATTTGACAAGCTGTATCCACTTTCTTTACTTTGGAACCCTAAGCTCAGGGCAATCACTTTAGGGCCAGAATCGTAAAATAAAAATATGGAGCGCTGCACACTGGAACAGGATGTGTTCCAGAGAATGAAGGTGAATTGTCAGCTCATATATTTGAGGTTGATATTTGAGGTTGGTACTATTTTCCATTTTATTTTGCATTTTTTTCCCTTTAAAATGTACTTGGAAACCTTCAGTTTCCTGTCCTAATACTGCTGACTAAATTATTCTTTGTTTCCCCTGTGCTAAAAGGAAGCTTACATGGGAGAACATGGAACAGGAGCAATCCAGGTTAATATGGTGGAATTTGCCCCTACTTTATTGCAAGTGGCAAAAGTTACTCAGGTAAGGGAAAGAAGAATATATAATTAATTTTAAAATTAATTACAAGAATATTTATGCCAATGAGTATAGTGGTCAAAGTCAGAGTTTTGAGCAGGATATAAGGTCCTATTTAGTTAGCCCTTCTAGTTTCATAATAGAATTTCAAGTTTGGCAGGAACTTTGACTCATGTACCATACATAGCCTGTAACAGATGTCCACTAAATATATGTTGAATTCATTTGACAAAATTCCTCTACTTTACCCCATCAAGTGGTTGTCTAGCTTCTCCTCAATCTTTCCAATGAGAGCAAATTTATCACTTCCCAAACCAGAGAGCCTTGGATGGTTCAGACAGTTAGAACGTTTTCACCTAGGGAATTCCCTCGGTGGCCCAGTGGTAGGACTCTGAGCTTTCACTGCCAACGGCCCGGGTTCAGTCCCTGGTCAGGGAAGACCCTGCAAGCCACACGGTGTGGGCAAAAAAGAAAGAAGTTTTTTTTGTTGTTTTGTTTGTTTTTTGCGGTACGCGGGCCTCTCACTGTTGGGGCCCCTCCCGTTGCGGAGCACAACCTCCGGATGCGCAGGCCCAGGGGCCATGGCTCACGGGCCCAGCCGCTCCACGGCATGTGGGATCTTCCCAGACCGGGGCACGAACCCGCGTCCCCTGCATCGGCAGGCGGACTCTCCACCACTGCGCCACCAGGGAAGCCCAGAAAGATGTTTTTCACCTATGTTATACTGAATTCTCTTCCCCTCTATTTTTGATAAATTGTTTATTGTTTGAAGACTGCTCTCATGTCCACAGCTGTCTTCTCTCCTTCAGGCAAAATATCTTAATCCCTCCTAAGGGCCACGACAGGACGCGATTCCATGTCTTCCCACCCACTAGTCACTTTTGGAAGCATGGTCTGACCGATTCAGATGGTCAAGCAGAGGACTGGAGCAGGGCTACCACCATTCCTCTGTTCCAGAGGCTTCTGCCTGTACACATCCCATTTGTCTACCACCACATTCACTGCATTAACAACCACTGCACATTGTCAGCTCATGCTGAGCTCTTGGCAACAGGGTTCAAAAAGAACAGATTGGCCTTTGGAGCAGAGAGACCTGGGTTCAAAATCGAGTTTTGCCATGTACTAGCTGACTGTGCTACTATTCCGTATTTCTCTCTTTTCCGTGGATAATGTGATATCCACATATTGTTGCAGTCTGATACACTATGCATAGACTATCTTCCCCAGTTTATTGCCACTCTAGTTAGTGAATGATGGGGAAGAATCTAGTCTCTTTGGCTGGGAACATCCTTGAATATAGAGCTGAATGACAGACAACAGCTAAGATTTACTGATCATCTACCGTGTGCTGGTAACAATTCTAATCCCTTTATAGTATTAGTTCATGCACTCCTCATAACAATCCTTAAAAATAAGAATAAATATTATCTCCATTTTCCAGGTGTGAAAGCTGGCATTATACAGAGGGAACTTGCCCCAGGTCACGTGGCTAATTAGTGGTGACGAGAATTCAAATCTAGGCAATCTAGCTTCTGAACCCAGCCCCAAACGACACCACTGTACTGCCTCATTATAAATCTAACCGTGACACAGACTGACTGCAAGGCAGAATTTTTATTAAAGAGGTTCAGGGAACATCCAAGTGGGATTTGAAAAATTTGAATATTTGGGGGGGAGCCATTTATTTTTCCTTTCAGATTTAATTTTATTTCAAAATTTGGATTCAGATTCATGTTGAGGGGGAAATCTCAAATAATTCTAAAAATAAGACTTTGGAGAGTGACTGATGCTCCAGAAATCTAAGTACAGGTTTAACAGAATTGCGATGCATTCATTTTATCTCTACAAGACAAGCTGATTTATTAAATTCTCAATATGTGTACTTATCTTTGCTAAGGAGAGTTATTGAATTAAAATAATTATATTTGTTCCTAAAATATCAATGAATCAGTTTCATCTTCCTCTTTTTGACATCTGTAGCTTACAACTCTTTCACTTATGTCTTAGTTTCCCTTCCTCTATGGTGTAAATCTGGCATCTTAATAATACGTCTGATAAACTCTGTGCAGTATGGCCAAACTTAGTATAAGTTGAGGTCTTAAAAAAAAGGGGGGCTAAAAAAAGAGGCTTTTGAATGTGAAGTGCTGGCTGGCTGCTGATGTAAAAGGGGAACATGAACAAATGTGTAAAGAAAATACTTGCAAACCTAATTAAATCTAAATCCTAAATCAGCAAATCCAGGGTTTGGAAATATCTTATCATCTGAAACTTTTTGGTTTCTTCAGCTTAATATGTGCAAGTAGACAAATGTTCCCTTGGTTTGGAAAATTATCCTGCCAACAGTTTTATTTCTCATACATGGAAATGTGGTCAAGCAGGCGACCGTTTGGTGGTTACATCCACGAGGGCTGGCCTGCCTTCCCTGCTTTATCGCACACAGTCTCCTGAATGGTAGGGAAGCTGTGTCCTACGGCTGATTCCCAGCTGTCAGTCTATTAATATTCACTGAGTCCCTACCCAGTTTGGGTAATGGGCTGAGTGCTTATACTGGGTCAATTTTAGCCTGCCAACAATTCTGTCAAGTAGGTACCATATCCGTTTTATAGACGAATATGTGGGAGTGAAAAGAACACAAAGTAATTGATTCCAAGTGGAACAACTTAGCTTCAGATCTTTGAGATCTTCTATCTTAACGCCACCTTTTGCACATCTCAGGTATTGAGACATTGAAATACTATCCAGCAGGCAGATGGCTGAAGCTCTGTGCCCAGAATAGAGTGACTTACTGCCAGGCTCCAGCCTGGACCTTGTAACCATAGCCATCTTAGGAAGGTTTGAGTCCAGTTTATATTTGAATTTGATGCCACAGGCATGAAATAAAAGACCCTAAAATATAAAGACAAGGTCACTAAGTGCAGTGTGCCTGGGATAACCATCCCCCAGAATGTTTCCTAGAAATAACCTGTGCTAAAGTGAGATTTGAAATTTGCTTAACTGATGACATGAAAGTCCACAGCCCCCTACCAGGTGATCAGAAAGCAGCTATCCTAAAATATTATCATTGTAAACCATCTCTAAACGTCATAAGATTACTGCTTCTGAGACTGGATTCAGACAGTGAAGCATTTGAAGAGACCCACTGACTTCCACAACAAAGTCCACGCCAGGACTCAAAAGTAGGCAATGGCTGCAGAGAGTTGCAGAGAGAAAGAGAATCCAGGAACAGGAGGCAGCCCTGCTGAGCCCAGTGCCCTCCCCGTTGCCAGCGGGGGATCCCGGGTCCAGCCTTGAGGGACCCTGTGGACAGGAAGGGTTCCCTGCGGGTGTTGAGATGAATCAAGCTGATGTGGATTTTGAGATCCACATGGAGCCTAGACTCTAGCCCAGGGCTTCTTTTTTTTTTTTTTTAAACATCTTTATTGGAGTATAATTGCTTTACAATGGTGTGTTAGTTTCTGCTTTATAACAAAGGGAATCCGCTATACATATACATATATCCCCATATCCCCTCCCTCTGTGTCTCCCTCCCACCCTCCCTATCCCACCCCTCTAGGTGGTCACAAAGCACCGAGCTGATCTCCCTGTGCTATGCGGCTGCTTCCCACTAGCTATCTGTTTTACATTTGGTAGTGTATATATGTCAATGCTACTCTCTCACTTCGTCCCAGCTTCCCCTTCCCCTTCCCCATGTCCTCAAGTCCATTCTCTGCATCTGCATCTTTATTCCTGTTCTGCCCCTAGGTTCTTCATAACCATTTTTTTTTTTTTTAGATTCCATATATATGTGTTAGCATACGGTATTTGTTTTTCTCTTTCTGACTTACTTCATTCTGTATGACAGACTCTAGGTCCATCCACCTCACTACAAATAACTCAATTTCATTTCTTTTTATCAGCCCAGGGCTTCTTAAACTATAAAAAGCATGGGTGTCCTGGGAGTCTGTTAAAGTGCAGATTCTGACCCCAGATGGGGGCCTGTGACTCTGAATTTCTAACAAGATCCCTGGTGATGCCCAGGCAGCTGGTCTTCAGAGCACACTTGAGTAGGTTTTAGAGCAAGAAGTTTTTACTAGCAGTTTCTCCAGTACTCCCACAGAGAGGACACACTGTGTGGCCAGCTGGCATGAAAGTGCTTTCTGCATGGCAGCTATCTTTATGTGGCTAAAGGCAATTACTGGGGCTATCACAGCTTAAGTAAACAACCTCAACCTTCAGCTTCTTTGCTGGGAATCCACAGTTTCCAAACAACCCACTCATCCTGATTTGAGAGCATTCCCCAGCCCCCCCACCCCCCACGCCCCCCCACCCCCAGAAGCCCCTAGACCCTGATGTGAAGATTTGGCCTAGAGGACAGGTCTCTTGCTCCATACAAGTTAATAAACAGGCCTTATGAATCAGTGTTTGTGCCTCTGGGTAGCAGATTACCTGATGACCCTGGGTGAACTCATAAAATTGAGTCTCCGAAACAAAGGAATGACCTAGAACTGTTGTGAACTTCAGCGAGGACTCTGGTCTGAGAAAACCAGTCCCTGCACACTCTGCTCTGGAACCTCTCCTGAGACAGGGGCTGGGCTGGAACGAGGGTAGGTATTTTCAAAAACAAGCACCACCCCCCATTTTCCCCACCCCCACCCCAAACAAACAAACCAACAAAAATTCTTACTGGAAAACTAAAGGGAAACAAATACTAAATCACTATCCTGCCTCCTTCCCCAACCCACTCACACATTCATAGGATATGAAACAGATCACAGACTGCACATCTGGAAGCCTAGTTTGGGAGCCTAGGTAAAGGTCGGCTTGAGTAGGCCCTCGCCTTGACCGTTTTCCTTTTCTTCGCCTGAGTTGGCAGAGGGAGTGGCTTCTGGGCAAGGACACTCATACTTGGAGCTGGGGAGGGCTGGTGCTGGCACAGTGTGGGTGGCACAGCTGGCTCTTGCCTGGGAATGCACTGTCAACGTTATCCTTTCCTCCCCCCACCCCACAGGGATTGCCCTGACCTGAAGCATCCCTGGCCACCCAGGCCCTCCACTAGAAGCTGAGCCTCAGGTGAGCCCCTGATCCCTCCCCCAAGGCCCTGCCCCTCTGCACAGTGCCCACAGACGCCACTCCACCCTGTCTGTAAAGCTCTGTGTGGTTAGCTCCTGGAAGGCCAGGCCTTGCCTCGACTCGTTTCTTTCGGTCACTAGGCTCAGTCATGAATGGCCCTAAACCAGCATCCTGCCTGAGTGGCAGGGGGCACCCACCCTGTGCTTGTCTGCATGGCGTCAGCTCCCTCTGCCAGAGGCACTGCATTACCTCATCCTGTTTCTAAGCCTGAGCTTGCTTTGGGACTATCTGTCAAGTCCCCTCTCCCTGTCTGAGGGATAACTCTGATTTTCCACGTGTTCAGAGAATAGAGAAACTCTGTTCCCATTCTTCTCACCTTATTAACAGTGTATTGGATGAACATTTGTGGAGGATCCACTGTGTGTCAGGCACTGTGTTGAGCCCTGGTGATAAAGAGCTGCCTCAGAATGCTTCCCTTGGGTTCTCCCTGATGACTTACCCGTCTTCCAGAAGCCCACCATTCCACTTCTATAGTATCAAAAGCCTTTGAAACATTAAGAGAAGCTTCCTTGTTTCATATTTAGGTATCACTTAAAACAAAATGACCAGCACAGAGGCCCATAGAAGTGCTTCACTGTTACCCACTTCCAAGAATTTTTGTAAAAACAAGCTAGGCAACAGATGTGCAAATGCCATGAGTTATCAGAAAGAAGGTAAGTGACGAGTTGAAGGTCAGGTACCCACATGCTCCCATCTTCACCTCTACAGTGGAATTCATTCTGCTCACTATACAAACACCAATTTGTGTCCTCTCTAAGTGCCTATTCTCAGGTGCCTGCTGGATGCCCCCACCTGGATGACCCACTCAAGTTCAACCTGTCCCGAAAAGAACCCAACACCTTCCTCCCCAAACCTGGTGCCCCTGCCTCCTGTCTTCCCTGCTCCATGACACTGTGCTTTACAGATTCTGGGGACAGTCCTGACAGTCCTGGGGACTCTCCCACAGTCACCTGTTGGTGCTCCAAAATGTTTATTGAATGGAGCTCCTAAAACAAACTGCATTTACAAAAGTACATCGGTGGGTACCTGAGTGCACAGAACGTAGTCGAAAGGGAGACACCCCAGACTAACAGGTAATTATAAGGGAAACTGAGTGTGGGAGATACACGGGAACTCTGTACTATCTCTACAATGTTTCTGTAAACCTAAAAGGGTTCTAAAAATTAAAGTCTATTTAAAGGGAAACAAAAAAAGAGTAGGAAAAAAATGAAAAGGTAAGTTGTTAAAAGTTCAGGAATTGCAATATAAATGCAAAAGTTGAAACTCAAGGTGAGATGTGCTTGTTGAGGAATCATTAGACAAGGGTATCTGGGAGTTCAGAGGAGGGAAGACTGTGACCAGGGATCTTGGGGAGGATCCTGGAAGAAACAGACCTGGGAGTCCTGAAGTTACCGTCTGCACAGTAGTACCCCACCTTTAGATGTTCAGAGTTGCTCACAGACACAAAGAAGGCAGCTCTGAACCAAACAAGCCTAGGTGTTTGAACTCTCAACTTAAGCTCTCTGAGTATCTTAGAGATGTTCGTCTCTAAGTATCTTAAACTCTCTAAATCTCCATGACCTCTAATCTGTAAAATGGGAATAATAATTCTCACCTCACAGGTTTAAGTGAGATAATGCATGCTAAGTGCTTAGTACAGTATGGGCACCTTAGAAGGACTCAAAACGTGTTAACTGTTGCTGATACCGTGTCAAAACTTCAGGTCAAATACTGTATGACATCACTTACATGTGGAATCCAAAAAATACAACAAACTAGTGAATATAATAAAAAAAAAAAAAGAAGCAGATTCACAGATACAGAGAACAAACTAGTGGTTACCAGAGGGGAGCAGGGAGGAAATCTCGGGGTAGGGGAGTAAGAAGTATAAACTACTAGGTATAAAATAAGCTACAAGGATATATTGTACAATACAGGGAATATAGCCAATATTTTATAATAAGTATAAGTGGAATATAACCTTTAAAAATTGTGAATCACTATATTATACACATGTAACATATAATATTGTACAGCAACTATACTTCAATTTTTTTAAAGTATATGAAAGTTTGCCATTTTTGGAATCCACAATAAAAAATACTTCAGTTTTGGAAAAACAAACAAACAAAAATACTTCAGGTCAGAGTGACTCCTAAACTAACTGTCCTCCCAGTTTCTTCTCCCCACGTCTCTCACTCTCAGCTCCCATTCGGGTCAGACTGCATTTGCCCCCATATCCTGACTTTCTAGGCTGACTTTTTGCATCTTTCTTTCTCTTCACCTCCTCCATTCAGGCCCATGTTCTCTGCCATGGACCCCTTTCCTCTTCCACAAATAGGTTCTTATTCTTGTTGTCTCTCCCCATCACTGACTATGGCTTCCTGACTCCATTTCTCCACACTTGTCCTAATACCTGCCAGTTCCTCTGGGTCTTGTTGTAGCCAGCACCCCCAATGCCATATTTATTTGCCCCATCATAGCTATATCCTAAGATTCATCTTTAGTTGGAATTCAAAATTAATAACAAAGGGACCACCTTATCCTATAACACTTCAACCCAAATGTATACTTTTTCTACTAGAAAAGAAAGGGATAGTTAAAGCAGTTTCTGAGAAGTATAACATCTGTAGTACCCTATGGCATGGTACCATCTGGTTTATTGGGAAGGGGTGCAAAATAGACATGGCCTGAGGGAAATCTCAAGTGAGAGGTTGAGATTATCAGTTTAGTGAGGAAAGAACCCTTTCTCTCTGTAGCAATAGCCCTTTACTATTAGCAGAATGAGATGTCCTTGGACATCTGGTGTTCATAAGGTTAGCCATTGACCAGGAGACTGATAAAATTAATCAAAGGGTCCATATCTCCCTCCTAGGCACACCCTTACTTTCCTGCAGTTTCCCACGGCCTTAGATCCATCAGAGCAGTAAAGAGCAAGATTAGCATAGGGCCATAAATTTAGATCCTGGGTCATTTTAGCTGAAAAGCCCTCTAGCACAGTGTATAAGAACCCTCATTCATTGCTGGTAAGTATGCAAAATGGTACAGCCACTCTGGAAGAGAGGTTGGCAGTTTCTAATAAAGTTAAACACAGTTTTACAGAACGATCCAACAATCGCACACCTAGGCATTTACTCAACTGATTTGAAAACTTAGGTGCACACAAAAATCTTCACATGAATGTTTAGAGCAGCTTATTCATAATCTCCAAAAACTGGAAGCAACCAAGACAGTTGCTTCACCAATAGGTGAATGGATAAATAAATTTTGGTGTATGCATACAATGAAATACTATTCAGCAATAAAAAGGAATGAGCTATCAATTCATGCAAGAACATGGAAAATATTGCTAAGTGAAATGCATACTGTTAAGTGAAAGTAGTCAGTCTTAAAAGACTACGTACTATATGCTTCCATTTATACGACATTCTGGAAAAGGCAAAATTATAGAGACTGAAAATACATCAGTGGTTGCCAGGGGTTTGGGGAGTGGGGAGGGCTTAATAAATGAACTATATTTTAGAGCAGTAAAACTATTCTTTGTGATACATGAGACTATGCATTTGTCAAAACCCATAGAACTTGGGCTTCCCTGGTGGCGCAGTGGTTGAGAGTCCGCCTGCCGATGCAGGGGACACGGGTTCGTGTCCCGGTCTGGGAAGATCCCACATGCCGTGGAGCGGCTGGGCCCGTGAGCCATGGCTGCTGAGCCTGCGCGTCCAGAGCCTGTGCTCCGCAATGGGAGAGGCCACAACAGTGAGAGGCCTGCGTACCGCAAAAAAAAACAAAACAACAAAAAAAACCCCATAGAACTTTATAGCACAAAGACTCAACCTTAATGTACGCAAATTAAAAAAATAAATTAGTAGGTCAGGGGAATCCCGGAGTGGAATACAGACTGTGATAAAAGAATATTATTAAAATGTACTATATAACCTTACTGAAGAGAATGGAGGGTAAGTGCTGACATAAGTAACTTTGGAAATGAGTGGAGGCTGTAAGACTAAAGACTAAAGGAACTGTACATAAGCACTGTACTCTAATTGATGAAGTTGCTTCCCATGGGGGCATGGGTTAACAATTCTGAAACCACTATACATGTATACTGGGATTGAACAAATAAATAAATGAATGGCAGATAGTGGGAGGCAGATTTCTCACTCTTGGAGTGTGAAGTTACAGATAAGCAAGAGGGGAGTCTAGAATGAATCATGTGATACTAGATAGTTGCAGACATCACTATGAATCTGTGTTTAGCTTAATGTGGATACAGATAGATATAACAGTAACAATTATGGATGTGTGTATATACACAGATTAGTATATACGTATAAAGAAAGAGAGAAAGTCAACAAAACCAAAGTTGGTCCTTTGAAAAGATCAAGAAAATTGACAAACCTTTAGGTAAACTGACCAAATTTAGAAAGAGAAAAGAAATCCACTCAAAACATGAAAATCAGGAATGAAAAAGAGAACATCATTACCAAACCTACAGAAATTTTAAAAGACTATAAGGCAATACTATGAACAACTGTATGCCAACAAATTAGATAACTTACGATGAAACTGACAAATTCCTAGAAAGACACAAACTGCTAAAACTGACTCAAGAAGAAATAGAAAATCTAAATAAGCCTATAGTAAGTAAAGGGATTGGATTAGTAATTTTTAAATTTCCCACAATTTAAAGCCCAAGCTCAGATGACTTCACAGGTGACTTTTAACAAATGTTTAAAGAGGAATGAATAAAAATTCTTCAAAAACTCTTCCAAAAAATTAAAATGGAAGGAACAATTTCCAGCTCAGCCTATGAGGTTAGTATTACCCTGATGCCAAAACCAAAGACTTTACCAAAAAAAAAAGAAAGAAAGAAAAGAAAAAATACAGCAATATCTCTTATGAATATAGATTGGAAAATCCTCAACAAAATACTTGCAAACTGAAATCAATAACATATAAAAAGAATTATACACAAATGACCAAGCAGGATTTATCCCAGAAATGCAAGGTTGGTTTAACATCTAAATATCAATTAACATAATATACCACATCAATAGAATAAAGGACCAAAACCACATGATCATCTCAGTAGACAGCAGAAAAAGCATTTGACAAACTCCAATACCCTTTCATATAAAAACACTCAACAAATAGAAAGGAACTACCTCAACATGATAAAGAGCATTTACAAAAAACCCACAGCTAATATCATCCTTAGTAGTAAAACACCGAATGCTTTGCCCTAAAATCAGGAAAATGACAAAGATGTCTACTCTCACTTCTATTCAACATTGTGCTGGAGGTTCCAGCCAAAGCAATAAAGCAAGAAAAAAAGTATCCAGATAGAAAGGAAGAAGTGAAACTATCTCTATTTTGTAGGTAATATGATTTTACCTATAGAAAATCTTAATATATCTATTAAAAACCTATTAGTATATACATGTAAATATATTTCCTAGCTCCGCCAAAGAGAGGGCCTAGAAGCAAAAACATTCAGGTACAATGAGCACATCTAGTGCCAGATCTTGGTTTTTAATACCATTCTCCAATAAAAATAAACCAGGCTACCTGGAGAAATGGCTGGGGCAGGGAATATCCAAGATGAATCTAGAGCATCTTCTGGTGCCAAAAATAAGGAACTGCTCAAGGGACAAAATGATGGAGATATGTCTATAGCACAGGAGCCAACTGAAGGAGCTCCCTGTGGCCAAAGCTGGAACAATTAGAGCAGCAAAGTAAATAGCAAAATACTAGATTATTATCCAAAGCATAAAATAAATATTGATGAGCCCCTACTAATATAAATAAATGATTGACTAAATAAATAAATGGGAAAGATAGACAAATCTTCTGTACAGAAGAATTCCTATACAAATAATATATGTAGATACTGTTCCATTAAAAAGGTGGAACCTAACTCCCTACCCCTAGAGTGTGGACTGTGCATAGTGACTTCTTTCCAAAGAGTACAGTATGAAAAGGGGAGAAAAAAGAAAACTTACAAATAGTAGTACCTCAACTAGGTAATCAAAGTCAATCAAAGTCAATCAAAGTCAGATAAGCAATGTTGATAGGACCCTTGATATAATGTGAAGAAAATGGCACTTTTCTTCTGTGGTTTTCCTCCCCCAAACCCGTAACTCCAATGCAATCAGAGGGAAATATTAGACAAACCACAATTGAAGGACATCCTACAAAATATTTGACCAGTACACCTTAAAACTGTGAAGTTCACCAAAAGAAAAAAGAAAAGCCTGAGAAACTTGTACTTTCTAGAGGAGACTAAGGAGACACAACTACATGTAGTATGGTATCCTGGATGAAATCCTAGAACAGAAATGGAACATTAGGTAAAAACAAAGAAATCCATGTTAACTATGGACTTTAGTTAAGAATATGCATCAATTTTGGTTCATAAGTTGTGGTAAATGTACCTCAGTAATGTAAGATAACAGTAGGAGAAAGTGTGTGTGGAGTGTATGGGAACTCTCTGTATTATCCTTGTAACTTTTCTGTAAATCAAAAATATTTTAAAGTAAAAACTTTATTTAAAAAAATATACATGGGTGAAGGAGGTCAAAAGCTACAAACTTCCACTTATAAAGTCATAAATGTCATGGGGATGTAATGTACAGCATGGTGACTATAGTTAATAATATTGTATTACATATTTGAAAGTTGCTTAAAAAATACACACACATTATACAACACATATACCTAGTTATAGAAAAGGAATAGAAGAAAAAATAACAAAAAGTTAATAGCAAACAATTAAAATTTTTTTCTTTTTCATTAAATGTTCCTTAAAGAATGTATATTACTTTGAACATAAAAAA